>NC_092387.1:64782062-65092062 GCF_030028105.1 Mobula birostris
ATGTGGATCCCAGACTGGTCTGTGCAGCTACCTGAAGCCCCACCGATAGACAACCCCTCAGGGGGACATCATACTCGATTTCGGAGAGCACAGTGCTTCCACAAAGCATTGCGAATGCCAGATGAGGGAGTGACACCACATCGACGCTCTGTGTTTATTCTGAAGATGGGAACCTTGAAGGCTGGAAGTCTGTATTGCAGCAGTTCAGTTGAACTTCCTGATTTACCAACTGGGGCTGTATAAACACTGGAGTTCTTACTTCCCAGGGAGCCTGTGCCCTTGAAGCCTTTACCTGATTTGAGCTTATTCTTGTTCAGAAAAGGGCACTCCCTCACAATAACTAATCTAGTTACTGTCTTTGATTGCCCCTGTTCTGCAGTTTGAGGTTGGACGTTGAGAGGGCACAGCGATTGTGAGCTTAGGGAGCTTTATGACCCCTGTTGAGCCCTTTCAGCTAAGCATGGGTTGTGTGATTAGTAGTTTTGTTTATGTGGCTCTGCCTCCTCTCTCTCTCAAATCTTACTTTACTTGTCACTTTGTAAATCAGCTACATTAGAGCTGTTACTGCTTTCAAAACCTAAGAATTCTCTCGCCTGTGTGTGCTCCACTTCATAATGCCCCACTCTTGAGTGCGTTGCAAAGCCTGCAACCGTGGATTGAGTTTCATGTTTGCTTTTTTTCCTTGATGATATCCAGCAAGCAGTAATTAGTGGAAAACGAGAGCCATCGAAAACTGTTATTATGTGCCATCAGAATTCATTGCTGACGTCTCATTTTAGAAACACAATCATCCTCGCACTTGAAGACAACTCTTACAGAGAACCGTGGCCGCTGAGTTTCAGAAGAATGCTGATAAGATGGCTGTCTTCCTCCTTTATGGGAGATCAGCAGTACGAAGTCTAGAGGAATGTTCCGCCACAGTACATCCCACATGAATGTTGGGTGGTCCTTCATGTAGCGGCATGTTTGTGGTCTGCCACAGATTTAACGTTCCCATGTTGGCTGGAATCCCAAGTAAAGTGCTGCTTATTCCCTCTTCCTTCCTTGCATTGTACGGCTGTTCAGATCATTGATGTTGAATCTATTCATGTGCTAACTTGTGACAATACCCATTACCCCCCCCACACACACACACACCCACCTCCCCATCTCTGTAACCATCGCTTGCACTTTTTAAAACTCTTCGTCGTAGCGAAACAAGAGGTATCCTAACTGTTTGCACCACTGTTTGAGTCCTGACGAAGGGTCTCGGCCTGAAACGTCGACTGCACCTCTTCCTAGAGATGCTGCCTGGCCTGCTGCGTTCACCAGCAACTTTTATGTGTGTTGTTTGTTGTTGTTTGCACCACAGCCTGGTATGGAAGCGCCAATGCCCAAGAATGGAAAAGCCTACAAAAAGTAGTGGATACAGCCCAGTCCATCACAGACAAAGCCCTCCCCACCGTTGAGCACATCTGCACAGAGCGCTGCCAAAAGAAAGCAGCATCCATCATTGAGGACCCTCACCAACCAGGCCATGCTCTCTTCTCGCCGCAGCCTTCAGGAAGGAGGTACAGGAGCCTCAGGACCAACACCACCAGGTTCAGCAACAATTATTATCCTTCAACCATCATAGATAACTTCGCTCATCTCAACACTCAACTGATTCTTCAACCCATGGACTCAGTTTCAAGGATTCTACATCTCATGTTCTCGGTGTTATTTATTTATCTGTCTATTATTTATTTATTGTATTTCCACACCTTGTCCTTTGCACATTGGTTGTTTGTCCATCTCTGTGTGTTGTTTTTCATTGATTCCGCTCTATCTCTTTGCTCCACTGTGAATTTCTACAAGGAAATGAATCTCAGGAGAGTACATGGTGGCAGATACATACTTTGATAATAAATTTCCTTTGAACTTTGTAATAGGGCATGGTGTCTCTCAGGAGCGATGCCATAGAAATAGTAGGATTAGGCCACTCACCCCCTCAAGCCTGCTCCAACATTCAATGTGAGCACGGCTGATCTGCCCCAAGCCTCAATGCCTCTTCTCTGCCAGTTCCTCAATGGTCTTGAGGACATGGCTCCCCAGAAAGCAAACGTTTCAATGCAACTAATTTGCTCCAGTTGGTGAATCAGAAGGTGCATTGCACACCTCCAGATCACCCCTGTGTTAAGAAAACACACTTGCCCTGCATATTCTCTTTTGAACTTATTCCCTCTTAACTTAAATTCAAGCAATTCTAGTATTAGGCATTTCTATCCTGGCTGTCTGTTCTATCTATGCCTGTCATAATCCTATAAAATTCTATTGGGTGTCCCCTCAGTTCCTGTAACTCCTGTTGAGTAACCCTAGTTTGTCCATCCTCTCCTTGTACAGCGTGCCCTCAACAGGCAGCAACTCAGCGGCCGCACGGTTAGCACATCACTCTACAGTGTCTGCTTTAAGATCGGTCTTTGATTCCTGCCACTGTCTGTGAGGAATTTGTACAGTCTCCCCATAACCACGTGGGTTTCCTCTGGGTGCTCCATTTTCCTCCCACGTTCCAAAGACGTCCGGTTAGGTTCAGGGTTAGTGAGCTGTGCGCATTCCCTGATGCCAGAAGTGTGACAACATTGTGGGCTGCCCAGCACAAACCTCGCTGACTTGACTTAGCACAAACAACACATTTTACTGGATGTTTGAATGTACATGTGGCAAATGAAGCTAATCTTTAAAACCAGGCTAACATCTTCTGCACCCTCTCTAAAACTTTGACATCTTTCCTGTAATGGGGTGAGCTGAACTAAATGAATCACATACACTGCTGGCCTTTCTGATGCTGATTACCCCTCTAATCCTGGACATAAGGCAAAATATAACCATCAAAGTAACTTCCTGAGCAAAATTAATAACCTGAGAACTGGCAGTTCATTCAATAAATTGAATGATTTTGGAAGTGCAGAGAGAGTAGATTTTACCCATTGTTTTATGCAGCAGTGCATAAACTTAAATGGATTCATTCTGTCAATTAGATTATGCAATAACATTTGAAGAAATGTCCTTCCCAGTGAGGTTGCAATGTTCAGGTCTTTGTCACAATTTGCTGTTTAGATTCTGCCTATGGCCCTCCTCCCATTGATTATTAGGAAGAACAGTCATATACAGGCCAACATTATAGCTGTAACAGATTCAGTCCCCTGTTCTGCCTGTGTGATTTCTCACTTGTGTGAAAAGGAAAGGGGAAAGAAGAAGTGAGTGGGCCACAAATCAGTCCTTTCAGAATCCCGCTTTGTTCTTCTCTTGCTTCCGCCTCTTGATTTGTGCTCCTGCACCCCTCTCCCCACTGACTTTAATGGGGAGCCGAGAGTCCCAGAGAGTGAACCTATTGGCTGACCTCCCAGAATGCACCGTGCTTTGCGCTCCTGCACCCCTCTCTCTCCGCTGACTTCACCAATGGGAAACCGAGATTTCCGGAGAGTGAACCTATTGGCAGAACTCCCAGAATGCACTGTGACAGTGTAAAATCTGCCAATTCTGGGCCTGATCCAAATGTGTCTGATTAGAAGAAAACCAATCTTGCCTTTTACTTTAAGTTGGAAAAGAGGCGGAAGCAAATACTGCAAGCACAAGATATGCCGACACTGTCAGTACACCATCACCATACCAACTGGGCTTTCGTGAGCTTCCAGCTTCCACTCCTGGGTGAGAGAAAGAAACATCAATAGCACGGATGCCAATCACGTGGTTTTTAAGGTTTTGGCAAGGGCCGACTGGCACATTCCAGGCTGCGAGAGGATGTGCTGAGGGATGCACAGTAGCTTAGTGCTGCCACAGCAAGGGCTCGGTGGGGAGGAGCCATGGTGTAGGGTTCTTCTCCTAATGGAGAGGGAGGGGTCAGATGGGAGAGGAAGCCCCCCGTTTGTTGTAGTCACTAGTACACCTCCCCAGAGTGCCACGAGAGTGGCAGTATACTATTGATGTGCAGGAATGTAACAGAACAAGGCGGAAAGCATTGACTATGAATGTAAAGAATGAAAAGGCATTGAACCGTTTATTCTTGCAAATAATTCTTTTATGCTGAGTAAAGTTTGTTTAAAAAAATATTCGAGTGTGTGTGCTGACGGACGCACTGAAGCTTGGTGCTGCCACTGCAAGGACTCAGTGGGGAAAGGACGCGGTGTCGGGCCCTTCTCTCACTGGGAAGGTGTCACACAAGTGGCACCAGTGCTATAGGTTTTAAAGAATACAGTACTTAAATTATGGACTATCAATGGAAAGGCATTGACCATTTTATTCTTGTAAATATTTTTTATTGTGAATAAAGTATATTTTGATACTGAAATACTTTTTGGTCAGGGAAATGGGTTAATTTTTTTGCTAAATCCTCAAGAACAGTATACTCAGCCTTGTTTGTCTTATATACTAATTTGGGAGAAAGAGAGAGAGGCCAGGGGAGGATTAAAGCCCTGACACCATTAAATGTAGAAGGCTGTGTACTGAGAGTTACCGGTTGTTAAGCTCCAGCCTTTGATATATAAAAAAACTAAATGGCCGCCTGGAGCTACAACACATCCTCTGCCCCATTCCACTCCGGATCCCCCTCAAATCCCACCCCTTCCCCCACTTCCGGCACCTTAATAGCAGACAAGGCTTGGATAGTGAATATTGAATTGCTGTTCTGCCCTAACAGGAGATTGTTAGAATTAAGTCAAATTTATTGTTATGCACACAGAAACGGTCAGGTACAAGTATAATGAAAGCATTTGCAGCAGCTACACAGACAAATCAGTACAGACAACACACACAATATAAATTATACATAAATTATAAATGACAGTGAGGTGGAAAAAAAGGATTGAGCAAAATAAGACATTAGTCCAAAAAAAAATCACAATCAGAGATGTCCATGGTCCAGGAGGTGACCTGCGGTGTTGCATTGCTGAGGTAGGGTAAGGGATGTGCCTGTCGGTTCAAGACCTATTCCTGAGAGTAACTGTTCCTGAACCTGGTGGTGTGGGACCTCAGGCACCTGTATCTCCTGCCTGATGGCGGCCAATGAGAAAAGAGCATGAGCAGGACCATATTCTTGATCGGGCCCAGCCCTGCTGGTGTCTGTAAGGAATGTGTACATTCTGTCTGTGACCGTTTGTGTTTCCACCGGGTCCACCCCTTTCCCCTCACATTCCAAAGATGCAGAGGTCAGTAGGTTAATTGGCCACATGGGTGTAACTGGGTGACGTGGGCTCGTTGGGTTGGAAGGGCCCGTTACCGTGCCGGATCTCTAAATAAATAAATAAAAATAAAACTGGTGGGACATTAAAGCAAGAAAGCGCAGGGCAGTTGAAGAAAATATTGACTCTTGGTTCCACTGGAGACGAGGCCTGATAGTGCAGGTCCCGCGGTGCCATGGTAGCATGGCGGTTACTGTGACGCTATTACAGCTCGAGGCACTCCGGAGTTCAAAGTTCATTTCCAGCAATGTCTGTAACGGAGATTGTACATTCTCCCCGTGAGGCCGTGGGTTTCCTCCCCAAGTCCAAAGGCATATCAGTTAGTAGGGAAATTGGCCATTGTAAATCGTCCTGTGATTAGGCTGGGAGGGCCTGTTCTGGATTGTATCTCTTAAATTAACAAGTAAACAGTTGCCTTGATTCACTTGCACTTGACAAACCCCTCAGCTCCAGTTCCGGTCTCTTCTCAACCAAGGGCATACATGGGGACATCTTTCTTTAGGCCAGTCGGCATTGTAGTAGTCGACACAATTTCCCACCGGCTGGTTGACTGGAGGACTCCAAGCCATTAGTTGTTCCATGTGTGCTGGATGCTGAAACACAGCAGATTGTCTGCACTTTAAGGTGGGGTCAGACGTGAAACCACGCCCCCCCCCCCCAACCCCTTCAGTCACGAGACAGGAGAACTTCCTGCATTGTAGGGGAATCAAGGTTATGGGGAACAGGCAGGAAGGAGAGTTCAGGAGACCAGAGATCGTGTTGAGTGGTGCAGTGGACTCAAGCGGTCAACTAACTGGTTTCTTGTCCTGTATCATTGTTCCTTTCTCCACCCTGTGGTTCATTGGGTGGCAACCTTGCTGTTTCTTTCGCATTTTTTTTGCTATGTTTTATGAGGCTGAGTTGCTAGCTCGATGCTCAACCCAGCATAGATGGAAAGCATGCAAGGAGCTGGCTGGATTCGAACCTGGGAACACTCACGTCGAAGTCCAGTGAGGATGCCACTACGCCACTGGCTGGCTATCTTATCCTGTATCTTATGGGTAAAATGTTTTCCAGCTTTTTGTGTTCGACATATCTGAAAGCTCAGCATTCTAGAGGCTCCAGGCTGTGACATCCATTCAGGACATGGCTCAGTTTTAGTTGTTCTTTAGTGTTTTTGTTTGGATTCAAGGGGATGATTTTGGGGACAGAGGGGAGTTAGGGATTAGGAACAGTGATGTAGGGAAATAGAGGACAAGCTTCCCCCAACACAGCCTCAGGAATGTTTGTTGTTAATGTAAATGATGCATTTCACTGTATGTTTCGATGTACATGTGATAAGAGTCTTGAAATCTTGGCAGACTTTTGAAGAGGTTATTGTAAGAAAGGTGCCTGCCCCTATCTGTGGTGCCACTGATAAGAAGGAATAAAAGAGCTCTCTTATTTTCCCCTTGAAATCAAGCCACCAGGTCTCCTGTGTCCACCTGAGAGGACAGGTGAAACCTTGGGGAAGTCGTGTACTCGAGTGCACTCTGCTGTTCAGTCAGCCTAGATCTTGGTACCTCTAGCATCGAGGACATCTTAATAAGGTGATGCCTCAATAAAATGGCATCCATCACTCAGGACCCCCATCGCCCTGGACTTGTCTGCTTCTCGTTGCTACCATCGAGGAGGGGGTTCAGTAGCCTGAAGACATACACACAATGATTCAGGAACAGCTTCTTCCCCTCTTCCATCAGATTTCTGAATGGACAAGGAGCCCATGAACACTATCTTACTTACTTTCTCCCCCTAAAGTTCTTTTCCACTACTTATTAAATTTAATTTATATATACACACACACACATTAAATTATATTATCTCTCTCTCTCTCTCTCATATATATATATATATAGCTTATTGTAATTTATATTTTTTTTATTATTATTATTTATTTCAATGTACTGCTGCTGCATAACAACAAATTTCACAACATATGCCGATGATATTAAAACCCGATTCTGATTTGTAGAGATTGGGTGAAGTGGAATGAAACGTTAGCAACCCTGTATTTAATAAAAAATCAATCCAGCCGTTTTGGTTGTAATTCAAGAAACTGATGCATTGTTAATGTTGGTAAGACAGTGTCTGGCCAATCATACATTGCTTAATGAATGTGGACTGACTGCCTCCGGTAGAGTTCAGAACTTCACACCAGAGGTGATCTGATGTCTGTCAAACACTGTGGTGAGGTTTCTTCCAGCCTTTAACCTGCTGTTTTTGTGTTCGTTGTGCTCACACTTGACCTATTGGAATTTGAGCCTTCGCCATCAGATTCAGAATCAGGTTTCCCATCACCAACATATGTTGTGAAGTTTGTTGTTGTACAACAAACGTGGAGTGGACGACCTAAAAAAACACTAACAAGAGACTCTGTAGATACTGACAGTCCTGATGAAGGGTCTCGGCCCAATAGGTCAATTGTTTGTTCTTTTCCATAGATGCTACCTGACCTGAGTTCCTCCAGCGTTTGTGTGTGTAGCTCATAAAAAAATTACTGTAAGTCACAATAAAAAACATAAATAGTGCTAAGGAGGATTAGTGTGGTAGTGTTCCTAGACAGTTCAGAAATCTGATAGCGGAGGGGAAGAAACTGTTCCTAAAAAGCTGAGCGAGGATCTTCAGGCTCCTGTACCTCCTCTCTGATGGCAAGAATGAGAAAAGAGCATGTGCTGAGCAGTGTGTGTCCTTAATATGTCATGAAATTGGTTGAGTTGTGGTAGCAGTCCAGTGCAAGACGTAAAAAATTACTGTGTTGTAATAAAAAATATTGTGAGGGAAGAATTTAGAAGAAAAGTGGGGGTTCTCTTTGAAAGCTATCAAATATTGAAAAGCCTAGATAAAGTGGAGAGTCTAGCACCATAACGCATAGCCACAAAATATGACATCCCTTTAGAACAGAGATGAGAAAGAGTTTCTTTAGCCAGAGGGTGGTGAATCTGTGGAATTCATTGCCTCAGATTGCTGTGGAGGCCAAGTTATTGGGTATAATTAAATGCGAGGTTGGCAGGTTCTTGGTTAGTAAGGATGTCTAGAGGTTACGGGGAGAAGGTAGGAGAATTAAGTTTGAGAAGAGGGATAATAAATCAGGCATGATGGAACAGTGGAGCAAGCTTGATGGGCCGAATAGCATAATCTGGCTTCTATGTCTTATGATCTTAAGGGCTTAGTAATGGATGCTGCCCTCCACCTTTTGAAGATGCCCTCAATGGTGGGGAGGCTTGTGCCCATGATGGCTAATTCTCGTTAATTTATCGCAGTCTGGTACGAAAACAGCAATGTCTTTGAATGGAAAATCCCACAAAGGTTAGTGGATTTGGCCCAGTACATCGCAGACAAACCTCTCCCAACCATTAGGCACATCCACATGAAATGCTGTTGCAAGAAAGCAGCGTCCGTTATCAGAGGTCTCTACCGAGGTTCGAGGACAGTTACTACCTCTCAGTCATCAGCCCCTTGAATAAAAAGGGGATATCTCACTTGCCTCGTCATTGAAATGTTTCCACAACCAATGATCTCACTTTAAGGACTCTTTATCTCATTTTCTCACATTCTCATTATTTATTGCTATTTATTTATATTTGCATTTGCACAGTTTGTGGCCTTCTGCACTCTGGTTGATCTTTCATTAACCCTGTTATAGATACTATTCTATAGATTTGCTGAGTATGCCTGCAAGAAAATTAATCTCAAGGTTGTATATTGTGGCATAGATGTACTTTGATACATTTATTTTGAACTTTGAATTCGGGCATACAGTGAGTTGGAAGTTGATTGTTTTTTTTCTGAAAGAAAGTACAGCAACTGATGGTTTCAACATCAGCCTAAGTGCATTTGGCTGCTAAAACCGTGGACCACAGTGGTTCAAGCAGAATGAACCAGAAATGTAGATGCTAGCAACAAAGGACATCAGTCTAAAATGGGACCTTAGACCTGAACCTATCCAGTCCAAATCTGAGATTTGTCCACAGCTCCCACTCCACTCCTGTGTACCTTCCTGCAGGCAAATTGGAAGGTCCTACATTGTCTGAAAGTTGGTCAACTTGGCCACTATTTACTCTGCTATGGTAAGGGGAGGAGGAACATTGTTCTTAATGTACAAAACAATTAGCCGGAGGACTCAGCTAGTCGAGCAGCATCTGTGGGAGGAAAGAACCTGTGGATGTTTAAAATCAGGACCCTCATCTGGTCTTGATGTTTGATCCAAAAGGTCAACAGACCTTTTCTTCCACAGATGCTTTCAACCCACTAAGTTCCTCCAGCAGATTGCTTGTTGTTCCAGATCCCAGTCTCTGGTGTCTCCACGATTCTTGACGTGCCTGACCCAGATGATGTAAAAGTAGTCTCACTGGCTAAGAATTAGGGAGAAAGGAAACACAGGGTAGGATATTCCTTGTTTGACCCTTTTCTCTCTCCTCCTGCTCAACCCAGCTCCACTATCACTTTGTTTCTCCTGCTCCACCCTCTCCACCTGGCCATCAACCACACAGTCCTCCCACTGGTTCCCTTCCCCCAATCTGCCCTTACCATCCACTTATTCCATGCTTCACCCTCCTCTCCTATCAGGTTCCATTATCTTCAGCCCTTTGTCACTTCCACCTATCACCTCCCAGCTTCTGGCCGTATTCCCATTCTCCCCTCCCCCCCATCACCTGCCAATCTTCATCTTTCAGACTTAGCAGCCCAGAAAAAGGACCTTGACCCAAAATGTAGATTATCCAATTCCCCCTCCAGAAGCTACCTGACCCACTGAGTTCCTTCAGTTTTCCGCATATTGCTGTGAGACATTTTCTGTTTGCTATTTTTTCTCTAATAGATTGGAAATCGGGGAGCTGCACACTGATGGTGCTCACAGAATGTGTTCAATCAACGTATAAGCTTAGGGACAACTGAATTTGTGAATGCAACATTAGAGCACTTTGACAAATTCTGTTTATTTAATGAATTCAAGTTCAACTTTATTGCCATCTGACTGGACATACAGACAAACAAACAGGGCAATGTTTGTTTACTTTACACCCACCAAGCATATATCACACAGAGCACATAGAACAAAATATTACCATAAATAAGTTTATAAAATATAATTCAAAATGCATGTAGCGTGCAGCACAGGTTAACAGCCAACAGCTCCGAGTGATGAGACCTCAGTGGTGGCAGGGTATTCATTAGTCTCACAGCCTGAGGGAAGAAGCTGTTACCCAGTCTGGCAGTCCTCGTCCTGATGCCCCTGTACCTCCTTCCCGATGGTAGTGGGTCAAAGAGATTGTGGAATGGGTGGTAGGGATCCTCAACAATGCTTCCAACCATTTGTATACGATGCTTCTGGTAAATGTCACAAATAGTGGGGTGGGGGGAGACCCCAATGATCTTCTCATTGGTTTTTACTACCCTAGGTAGAGCCTGCTTTCCAATAGCTTGCAGCTTCTGTACCACACAGTGATGCAGCCAGACAGCACACTCTCATTGGTGCTCCTGTAGAAAGTCGTTAGAATTGAGGATTACGTATTATTTTCGCATCCTCACAGGAGGTTATTCCTCAGTTTAATGCCATAGCCTCCTTGGGCTGTTTACCATTCAGAGCCATTCCCATTGCAGGAAAACCTCCCACACTTGGCACTAGGTGAATGAAGCTTTAGAATGATCTAAACCACAGGTAGAAATGAGCCAAGAGTCCTTCAAGTCAGCTCTGCTAGTCAATAATTTCATGACTGGTCTTTCCTGTACAGCACAATTTATGCATATTTCCTATACACCCACTCTATACGGTGTGAAAGCAGGACTTTCGGCCCAGCTGGTCAATGCCAACCAAGTATAAAATGGTGAAGGTGAGAGGCGAGCAGGAGGATGGTGAGGGAAAGGTGGACCCTAGTAGGGAGGGGTCAATGGGCAGCTGGGGAGGAGATGACATAGTAGATGGAAGTCATAACAGGAGGGGAGAAGAGAGAATGTCCGGGGCGGTTGGCGTCTTTGATGATGCTGGCCACTTTACTGAGGAAGCAGGAACGGTAGGCAGGGTCAATAGAAGGGGGTCTGGAGCTGTGGCCACCACTCTGCAGTTTCTTGAGGTCATATGCAGAGTGGTTTCCATTCCAAGCCGTTATGCATCCAACTAGAACACATTAAATATGGTGCATTGATAAAAATTGGTAAGTCAATGGGGACATGCCGACATTCTTTAGCCTCTTGAAGAAGTAGAGCTGTTGGTGAGCTTTCCTGGCTGTGACATCAACATGGTCAGACCAAGATAGGTGATGTTCACACTGAGGAACATGCAGCTCTCAACCCTCTAAGCCTCATTGCTGTTGATAAAGTCAATGACCCAGCTGTTTTGTTGCATTTGAGGAAAACATTGTCATGACACCAGATCACCAAGCTCTTGCTCTCCTCCCTTCCTTTGCTCCAATTCATCATTATTTGAGATCTGGCCCAGTGGTATCATCTGCAAACCTGTATAATATACAAGGGTTCCCAGCCTTGGGTCCACAGACCCCTTGCCACAAAAATGGTTGGGAACCCATGCTGTAGATTGAGTTGGTGGCGGGAGGGATGGTGAGCATAGGGGGGACTGGTGGGTGGAGATGATGGGATAGGGGACCAAGTTGTGCAGTATATGGGTGAAAGGCAGACCATATGGAGGATGAAAAGAAAATGGAAAACTGAGAGCTACTGATGGGGTTGGGTGAGGGGATTTGCAGTATGGCATGTTAATCAAAAATAGTTTTTCTCAGGGGTGGGGAATCTAGAATTAGAAGGAAGAGGCTTAAAGTGAGAACAGGAAGATTTAATAGGAACCTGAGGGGCAACTTTTTTACACACAGAGGGTGGAACGAACTACCTGAGGAAGTGGTTGAGACAGGAATATTAACATTTGAACAGGTACCTGGATTGCATATGATTTAGAGCAATATGGGTCAAACAGAGGATTTGTTTAGGTGGGCATTTCAATCAGCATGGATGAAATAGGCCAAAGAATGTTTTTCTGTGCTGCATGACTAATGGAGCAGAGCTGAAGCTAACGATCACAGTCTATAATGGGCCCAGGAAACCAAGGATGTTTGTAAGTCCAATAAAAAATATGAAAGAAATGTCACACAACGGATACCACAATGTCACAGGAAAGGATGGTGACACTGGACAAGTGTTTTCAAAACTGTTGCTTCCTCAGAAATTTTTGTTTCGTTTATGATAGACTGCTTGAAGCTGAACACAAATATAATTTCAGACTACTTGTATCATGCAGGAATTTGGAGAAACAAGAAATTAACTTTTATTGAATATAATGCATTTAATTGTATAATGGTGCTGACACTTTGCAATAGTTAAACTAAGCTAAACTGTTTTGTTGATGATTTTCATTTGTACTCAGTGTCTGAGGGTTCTCACTTAAGTGTCCAACAATCAGCCAGCATTGATGGATTCTAGTTGCCCTGATCCATTTCTCCATGCCTGGAATGCCTTAGTGAAACATTTCACCATGCTCGACATTGACAGCGCCAAGATTTGCAGGGAAGAAGTCTAAATCGGAAGCAGAAAATGAATCTTTAGTAACGTGTTGCACTTCATGGTTTTGTATGCTCAAAGCATGTTGTCAACCAGTTGCATGTAGTTTGGTGCTCTGTATTTGCCAAGAAAATGTTCAACTACATCCTGAATGCGTTCCGTGTGATTCTCTCTGGTCCCACTAGAAGTTCTTTAAATTGTCTGTCATTGATAACCTGTTTGATTTGTGGACCAACAAAACTGCCTTCTCTAATCTTGGCATCAAGATTATGAATTGAAATAGCAAATATAGATGTTTTTTTAAATGATGTGTGATAGGGAAATTTCATAGTGTTTTTCATGATTTGCAGCCCAAAATCCATAAGATACACCCGAAAGTATTCAGGAAGCAAAATCTTTGGGTTCCTGTGTGATCAAGTTGTAATCTAAACAACTGGAACGGTATTGAGAGACTGAGTGACATATTCCTGGTCCTTTAAGCATGTGCCTGCTGTTCCGTTTGTGTCTCTGTGTGTTTTCATATGTGATTCTATTGGGAAGTAATATACATCTGCTTTGTAAATGTAAAATTCTTGTTTACAGTGAGAATCTTTCAACTAACCAGTTTAAATTGCTGTCAAGGCAATAAATGTCACTTCTTTTGTGATTTTAAAATCACACTGTGTAATGTCTTCATTGAAACGCAATCTTTTCTGTGTTTCATGAAGACATTGCACTGTGTGTGTTTAATGCATTTTGGGGTAATTTTAGAATCCCACCTCTGTCATGTAGAGATCAGCTTGCCTGTTGTATTCACGTGCCCAGTGGGACACCTGAAAATGCTCTGGATCTAATGGAGAACTTTTGGCATATGTATAAGTGCACCACACACAGGACCAGGAGTAGGCTATTCAGTCCCTCAGTACTGTTTAGATTACAATTAATCACCATCCTTTCCTGTGACATTGTGGTCTGCATTGCGTGATAACCCCTTCATCTTGTTTTTGGATGTGAAAGCACCCTTGGTCTCCTGAGCTCATTATAGCCGGTGATGGTTAGCCTCTGCTCTGCTCCACTGAAGTCATACAGCATGGAAAGACGTCATCCACACCGACCGAGATGCCCATCTGAGCTCGTCCTGAATTTGTCCCATGTTTCTCTAAACCTTTCCTTTGTGCCAAATCTCGAGGAGGACAGCAGCCTCATAACGATAGATAATCTAGTTTAATAAGTAATAATTAATGATAAATATTGGTCTTGAATACTACGAGGACTCACTGAAGGTTTAGTATTCATGGGAGACAGCAGGTAGAGAGAAGTATCTCATACAAAAGGTTGTACCTTTAACAGTACAGCAGACACTCAGCACTGCAAAAACCATTAGCCTGGACCTTTGTACACTTGAGCTTGGAGTGAAGCTCAGATATACGGTGGAGAGCATTCTAACTGGCTGCATCACCGTCTGGTACGGGTGGGGGAGATGGGGACAGTGCACAGGATCTGAAAAAGCCGCAGAGAGTTGTAAGCTCAGTCAGTTCCGTAATGGGCACTAGCCTCCCCAGCATCCAGGACACCTTCAAGGCCGGTGCCTCAAAAAGGCGGCATGCATCATTAAGGACCCTCATCACCCAGGACAAGCCCTCTTCTCATTGCTACCAGCAGAGAGGAGGTACAGGAGTCTGAAGGCACACACTCAGTGATACAGAAACAGCTTCTTCTCCTCTACCATCAGATTTCTGAGTGGCTATTGAACCCATGAACACTACCTCACTGCTTTTTTCGCTACTTATTTAACATTCTATATATACTTTAATTCGCATTTTTAATATGTTTTGCAATGTACTGCTGCCACATAACAAATTTCATGATATAAGGCAGTGATATTAAACGTGATTCTGATTCTGAAATTGAACCCATGCACCACATGGTAGCGTGGAGTTTAGTGTAATGCTATCACGGACCCAAGGACCCAGGTTTAATTCCACTGCTGTCTGTAAGGAGTTTGTACATTCTTCCTGTGACCGTGTGGGTTTCCTCTCGCTTCCTCCCACATTCCAAAGACATATGGGTCAGTAGGTTAATTGGTCACATGGGTGTAATTGGGTGGCGTGGACTTGGTAGGCTGGACAGGCCTGTTACCGTGTTGTACCTCGTCATAAAAAACATGCAGGCAGGGAACAGATGGATATGGATCACGCGCAGACAAGAAATCGCCTTATCATTCCAGGGATGTGGGCTTCGCAGGCTGAGCCAGCATTTGATTGGCCATCTCCCGTTGCCATTGGGAAGATGGTGGTGAGCAGCCTTCTTGAGCCATGGCAGTCTGTGAGGTGTGGGTGCACCCACCATGCTGTTAGGTATCTATGATTTTCATGCAGCAACAGTGAAGGATTGCTGATATATTTCCCAATCAGGGAGGTCTGCGGCTTGGAGGGCAGTTTCTAGGTGGTGATGTTCCCATTACCTTTGCTGTTCTTGTTCTAACCCATAGAGGCAGTGGGTTTGGAAGGTGCTTCCGAAAAAGACTTGGTGAATTACTGGAGCGCATCTTGTAGAAGGTACACAGTGGTACTAGTGGTGGAATGACTAGATAGAGAGACACAACTCTGTTCAGGTAGGGAACAGACGAAGATGGACGACACGTAGTCACGTTGAAGATCAGAGCGGAGAGATTTAAAATGGATATCGGGGCAGCTTCTTCACGCAAGGGATGGTGCACATTTGGAATGAGCTGCCAGAAATAGTGGTTAGGGAGGGCACATTTATAACATTTAAAAGCCATGTAAGTAAGTACATGGATGGAAGAGGTACAGAGAGGATATGGGACAGGTGCAGGCAGATTCAAAGTTTCAATTCAAATTCAAAGTACACTCATTATCAAACCATGTATCCAACCTTGAGATTTGTCTTCTTTCAGACAACCACCAAGCCAAAAACACCATAGAACCCGTTTAAAGAAAATTCCCACACAACAAGACCATCAGATGTGCGTTAAAAAACAAATCGCGCAAACAGCAAAGAGCGAACAACACACAAAACTTTAAACATTAAACCGTAAAGTCAGCAAAAGTGAGTCCGCAGCCATGAGCTACCAAAGCGAGTAAAGATGGGACTAGACTTGCTGGACAGCACAGTTGGGATGGATGAGTTGGGCCGAAGGGCCTGTTCCCATGCTTGTACGTGTCTATCACCGTATAACAAAACCCATCCCAGCCCCCAAATCCGTCCATCCTGGAATCGGACTCTGCTGTTGAAATCCATGCCCTAACCCTTTGTTGTCACGGGCTTCCCTTTCAATCTCTCCACTCACTGCTGCAGACAGGGGGCTCGTACATAAGTAAACCCTGGAGTTGTGTGCTTATTCAGTGGCTCTTTATTTAAGTCTGCGCTGCCGAAGTTAAAAAAAATAATAAATCTTGTGGTTGAATAGCTCTGCTTTCCACTCGTGTGTCCAGAGCAGCCAATAGGGTTTGAACAGGGAAGTCTGTTGCAGCCGGGGCAGCGATGGCACAGTCTCCTACTGTTCAGCCGGCTTGTGAGCCTGACCACACAGGGTTCTCTGCCAAAGCTGTTCCTGCGCACCAACTGGGCTCAGTGTCTCTAACCCCTTCCGATCTACGAGCACAACAGCGTAGAAATGGGCCTTTCAGCCTGTCTCGTCTGTACCAGCTTGATTTCCTCTCTAGTCCCATCTAGCTGCACCATAGCCCTCCAAACAATTTCTCGCTGATTTAATTTTATTGCAGCTTGTAGTAATTCTTTATGTACTTGCACCGTACTGCTGCCACAAAACAACACACTTCACAACTTCAAGATCCGAGACTGTGTATTGTCAGTCTTCAGTACACAAGTGTAAAGGAGAACAAAATGATTGTTACTCTGGACCTGATGAAGCATTAAAAAAATCACAATAAGCATAAAGAACACAAAAAAAAAAGCAAAAAAGAAATCCTATAAGACACAATGTCTCATGTGAGACAATGTGTCCAACTGTGATAAGACTGCTGAACGGATCCTGACCTGGATTTGGGCCGTACCCTCCAAGTATCCGGACCTGCATCTTGATTTTTTTGCACTACCTTACTTTCCATTTTTCTATTTTCTATTTATGATTTATAATTTAAATTTTTAATATTTACTATCGATTTGTAATCCAGGGAGCGGGATGCTCAGAATCAAATATCGCTGTGATGATTGTACGTTCTAGTATCTATTGTTTGGCGACAATAAAGTATAAAGTATGTGCAGGTAACTGTTAAAGACATGGACTGATTGTATATACAGTACTGTGCAAACGAGTTAGATACCCTAGCTATATACTGTATACGTGCCTAAGACTTTTGCACAGTACTGTACATACTATGAACCTGATCCTGGAGAGGATAGCCTAAACTGACAACCTTCTCACCCGAGAAACAAGCTTGTTACCAACACAGCTGAGGTGCCCAGGAGCGGTAAGGGGGGTGGATTGCTGGTGTGTCTCCTTGGAGATGTCATGTGGAATTGTGTCAAATGCTCAGCCACTCCACGTGAGGTCATTTAGGTTTCTAAACTAGTCCTGCTGCTTAGTGTGATCACAGCTCATCCTCTTCCTCAGTGTTGTACTCTCTCTCTCTCCTCATAGCTGTGGTGTCTAGAAATCCAACCGTCCCCTAAATCTATGGTGAGGAATAAGCAGTTGATGATTCAGATTGAGATCCTTCAGGATCCATAGATGCTGCCTTATCTGGGGGTCCTTAAAGATAGATTCCGTTCTGATGCTGAGAAGACAAGTGACCACAATGGAGCTGGTTGGCTCTGCAACTTATGACAGGGTTTCTGATCCTGTGCAGTGGCAGCTCCGTACCAGACCGTGACGCAGCCAGTCAGAATGCTCTCTACGGTGTACCTGTAGAAATTTGCTGGTCTTTGGTGACATCACAAATCAATATTGATTTACATCAACATGTTGGACCTAAGGGCAAATCTTCAGAGATGTTCACTCCTAGGAACTTGAAGCTGCTCACCCTTTCCACTGCTGATCCCTCAACGAGGACTGGTGCGTGTTCTCTTGACTTACCTTTCCCAAACTCCACAATCATTTCATTTCAATTTATTTAATATCAGAGAATGTTTACAGTGTACAACGTGAAATTTGTACTCTTCACAGTCACCAAGAAACAAGGAGACCCCTGTAGAATGAATGATAGGACATTGAAGCCCCCATCTCTCCACCCTCCACACGTGTAGCAGCAAAAGCATCAAGCACCCCTGCTCGTGCCATCAGAAACGTCAACCCGCCCCCCCCCAACCATGCAAGCAACAGCAAAAGCCCCCAAAGAGACCTTGATCCAGATTCCATCAACTTTGGTTGGTGTGTGTGTGTGTCGATCTCTCCCTTTCCCCCTCCCCCTCCCCCCGTCTCCCCCCCCACCCCGTCTTGCTCTTGCAACTCCTTGCTCCTACTGACGTTGAGTGCAAGGTTGTTGTTGCCACATCACTCAACCCGTGGTGGTTTTCCACTTTGAATCACCAGTGTTAAGACATACTCGAGCTCGTAGGTTCTGTGCACCGCTTGTTTTAAATGTACAACCTGTGTTGCAGAGTCCGCTGTTCCAATGCAGAAATTAAAGAGTTATTCATGACTGCATTGAGCAATGGTGAGCAAATATTTGGTGAATAAATGTTTGACTGTGGAAGGTAGCAAGGGATGGAAAGTAATAGCTTTGTGTTCTGTTGTATGCGCCATGTGAAACTCTTAGCGTGTGTATGACGATCTTTCCAGATAGACTGGAAAGGTAAGGTGTTAGTACCAGAGCTCGAGCCAATATCATGCTGAGGCTATGTGACTACCCTGGCTGCTATGCTTCGTGTCTGCAAACCTTGTGGTGATTTGTGCCGCTAACACGATGAACTGAATCCCGAGGCTGTGGGCCTATTTTGGGCTGCTCCAGCGATTTGGATCTAAGGACTCAGTTTGGTTCGGAATGCTGTTGTTGTTCCTCACTTCTGTTGTTTGCATGATTTGTGTTTTTTTTTCCTCGTTCTCGGTGCATTGGGGATTGGTCTTTTTTTTTAAATTGGGTTCTTTCGGTTTTCTTGCTTTGCGGCTGCCTGTAAGCAGACAAATCTCAAGGTTGTATAATTAATGCATACTTTGACAATAAATGTACTTTAAACCTTGAACAATCTTGCACCTTTCTGCTGCTTTGCATGCATAACTGCATTTATTGTTCTATCTGTATTTATCATAACTGTGTTTACTGTTTGCTCTGTGAGCATCATGCAAACAAGGAATTAATTGATATTTACAATATATAACAAAATATGAACTGGGGTTCTTAACCTTTGTTATGCCATGGGCCCCTTCGGCAGTTTAGTGAAGCCAATGGATTCGTCTCAGAAAAATGTATTTAAATATATAAATCAAAATACATACTGTTACAAAATAAACCAATTATATTGAAATACAGTTATCAAAATACTAAACACGAGAAAGTTTGCAGATGCTGGAAATCCAGAGCAACGCACACAAAATGCTGGAGGGACTCAGCAGGTCAGGCAGCTTCTAGAGGAACGAACGAACGGTCGACATTTCGGGCCGAGACCCTTCTTCAGGACTGAGAAGGAAGAGGGAAGATGTCAGAATAAAAAGGTGGGGGGGTGGGGAAGGAGGCTTGCTGGAAGGTGATAGGTGTAGCCAGGTGGATGGGAAAGGTCAAGGGTTGGGGAAGAAGGAATCTGATTGGAAGAGTAGAATGGACCATAGGAGAAAGGGAAGGAGTAGGGGATCTAGGGATCAAAATACTACGGTCATAATTGAAGGAAATGCTAAATTTCAATTAGAGGTTAGTGAAAATAAAGATGTAAATATTTTCCCATCTAAGTTCACAGACCCTCTGGAATCTATCCATGGATCCCCGGTTAAGAACCCCTGATCTAAGTTAGAGGGAGTGGAAAAGGAGGTGAAGTCAAGTTAAGCAAGCAATGTTGCAGAGGCCCTTCAGCCCATCATGTCCATTCAACCATCAAATGCCCACCCATGCTAATCCCATTTCCCAGCACAGTTTTCCTTGCCCTTGTGGCATTATGCTCATCAAGATACTTAAATGTGAGAGTCTCTGACTGTACCACCTCGGGGAGCGTGCTGCAGGTTTCAGCTGCACTCTGGTGAGCAAGTTCCAGTTTATCGTCATGGACGGGCATACCTAGGGTATAAATGCCATGAAAATTAGTTTTTTTTTACAGCAGCAGCACAATACAAACTTACTGTAAACTAACATCATTTATACTTACCTGATAAATTAAAAAAATCAACTGAACATATGTGCAAGTTCAGGGAAATATAGTCTGAAGTAGTGTCAGGCTTTTTCAGGTGGGTTTAGGAACCTGATGGAAGTGGGGAAGAAGCTGTTGATGAATCTTGAGCTGTGGATCTTCAAGCTCCTGTACCTCCTGCCTGATGGCAGCATCTAGAAGAGGACGTGGCCCCAACGGTGCAGGCCACCTTCCTGAGACATCAGTGGGGGGAGTAGTACCCCAGATGGAACTGGCTGGGTCCTCCACTCTCCGTAGCCTTTTGTGTTCCCGTGTGTTGGCGCTTCTGTACCAAACTCAGAGTACTTTTCTTGGGTCCTCTTTGAATCTCTTATCCTATGCATAAACATATACCTTTTAACTTTAAACATCTTTGCTCTGGGCAAAGGTTTCATGCTAAATACCCCTTTCATAGAACATAGCACAGGCCCTTTGGCCCACAATGTTGAATTAAACTGAATTCCCTCTGGCTGCACACGATCCATATCCCTCGATTCCCCGCATGTTCATGTGTCGGTGCAACAGCCTTTTAAACGTCCCTATCCGATCTGCTTCCATGTCGTGGGCATCAGCCACACTACCCTCATTAACACATCAGTTAGCACTGCAAGAAATTCAACTTAAGTCAATCGGGATCTCCCCTGAACAAAGCCACATGCTCTCCAAGTGAGGTCTAATCCTCTTCCTCGGAGTTGTTCCCAGTAAGTTGGGTGGCATGGTAACTTAGTGGCTAGTGAAATCACTTTAGAACGTTCACCGATAAGGGTTCTGTAAGGAGTTTGTAAGTTCTCCCTGTGACTGCATGTGTTTCCCCTGGGTGCTCCAGTTTCCTCCCACATTCCAAAGATGTACGGTTAGGATTAGTAAGTTGTGGGCATGCTGTATTCATGGTAGCATAGCGGTTAGCACGACGCTACTACAGCTCGCAGTGTCGGATTTGGAGTTTAACCCCGGCGTCCTCTGTAGGGAGTCTCAGTACATCCTTCTCATGAAATATGTGGGTTTTCTCAGGGCCCTGTGGGTTCCTCCCACTGTCAAAGACATACCCATTGATAGATTAATTGGTCATTGTAAATTGTCCCTTGATTAGGTTAGGATTAAATTGGAGGTTGCTGGGCAGTGTGACTCGAAGGGCTGAAAGATCCTTGTCTGCACTGTAAAGTAAGGACATGTTCAGCACAGCTTTGTGGGCCAAAGGGCCTGTGTTGTGCTGTAGCTTTTCTGTGTTTCTGAATAAAATAAAATAAAATTCCCTAATATAGATGATAGACTCATCAACCTGCCCAGATTTGTTGTTCACATTTGTTATCAGCCAGCCATCACAGAGTATGGGCTGCTAGTTCAGGGGGACAGGCTGAGATTTTTTTATTTAAGAGATACTACATGGTAACAGGCCATTCTGGCCCAAAGAGCCCATGCTGCCCAGTTACACTCAGGTGACAATCAATGAAGTAACCCTTACTCCCACATTTAGAATGGAACACTCAGAGGAAACCTATGCAGTCACCAGGAGAACATACAAACTCCTTACAGACAGTGGCGGAATTGAACCCTGGTCGCTAGCCCTGTAACACTGTTACGCTAACCGTGCCGCCCAATTTTAACTCGTTTTAAAGGTGTTGCTCTGCAGAAGTATTGTGGCCATCGGAGGCCAAAGGTTCAATGGTTGAGGAATCATGGTGCCGAGCTATTCCAGGGATCGATTTGGAAGGGAGAGTGGTTGGATGGAAAACAGGGAATGTTTGTACAGAAGTGATGGCTTTGACTATATTTGCGATAATTTGGACAAAGAGGAACAATTCACCCATCAAGATGTATGCAAAATACTTCTAAGTACATGGGAAACCAAATTAATTGTCCCTGTTTAAATGGGACTACTTGCCTAATCAGCATTATATCTGGTGTGAAATCAAAATAGGTTCTTTATTTGATCAGGAGTTAAACTTGATACTTTTATGCTAATCTTTGCAGGTAGTCGGGTATTATAGTTGCTCAGTTTTCCTGGGATTGAATTAAGTGATGAAAGTAGAGTAGATGAGATTAGAGCATCCCTTGGTCTAACATTTCTCTACTATGGATATACATTCAGTGGCCGCTATCAGATACCTCCTGCACCTAATAAAGTGGCCACTGAGTGTATGTTTGTGGTCTTCTTCTGCTGTAACCCATCCACTTCAAGGTTCAATGTATTGTGCATTCAGTGATGTTCTTCTGCACACCATGGTTGTAACGTGTGGTTATTTGAATTACTGTCACCTTCCTGTCAGCTTAAACCAGTCCCCTCCGACCTCTCTCATTAATACAGCGTTCTCGCCCACAGAACTGCTGCTCAATGGATGTTTTTTTTTGTTTTTCATACCATTCTCTGTAAACTCCAGAAACTAATGTGCGTGAAAATCTCAGGAGATCAGCAGTTTCTGAGATACTCAAACCACCCCATCTGGCACCAACAATTATTCCACAGTCACCATCACTTAAATCACGTTTCTTCCCCATTCTGATGTTTGGACTGAACAACAAATGAGCATCTTGAGCTTGTCTGCATGCTTTTCTACATTGAGTTACTGCCACATGATTATCTAATTTAATATTTGTATTGATGAGCAGTTGTATGTAATACGTGGCCACTGAACGTACTTTAGTGATGCGATTCCTGGCATTTGACAGCTAGTGTTTGAACAAATGATTCATTCAGAAACCAATATTTTCCTCATCCAGCCTAATCAATGATTGAGTTGGTTAACTTTAGCAAGCTATATGCCTGTGTGCAGTTTTCAAATTCTACTTGGATCCCATTCTATTTGTAAAATGCAATGTGTAGGGAGAACATTGCCAGACAAAGGAGGTGACCAACCAAGGTGCTCAGTCTTGATGAAACATCTCAGCCTGAAACATTGACTGTTTATTCCTTTCTGTCGATGCTGCCTGACCTGCTGAGTTCCTCCAGCATTTTGAGTGGTACTCTAGATCTTCAGCACCTGCAGAATCTCTTGTATTTATGTAGGCAACCAAGTAAGTTGGAAGTTGGGATCCTGTGTTGGGGACTGACAAAGTGGAAGGAGAGAGGAGAGTAAGTTAGCGAGAGTTTTTCGTCATCTGCACACGTACAGTGAGGTACAAGTACAATGAAAATCTTTCTTGGAGCACCATCATAGGTAAGTCGGTGCAGACAACACAATATAAATTATACATAATATTATATTCATGTTTCGTGAATGGACTTGGTGACTAGCAGAGAAAAGAGCCTCAGCAGCAGTCAGTGATTAGATGGGGAAAAAAATTTGGTGTTCAAAGTTGTTTATGGACTTGCAACTTCAAGTTTAAGTTTATTGTCATTCAACCGTACAGATATATACTGCCAAGTGAAACAATGTTTGTCCTAACCAAGGTGTACAACACTCTATATTTAACTAACACACGAAACACACTATATATAACTCAGACGCAACGCGTGAATAAATTAACAGATAATAAGGTGCATTTCTTTTGAACTCCCAATCTCTTGAAATCTGTAACCTCTTTACAACTCTGCAACTCATAATACTCCAACTTGACCCCAAGCATGTTTGTGATCAGATCTGAGGTGTAACATTTGGGAAATCCCTCCCAAGAGCTCTTGCTGCTCTAAGATTCTCTTTAAAACAGCTAAGTGTCAACTTCTGTCTGATGAACTGTCCAAAGTCCTCATGGGAAAAAGCTGCAGTTTAGACCTTGAGGGGTTGGAACCAGATGAAGATGTCTCCAACTTACTGCTCTTGGAATGTGAAAGAAGATTAATTAATGTTGCATTGATATATAAATCTCGTGGAGGTGACATTCCTGAATTACTGGCAAATTTTATGAATGAGCTATATTTCTGGAAATGTTTTCTCATCACAGCTGTCCTCGCCTATCAGATTCCATCTTCAGCACATTATCTCTTCTACCTATCACCTCCCGGCTTCTTACATCACCCCCACCCCCCATTCAACTACCTTCCCCCTCATCTGCTCTCACCTGCCAGATTGTACTCCCATCTCTCCTCGTACCACCTTTTTCTAGATTCTGCCTCCTTCCATTCCAGTCCCAATGAAGGGTCTCAGTCCAAAACGTTGCCTATTTATTCTTCTCCGCAGATCCCACCTGACCTGCTGAGCTCCTCCGGTATTTTGTGTGTGTTGCCTTGTTTGCTTTCTCAGCTCCTAGTCCTTGTTGCTCTAACTCCAGTACGTTCTCAGTGTCCTTGTATCTCTAACTCCAGTATTTTCCCAGTCTCCTTGTATCTCTAACACCAGTGCTTCCCCAGTCTCCTAGACCTTTAAAGTTCAAAGTAAATTTCTTATCAAAGTATATACATGAGCAGTGAGGGCCTCCGTCCGTCAGAGTTGACCATGGATATTGCACCTTAGCTCCCTAGACATGCAAACCAGGGCAGTACGATATGGAGAGCACTCTGTTGCTCATGTAGCAGGCTCCCCTTCTCCACACCCCTGATGAACCCAAAGGAACGGCAGAGACCGATACAGTTTGGTACCAGCCAAAGTACCAAAGTAGTTGCCAGTCAGCATTGGACTCAATGTAGGACTGCCTTAGGGACTCCAGCTCTGGATTTTCCCTCTGGGTTTACTCCCAAATCCTTCCTCATGAGTGGGTACAGCTGCAAGGCAGTAGAGGTTTGAGATCAGAGTTTTCCTTCTAGATGAGCTGCCAACCATGGCTGATGAGCCCCACCTGCCCAAAGTCATTAGTTTTAAGGCACCAGTAACCTGCCCTTGCCCCTTCTCCTTTCAGTAGAAATGGTTTTTGCCAGGAAAGCCAAGAGCAAGACTTGGTTGTCAAAGGCTATTTGAGGCGCACACCTTTTAATAGGCAGTGGGAGCTTGTCTCCATTACCACCCCCGGCGATAACAAACTTAAGGAACCAAAGTATATATATGTCACCATATACAACCCTGAGATTCATTTTCTAAGGGGCATACTCACTAAATCCATAATAGAATAACCGTAATAGAATCAGTGAAAGACTGTTGCAACTTAGACTGCAAAAGACCACAAACTGTGCAAATATAAAAAGACAGAAACAGCAATAATAGATAAACATGCAACAAACATTAAGAACATGAGATGAATTGTCCTTGAAAGTGAGTCTATAGGTTGTGGGAATATTTCAATGATGAAGTGAAGTTGAGTGAAGTTGAAGAGTCCAAGGTGTCGTACTTATTCCTGAACCTGGTGGTGTGACTCCTGAGGCTCCTGTACCTTCTTCCTGATGGCAGCAGTGAGAAGAGAGCAGGTGGTAGGGGTTCCGGATGATGGATGCTGCTTTCCTGTGACAATTGGACCTCTAACTCCAGTGCTTTCCTGCGGATCAGACTTGGTGCACGTGTCTATTAGCTGCTAAGAAAGACTACTATGTTCACGTTGAAAGGTTGCTGCTACCTTAAGGTTTTCTCTTACAACAGTGTACCAGGACTACAGTTTCAGTTGAAGGCCAGCTACTAGAATAAAAAGTTGTGTTTACTCAATTCTCTGTGTTTCATCACCAGTGAAGGTAGCTTCCTCAGTGTGCAGTTATTGGTGTTTCTGTCTGGGCACACTCGCATTTATATAGCCCCCGTTTGCTTGCCTCAGTCCTGATTGGCTACCCCTTTAGCTGACCTTTGAATTCTGTTGGCTCGCATTTCTTTGGCTCTTAGGGGTTTGTTGATGTCACCTCGACTAGTGATGAGACGTCTGCAAGCTACTTGCCAAGATCTGCGAACATCGCAATGTTAAACACCTCAACCCAAGTTATCAATATTCACCAGCACCCTAAACTGAGCTTAATGCTGAGACTGAAAGTGTTAGTCCAGGATATCATTAGCTGAAGGTTGGCTACTGACCAAGCATGGTTAATTGGATTTGTTTGGAATCCCCATTAACTTGACGGCAGCTGGGGTGGTTTTGAAGCCTTAATGAGTTGCTTAATTGCCGTAGGTGATCTTAATGGTGAGGAGATCATCTATTTTGTATTTCAGGTGAGTGTGCTCTAATGCTAATCACAAAAGTGGCACAATATTTATTTTGTCTATTTGTTTCAAAAATATATTTCCAGTGATTAATGTTACACTATGTCTGGTTTGTTTGGTGTTGGTAAATGATTAAACTGTATCATCTGTGTGTGCACGCGCAATTCACATTTAAACCAGATATGAATCTCGCAGTGATGTATATTCAGATACTAATTCTCTGATTGGTGGAGTGTTTATCCCCATTGCTTATTGCTGGGCAGACCATAAGATATAGGAGCAGAATTAGGCCATTTGGCCCATCTAGTCTGCTCCACCATTTCATCATGGCTGATCCATTTTCCCTCTCAGCCCCAATCTCCTTCCTTCTCTCCGTATCCCTTTATGCCCTGACTAATCAAGAATCTATCCACCTCTGTCTTAAATCTACACAATGACTTGGTCTCCACAGCTGCCCTTGGCAATGAATTGTATAGATTCTCCGCCCTCTAGCTAAAAAAATTCCTCCTCATCTCTGTTCTAAAGGGACATCCTTCCATTCTGAGGCTGTTCCCTCAGTCCTAGACTCCCCCTCTATAAAGAAACATCCTCTCCACATCCACTCTATTGAGGCCTTTCAACATTTGATAGGTTTCAACAAAGTTACTCCTCATTCTTCTGAATTCCAGTGAGTACAAGCCCTGAGCCATCAAACACTATAAAAACGCTTTATAAAAACTTCACTCGTGAGCCATCAACCTTGGCATCAAAATTAGATTGAAATCTATAAATATAACAATTACAAACTAGATCAGACTTTGTCTTAGTTACGTAGAAAAGGTTCTTATTTTCCTTCATAGAGTTATCAGGTCATACTGCACGGAAACAGACCATTCAGAGCAACTGATCCATACCAGACAAGATTCCCATCTAAGCTAGTCCCATTTGCTAGCATTTCAAAGTTCAAAGTAAATCTAATATCAAAATGCTTGCATGTCACCATATACTACCCTGAGATTCATTTTCTTGCAGGCATTCATAGTAGAGCAGCGAAATACAATAGAATCAATGAAAAACTACATGCAAAGACTGACAATCAATGTGCAAAAGAAGACATTGTGCAAAAAAAGTAAGCCTGAGAACGAGTTGTAGAGACCTTGAAAATGAGTCTGTAGGTTGTGGAATCAGTTAAGTGTTGGTGAGTGAAGTTATCCATGCTGGTTCATGGGCCTGATGGATGCTGTTCCTGACTGTTCCTGAGCCAGGTGATATTGGTCCTAAAGGTTCCTGTACCTCCTTCCCGATGGTAGTAGTGAGAAGAGAGCATGGTCTGGATGGTGGGTATCCTTGATGTTGGATGCTGCTTTCTTGTGGCAGCGCTCCTTGCAGATGTGGATCTGCTCAATGGTGGCAAGTGGTCAGGGTTGACCATGGATGTTGTGTCCTGTCAATGACAAGCCAGTACGCCCAGTGAGGACAGTAAGGTATTGAGACCAACTGTTGCCCATGCAGCTGGCTTCCCCCTTCATGCAACTGATAATTCTAGAGGAATGGCAGAGGCCAGTACAGTTTGGCACCAGCGACATCGCAGAAATTGCCTGTCAGCATTGAACATAGGCACTGCAGCGCTGGGCATTTACTCGGGGTTTACTCCCGAAGCCTTCCCCATGAGTATCTATAGCTGCAAGGCAGAAGAGGTTTGAGATCAGTTTTCCTTCTCTTGGATGAGCTG
This sequence comes from Mobula birostris, assembly GCF_030028105.1. Lineage (NCBI taxonomy): Eukaryota > Metazoa > Chordata > Chondrichthyes > Myliobatiformes > Myliobatidae > Mobula > Mobula birostris. Next base: position 64,809,752 of record NC_092387.1, read on the forward strand.
CCAACCTCGGCTGACGAGCCTTATTGGCCCAAAATTGATCCCTCTAAACTCTTCTTCTCCGGGTACTGTACCTGTCGAAGTGCCCTTCAAATGTTGTTAAAGCACCTGACTCAATCACTTCCTCCAGTAGCCCAGTCCATATACAGACCAGTGCCTGGGTGGAAAAAGTTGCCCCTCAGGTTCTCATTAAATCTCTCCCTTCTCACCCTAATCCTGTTATCTGTCACAATTGCTTTTCTGTTTCTTTCCTTGTATCCGCTCCTTTACCCCCTTGGACTCTGTCCCCAATGTTGTGCGATTGGCCAGTTCATCCCAATCAGTTTTTATGAGCAATTTGAAAGTCAAATACGGCTTAAAGCAAAAGAAATTAAAATAAATTCCCTCAATATTAGTTTGGTGAAAATTGCATTGTGAAACAGCACAATGGCATAGTGATTAGTTCAATCGCCTTACAGTCCCCATGCTAACTGGGGTTTGATTCCACTGTTGTCCATAGGGAGTTTATATGTTCTCCCTGTGACTGACTGCCTCGGTTTCCTCCCATATTCCAAAGGCGTGTAGATTAGGGTTAGTAAGTTGTGGGCATGTGATGTTGGCTCTGGGACTGAGGTGGCATTTGAGGGCTGCCCCCATTACATCTTGGTGCACTTCATTGTATGACATGTGACAAAGCTAATCTTTGCCTTAATCGTTATCTTTATTTTGTGTCGAAGTGTAGCTTTTGTTGAGAGACTGTTGAGGATTCTGTGCAGTCTACTTTTTCACTCAGTAAGTCAATTGATCCATTTGAAAGGTTCTGAAGTTCAGGGCAGCTCCTTCTGGGATTGTGGCTTGAGAAGGCTTCTGAAGGCTGTCTCAACTTTGGCAAAGAAGTGAGCATTCGCAGCTCTGTTGGAACGGTGAGAGTTTTAGTCTCACACCAGAGACCCGAACTCTGTTTTCCTTCTGCAGTGGATGGGGATGCTCCTTCAGTTCGGCAGGAAATGATAAAGTAGTGCTGGTCAGGATGTGGAGGGCTGGGTTAGTGGGTGGAGGTGTTGATCAGCCTTACTGCTTGGGGATAGTAACTTTTTGAGTCTGGTGCTACAAGCGTGGATGCTGAATGCTATGTGGCCTCCTCCCTGTTTGGTGTGCACATTACATTACAGATTACACATCAGGAGTACCTCATGGTTTGTGGGAGGGTTGGTGAGAAGTTTGTGGAGCACATTATGTTACGGATTTTCACACCAGGAGTCCTTTATGGGCTGTAAGGTGCTTCAGGAGTGTCTTTGGCTGCATTGTGCAAATACTACCAACATCTCCTCCCGTGCCCTCAGCTTTTCCAGCCCTTTCTATAGATATTCAACCAACTGCAGATTTTACAAACTCTAAAAGCTGAAAGTTGATCACGGAATGTGAAAATGCTAAGGTGTGCCCAAAGTTCAAAGTAAATATATTATCAAAGTACATCTATCTCACCATATACTACCTTGTGATCCATTTTCTTGCAGGCATTCGCAGTGGAACATAAAAACACGATAGAATCGATGAAAAACAGCATATAAAGACTAACAAATAACCAATGTGCAAAAGATTACAAACAAAATATAAATAAATAAATCAGAGAACATGAATTGTGGAGTCCTTGAAAGTGGGTCCATAGGTTATGATATTTTTTAAAAAGATGAATGTTTTAGGAGATGTAAAGATTAGACATCACTGAAAATCGTCTCCTGGGGTGAAATTCTTATCTTTGCAGTCGGTTCAATTTTCCTCCCATACATGGATATTCCAGGAAATGTAAGATTGTGAGGGTAGGCGGAGGTCTTTAACATTGACCCAGTATTCACTTCCTCCATTTTGTGAAGTTCAGGTCTTGCTGAGCACCAGTAACATCACAGTGAGGCTATAGTTGGATTGTTTTGTTTTTGATAAATCCTACTCCCTGACAGTTTCTTTCTCACTCAGACAGGCATCTGAAGCCAAATCAATACTGTGGAATTGCTGGTTCTGTTCTGCACAAGTAAAACCAGACCGTCGGTCTGAAATCTCTGCTTCATGCAGCTGGTGAGATTACAGTTCAGACAGTATTTGAGCGAGCTAATCCTTCAAAGTGTATCTTTAAGTCAATGCTTGGTAGTTTCCTGTGTATACTGTGGAGAGATTCAGAGTTCAAGTGGAGGGAACTTAAAGGCTTCTGAAACATACTGGGATGGAGGATGCTTTTCCACGTCAAAGTTCAAAGTAAATTTATTATCAAAGTACATGTATGTCACCACGTATCACCCTGAGATTCATTTTCTTGCAGGCATTTACAGTGGATTAAAGAAATACAATACAATCAATGAAAATCTACACACAATGACTAACAAGGACTCCACCAGCAGGTTCAAGAACAGTTGCTACCCCTCAACCATCAGGCTCCTGAATAAAAGGGGATAACTATACTCACTTGCCCTATCATTGAAATGTTCTCATAACCAATGATAACACTTTAAGGACTCATTATCTTACGTTCTCGCTATTTATTGCTATGTATTTATATTTGCATTTGCATAGTTTGTTGTCTTCTGCACTCTGGTTGATCTTTCATTGATCTTGTTATATTTACTCTTCTTTAGATTTGCTGAGTATGCCCACAGGAAAATGAATCTCAGGGTTGTAAATGGTGATCTGTGTTAATTTGATAATAAAATTTACTTTGATAAAAAAATTTGCTTTGAACTTTGAAGTTCTTTGTGCAACTGGCAGACTTCCAATGTACCTTCTCCTCGTGATCGTGTGTTTCCCATTGGTGTTCTGGTTTCCTCCAACATTCCTAAGATGTACATGTTAGGATTAGTAGGTTCTGGACATGCTATGTTGGTGCCAGAAGTGTGGTGACACTTTCAGACTGCCCCCAGCACAACCCCTCATAGATCTGATTTGACGCAAATGAAGCATTTCTCTGTATTTTTCAGCAATAAATAAAGCTAAACTTTAATCTGGATGGTTCTGGGTCTGTTCTTGCTGGAGTTTCGAACATTGAGGGAAGATCCTATTAAACTCCATGGAATATTGAAAAGCCTAGATAGAATGGATGTGGAGAGGATGTTTCCATTAGTGGGAGAGTCTAGAACATATAAGGATGTCCCTATAGGACAAAGGTGAGGAGGAATTTCATTAGCCAGTGGATAGTGGATTTATGGAATTTATTGCCACAGACAGCTGTGGAGGCCAAGTTACTGGGAATATTTATTTAGTGATACAGAGCAGAGCAGACTGTTCAAGCCACACTGCCCCAGCATATCCCAACAAACCCGACTAACCCTAACCTAATCGTGGGGCAACTTGCAATGACCAATTAATTACCAATTACATCTTTGGACTGTGGGAGGAATCCGGGGCACCTGGAGAAAACCCACTCATTTCATGGGGAGGACGTACAGAGGTTCTTTACAGAAAGGCTCCAGAATTGAACTGCGATCGACCATGCTCAGTGTTTCGCCTACACAACTGGAGGTTGATAGGTTCTTGATTAGTCATGGTGTCAAAGGTTACAGGGAGAAGGCAGGAGAATGGGTTTGAGAGGGATAATAAATCAGCCTTGATGACATGGCGGAGCAGACTTGATGGTCTGAATGGCCTAATTCTGCTCTACTGTCTTATGGGCTTCTGGTCAGATGGAACAAGTGATAGATCCTAGCTGCCTGCAGAAACTGAACTGCCTGTTGAATTTGATTGTGTTGGATATCAAATAATTATCAGTCTTCTGGCCCGTTTAGCGGGAATTTACAGTAGATTGGATTCAGGTTCAAGTAGAGTTTTGCTATCATACCAGAGAGCTCTATGGATGGAAAATTGATGACAAGGTGAGTGACTGATACAGCTGTTCGTGTTGGTTGAGAGACAGTGGAGAGAACTGGTGAATAACTAAAGTTGTGTGGGTGGGTGGGGGGGATGGGATAATTAAATGGATAACATCTGAATTTACTGGGGAAGATGAACTGTGAATGCTGGGGTTATGGTTGAGGGCAGAATTGTTGGTTATCTGAAATTACAGAATTCATTCTTGAATCCTGATGGCCAGTGTTGCTAGAAAGAAGGTAAAATGTGGATTTCATTGGAACAATGTAGAAGGCCAAAGACACTGGGATCAGGATTCCAGTGAATGGAAAAGGTGAGCACTTCCAAGTTCCTAGACGTTAACACATTTGAAGACCTATCCTAGGCCCAATATATCGATGCAATCACAAAGAAGGCATGGCAGTGGCTATATTTCATTTGGAATTTGAAGAGACTTCGTATGTCATCAGAGAAAATAGGAAATTTCTACAGATGTAGGGTGGAGACATTCTAACTGGTCACATCGCCAGCTGGTATGAAGGGGCCACTGCACAGAATCGGAAAAGGCTGCAGAATTTGCAAACACAGCCAGGTCCATCGTGGCACTAGCCTCCCCACCATCGAGGACACCTTCAAAAGGTAATGCCTCAAGAAAAGTGGCACCCATAAGGATCTCCATGCCTTCTTCTCATCGTTACCATCAAGGAGGAGGTACAGGAGCCTGAGGGGACACACTCAACCTTTTACGGACAGCTTCAGCTTCCACTTTTCTTTTTCGCTCTCTTTTTCTTTCTTTCTTTTAAAATCTTTTTATTAATTTTCCAAAGTTATAAACAGAATAACAGTATTGATACAGAGAGATTGGAATAATCTTATTATTGATAAACATGTACAGAAAAAACTTCAAATAATACAGGTGTAATAGACTTCCAAACCCTTAATATAGTTAATCATAGAGAAAAAGGAAATAAAAAGAAAAAAAATGCAAAGAAAAACTCCCCAAAAAAATAAAACTAAATACTAAACCTGAAAAGAAATCAAACGGAACAGAACAAGGATAGACCAGTATCTTAAATCGAATACATTCAGTAATGTCATCAACTCGGCTCCTCTATTCATATATTTTGCTCTTTTTTTCAAGACTTATTTGATTTAATTATTTATGTGTGTGTGTATGTATATACACATATGTACGTATGCATAATTGTAATGTAAATATTTTATTATGTATTGCAAATACATAATAAAAATAAATGTAAATACTTTTTATTTACTTATTCATTGAGATACAGTGTGGAATAGGCCCTAATTTAATCCTAGCCTAGTCGTGGTACAATTTATAATCATCAATTAACCGACCAGCCTGTCTGTCCTGTCTGTCCTTTCAACCGGAGCACCCAGAGGAAACTCGCGCGATCATGGGGAGACTGTACAAACTCCTTATAGGCAGCAGCAGGACTCTGCCACATCGCAACACATGCCAGTGATGTTAAATCTGATTCGGATCAGTGTGGGTGTAGTGGCAACTAGAAGCTTGGGACGCTCCTCGCAGATTGTATGGAAATGTTGTGAAAACTACTTAGTCAGTCCGAGTTTGCCCTCCCATTGTAGATGGTGAACAGTAAATAGAATAATTCAGGCTGGAAAAGGTTTAAGTGAATCACCGCTTTAGCTGGAAGGAGTGTTTGTATTCTTGGATGGTATAAAGGAAGGAGATGAAAGGACAGGTGTTGTATCGCCTTGATGCAAGATCAGGCTTGAACATAACATGGGTCAGTGAATACCACACTAGCAAAGTCAACTGATGATTATTAATACACGAGATTTTTCAGATGCTGGAAGTTCAGAACAACACACACAAAATACTGGAAGGAACTCAGCAGGTCAGACTGATGAAGGGTCTCGGCCCAAAACATCGACTTTTTACTCCCCTCCATAGCTGCTGCTTGACTTGCTGACTTCCTCCAGCATTCTGTGTGTGCTGCTGATGATTATTAATCACATTTCACAGCGAAGCACGCTCTAAGCTGCAGCAAACTTCAGACTCCAGTAGCGTTACTGTCCACTCTCGACTACAGGCTGTGTTCGAGCCAAAGAGCATCCTGTGGAGAGTGGGGGAAGGGAGGAGGAGCCTGGTGACTACACGCACGCTAATTTTGATGTCGGTCGTGCCATCTGCTGCTCTATTGTGCGGAGGGAGATTATATAAGAACAGTGTCATTACATACACAATATTATTTGCATTTTAATCTGTCTTTCATTTTGGGACAGTGAGAGCCTAGTGATGATATTGTCAAGAACGTTAGTGAGTCTGGAGAGAGGGAGGGGCCAATGTCAATAATTTCTCTCTTCCTTCCTCCCCTAGGTTAGGACTAGGTTCAGGAACTTTAAGGCTGCTGTGAATAACTGAGTGAGGGCTACCTACGTCTGTAGTAGACTGTGGCACCGTTGTTTATAACCGCAACAGAGGTTTCACTAATTAAACCTAAATCATGTGCTAATAGATAGATAGATCCTTTATTGATCCCAGAGGAAATTACAGTGTCACTGTAACATTACAAGTGCACAGATATACAAATATGCAAATATTAGAAGAGAAATAAGAAAGAATAAAAATTAAGTTACCACAAACAATCTAACAGCCTTCCCCAGCTATAGCTTCACTCTTTATAGAGCCTAATGGCTGAGGGTAAGAATGACCTCATATCACACTCTTTGGAGCAGCACAGTTGTCTTAGTCTATTACTAAAAGTGCTCCTCTTTTAAGCCAAGGTGCCATGCAGAGGGTGAGAAACATTGTTCAGAATTGCCAGGATTTTCTGTAGGGTCCTTTGTTCTACCACAGCCTCCAGTGTGTCCAGTTTGACTCCTATAACAGAGCCAGCCTTTCTAATCAGTTTATTGAGCCTGTTGGCATCACCAGTATTAATACCATTGCCCCAGCACACCACCGCACAGAAGATTGTACTGGCAGCAACAGACTGATAGAACATGTGCAGGAGAGGCCTGCATACACCGAAGGACCTTGGGCTCCTCAGGAAGGAGAGGTGATTCTGGCCCTTCTTGTACACAGCTTCTGTGTTGGTGCTCCACTCAAGTCTGTCATCCAGGTACTTGTAGGTCCTCACCAGGGAGCAGTGCAGGCTTAGACTTCTTAAAGTTCACCGCCATCTCCTTTGTCTTAATCGATTCTGAGTATTCCTTTCCTTCTGCCTGTTAACTGCTTCAGTGCAAGAACCATATTTACTGTATTTCCAATATGGCGATTCCAGTAATTAGTCCGTTCACTCCTCTTTCTGCCTCTCCTCTTGGAGCTGCAATGACATGTGCTGCAATTACTAGCTTCTCCAACACAGGTTATGAACACCTTCGCTCCATCTGCAACGGGGAGAACTTCTCTGTGGCCAACCATTTTAATTCCACTCCCCATTCCCATTCTGACTGTCTGTCCACGGCCCCCTCTATCGCCATGATGAGGCGACTCTGAGATTGGAGAAACACATCATATTCCATTTGGGTTGCCTCCAACCTGATGGCATGAACCTCGATTTCTCCTTCTCGTAATTTCTCCCCCCGCTCCCATTTCTCTTTCTTCCAATCCCCATTCTGGCTTCCCTCTTTTCTTTTCTCTTTTCACTGGCCTATCACCTCCCTCCTTCCTTTTCTTCTATGGTCTATTCTGCTCCTTCTTCAGTCCTTTATCTTTACCATCTATCACCTCACAGCTCCTCGCTTCATCCTCCGTTCCCCACCCATCTACCTTCCAGCTTGTACCCCTACACCTTATTCTGGCTTGATTCCCCCTCTTCTGTTCCAGTCCTTCCCTTCGTCAGGGTCTTGGCCCAAAACGTTGACTGTTTATTCCGCTCCATAGATGCTGCCCGACCTGCTGAGTTCCTCCAACATTTTGTGTGCATCGCTCTGAGATGAGCTCTCTTATTTTAGCATGCAGAAGCTCAGTGAAATCATCGAAGAGCATCGCAGCTTTAAGCTCATCTGGATGCTGTGTACTTGCTGCACCATCACTGTGTGTGATCTTTGAAGTTTAAACATGGGAATATTATAAATGGGGAAGGCTGTTCTTGGAAAGGAACAAGCTGTGAAGGACCTGCAGTGCATGAATATTTGTCAAGCTCAATTTTATTTTTAAATGCCCTGTTTCCTGGGCAGAAACATGGGACTGCATTTTACCAAGGAAGGAAATCGATATTGAATAACTAGTCAAGGGCAGGGGAGTGATGTGTTTTTGCTTCAGAAATACCTCCTGCTGTTAATGGGGACACATTATTTCACAATACTCATTTTAAATCATGTGCACATTCACCATTCAGTATAACTGCAAGATGAAGCTTCCCAAAGAAGCACAATTGTATTTTCTGAGGGTTTTTCCCCCTCTTCAGGCCAATGATAAAGAGTTAATCCTCTTTTATTTCGGCAATTATACCGGCAGTTAGCTTAATGTTATCACAGTGCCAGCAATCGGAACATTGGAGTTCAATTCCTGCCACTGTTGTAAAGGGTTTGTACCCGTGTCCATGTGGGTTTCCTCCAGGTGCTCCAGTTTCCTACCACATTCCAGAGAGACACATTCCTCTCTATTTCCATCTCTAAACAATGTCTCTAATGTCCTGGCTTGTTATTTGAATAGCAAAGGACAGTTCTTGTCAGAGCGTTACAGTCCACACAGAAGTTGATGTAATCAGTGATGCATTCTGTGAGCCCATCAATATCCTCTCCATGTGGCTCACAGAGTGCCTGCCAGTCTGTCACCTCAAAACAACCCTGGAGCGACTATGACTAGGGATAGCAAGTTTTGGGCATGGCGATACTTGTAGGCTGGCCCCAGCACATCGCAGGTGACGACACATTTCGGTGTCTCAACGTATGTGTGACAAAGCTACTCTTTAGACTTTAATCCAGTTTAAATACTTGGAAGGGGAAGTCAAAGATGGAGTGGTGCGGTATTGTAGCAGTTAGCGTAACACTTTATAGTGCCAGTGACCAGAGTTTCTGCTGCTGCCTGTAAGCAGTGTGTACGTTCTTCAAATGACTGCATGCATTTCCTCCGGTTGCTCTGCTTTCCTCCTACATTCCAACGACCTACGAGTTAGTATGGTGTAATTGGGCAGCACGGACTTATTGGGCCAGGAGGGCCTGTTACTGTGCTGTATCTCTGCCTCAGTAAACAATTGTGATTAAGATTAGTGGTAGAGGCAGATACATTAGGGATTATTTAGAAAGAGAGACTTAGATAAACACATGGATGATATAATATGGAAGGCTATGTGGGAGGGAAGGTTTAGATTAAATTCCGCGGAGGTTAAACGTTTGGCAAACCATCATGGGCTGAATAGCCTATACTGTACTGTACTGTTACATGCTTTAGTACGCCAAAGCCACACCAAGGTTCTACCTATTAGGTCAGAATGAGCTGTGAAGAATTTAATGGCAGTTAAGTTAAAGTCTCCATTTCTGCTTAAGCAAACATGTTTGCAAACAAACCAATGCGTACAAGTGCACTGGTTTTGTTCTGGACAAGACAGACCTCCAGCAATAGAAACAGGGAATTATTGAGTGTTACCCATGAAAGATGAGAGGGAACTCTTGAAGATGCCAAATTAATAACATCTGGAACTTGGTTCAGCAGCTAGTTCACTTAACTGGAGGTTAATTAATCACACAGACTAGATAACATTGATAAGATGCTTTTGTTGAACTCAAGTGCACTGCATAGCACAGAGGAAAATGGAAAAAATATTTTTTCTTTGAGCATATTTTTGACCAGGCCTTTGATGTCTGCACAGTTAAAACTGTGTGTGTATATTTGTGGGCTGCCCCAGCACATCACAAATGGCAACACATTTTGCAATTGTGTGTGTGTGCGTGTGTGTGTGTGTACGTACACACAGTGGGCAATTTATTAGGTACACTTGTACATCTCGTTAATGCAAATAACTAATCATCCAATCATGTGGCAGTAACACAATGCATAAAAGCATGCAGACATGGTCAAGAGGTCCTGTCGTTCAGACCAAACATCGGAATGGGGAAGAAGTGTGACCTAAGTGACTTTGACCATGGAATGATTGCTGGTGCCAGATGGGGTTGTTTGAGTATCTCAGAAACTGCAGATCTCCTTGGATTTTCACAGACAACAATCTAGAGTTATAGAGAATGGTGCGAAAAACAAAAAAACATCCAGAGTGGCAGTTCTGTGGGCAAAAGCACCTTGTTGATGGGAGAAGTCAGAGGAGAATGGTCAGACTGGTTCAAGCTGACAGGAAGGCAAGAAGCTGCAGAAGGTTTTAAATCTAGTCAGCTTCATCTTGGATACTAGCCTACAAAGTACCCAGGACATCTTTAAGGAGTGGTGTCTCAGAAAGGCACCGTCCATTATTACGGACCTCCAGCACCCAGGGCATGCCCTTTTCTCACTGTTACCATCAGGTAGGAGGTACAGAAGCATTCACTATACATAATTGATTTACTTGTTTATTTATTATTATTATTTTTAAATTTTTATTTATATTTTTCTCTCTGCTAGATTATGTATTGCATTGAACTGCTGCTGCTAAATTAACAAATTTCACATCACGTGCCGGTGGTAATAAAGCTGATTCTGACATGTTACAGCAGCATTGTGCAGAGGAGCATCTCTGAACTCACAAGTCAAACGTTGAAGTGGAAGGGCTGCGGGATGCACTGTGTTGTGCTCCAGCGGCCTATAGTCTCAGTAGAGGGAATGATCAAGTGAAGCTTTCGGCTGCTTGCCTACCCGATGTACTTTAGAGAACCCCATCAGCTCCAGTGGAGACGGCCACACTGTCGTCTTACCTCCAAGTCAGAGATTGCTAGCTGAGTCCCACTCCCTAGCGAGGAGACAGAAAATGTCTCGACCCTCCAGTGCTGCACTGAGGGTGTGCTACAATATTGTGGGCACCATCTGTCAGAAGGTACGCTAATCCACTTGCAGACGCTTAAAAAAAAGTCCTGTCAATGATTAACGCTATTTCAATTTCACTCAAAATAATTATCCAGTCAATTTCGCATTACTATTTAGAACATATAAATCAGTACAAGCCCTTCTGTCCACAATTTTTGGCCACCTTTTAAGCTACTCTTCAATGTCCCTAATGTATCAGCCTCTAACCATCACCCCCAACAGTACATTCCATGCACCCACCCCTCTCTGTGGAAAAGAAACCTACCTCTGTCATCCCCCCGAACGTTCCTCGAAGCACCTTAGAATTGTCCTCTTGTAGAAATTACTGTAAGCTGAATAAAAACAAATAGTGCTAAGGAGGATTAGCGAGGTAGTGTTCATTGACCGTTCAGAGGTCTGATGGGTGGGACGGGGGTGGAGAGGCAGGATATGATGCTTGAGTGTGGGTCTTCAGGCTCTTGTACCTCCTCCTTGGTGGTAGTAATGAGAAGAGAGCATGTGCTGAGCAGTGTGGGTCCTTAATATGTCACGAAATTGGTTGTTTTGTGGTAGCAGTGGAGTGCAAGACGTAAAATATTACTATGTCACAATAAAAAAATCATTGTAAGGGGGCATCTCAATAAAAGCTGTCGAATATTGGAAGGCCTTGAAAGAGTGGACCTGGAAAGGATATTTGCAATAAAAAAAGTTGGGGAGTCTAGGACCAGAGGGCACAACCTTAGCATAGAGGAACATCCCTTTAGAACAGAGATGAGGAGGAGTCTTTTTAAGCACAGGGTGTTGAACCTGTGGAATTCATTACCACAGATAGATGTGGCGGCTAAGGCATTGACTATATTTCAACTGAAGGTTGATAGGTTCTTGATTAGTCAAGGTATGAAAGGTTATGGGGAGAGGCTGGAGAATGGGATTTAGAGGAATAATAAATCAGCCATGATTGAATAGTGGAGCAGATTTGATGGGCTGAATGGCCTAATTCTGCTTCTATGTCTGATGGTCTTGTACAAATATAACAATTCCAAAGAACCTCACTGATTGTGGGGGGGGGGGGGGCGGGGGCGGCACAGTAGCGTAATGATTAGACAACACTTTACAGCGCAGGCAAGCCAGGTGCAATTCCCGCTGCTGCCCGTAAGGAGTTTGTACATTCTCCCCGTGACCACATGGGTTTCCTCCGGGTGCTCCGGTTTCCTCCCACACTCCAAAGACAGACCTGTTGGTAGGTTAATTGGTCATTGTAAATTTTCCTGTGATTAGGCTAGGGTTAAATTGGGATATTGCTGGGCAGTGAGGCTCAAGTGGCCAGAAGGGCCCATACTGCACTGTATCTCAATAAGTAAATAAAAAATCAAATAGCAATGCTTTGGAATGTTCTGGATAAGATGTGAAAGGTGCTACAGAAGTGTAAGTCAGAATGACACCTGACTAAGCCACACTGGAAGGTCAAAGATCACAAGCCTTGCTTTCAGACTGATGTCCCACTGCACTCTCAGAGTTATGGCTTATATTTACATGCTACTTGGCCTTGTAGACTCTCTTTGGGGATTGTTGTTTGAACTCTTGGCAGCTTTTGCTCATTCTCAAGACTGAGCTGATGCCTTTAAGGTTGTTTGACCTCCATCTCTGACGTGAGCACTTAACTCAAAAACCGTAGTTTTTAAAATCTGGAGCCAAGAGGCTGAGAGGCAACTTGTAGATGTGTACAAGGTGCTAGAGTGGACAGCCAGTGCCTTTTACCCCAATTGGCCAATACAGGTGTCCCCCGCTTTTTGAACATTTGCTTTACGAAGCCTCACTGTTATGAAAGATCTACATTAGTACCCTGTTTTCGCTTTCAGAAGGTGTTTTCACTGTTACGAAAAAAAGCAGCGTGTGAAAAAATCAGCACGCGATAAGAGGCAGCGCGCGCCCCCAGCAACCACTCTCCCCAGTTTCTCGCCGGCATTGCTTAAACACGTGCCTGTGAGCAGCCATTTGCAAGATGAGTTCTAAGGTATCGGAAAAGCCTAAAAGAGCTCGTAAGGGTGTTACACTTAGCATAAAACTAGACATAATTAAGCATTCCGATCATAGTGAATGAAGTAAGGACAAGGTGAGTTTGGATTGTGGAAGTTGACGAAGATGATGTTGAAGAGGTTTTGGCATCCCATCACCAAGAACTGACAGATGAAGAGCTGATGCAATTGGAAGAAAAAAGGATAACAATCAAAACGGAATGAGTGATGATAAAGTACGACTTTAATTTTGAAAGGGTACGTTGGTTTAGGAGATATTTGCAGGATGGTTTGAGTGCTTACAAAGAACTATGTGATAGAAAAATGCGCAAGGCTCAGCAGTCAAGCAAGCCTTCCACATCAGCCACAGCAGACGACGAACCTCGACCTTCGACATCGAGGCGGGCAGTCATAGGAGAAGATAACCTGCCTGCTCTAATGGAAACAGACGACGAGATGACATCCCAGTGTCCCACCATCCCAACCCCCAGGCCACGGACAGATACCGATTCGCGGAGAATGCAACGGTAGCCAGGAGGCACACAGCACATCTTTGAAGAAAAAAGCCGAAATAAACATGCTGATTAATTAGGTGTCGCCCGACACGTAATTGTCAGCCCAGATCAGAGACGACGCGATCAGAAATCGGCACTGATCTGGGCTGACAATTACGTGCCAGGCGGCACCTAATTAATTAGCATGTTTATTTCGGCTTTTTTCTTAAAGATGTGCTGGATGCCTCCCGGCTACTGCTGGACCCCTGCATGCTTCGCAGCAATGTATCGCTCGGCGGCCTGGAGGGTGGGGGCCACTGCACCACCCAACCTGCAACGACTCAGTCTAACACACCATCATCAATGTGCTCAGCGCTGTCTTCCCGATTCCCGTAAGTGATACTACACTGTACATACATTATTTCTACTTTATATCGGCTGTGTATTTTTACGTGTTATTTGGTATGATTTGGCAGCTTCATAGCTTAATGGTTACTGGAGAGCACTTGCACCATGTTTTTGCCAACAGCACTTGCGTGAGATTTTCTGCCGACGGCGCTTGCGTGAGATTTTCGCTACGGAGAACAGTTCCGTAATGATTGTGGGAAAGTATTTCTACTTTATATAGGGTGTGTATTTATCATATCATTCCTGCTTTTACTCTATGTTACTGTTATTTTAGGTTTCATGTGTTATTTGTCATGATTTGGTAGGTTATTTTTGGGTCTGCGAACGCTCATAAAATTTTCCCATATAAATAAATGGTAATTGCTTCTTCACTTTACGACATTTCGGCTTATGAACCGTTTCATAGGAACGCTGTTCCTTCGGATGGCGGGGGAAACCTGTGCCAGACGACAGCCTTTTAAGGTGAATGAGGGGAAGTTTAGGAGAATCGTCAGGCGTAGAATTTTTACACAGACAGATGGGTGCCTGGGACACACTGATGGGGATGGTAGTCGAGCCTGAAGAATTACCTATGGATAGTGGTTAGTGAAAGACTTGCAGTACTTTTAGAAAAATTAACCTTTTTAGCAGCATTACTTTTTAAAACTTTTGGTATTCTAGCAACACGGTTTGGGTGAGACTTAAACTAGGGGCCAAAGGTATGAGACAGTGAGGAATTCAGAAGAGAGATTGTAAGTGTATTTGGATCACAGAACTTTTCTACAGCAGGTAGTCCATATTTTCATACAATGTTGGCCATCCGGCCTCTTGAGTCCTTCCAATCCCCCACTTTCTGAGAAAATAGAGACTACAGCCCAGTGCAAGGCCCTTCAGACTACGATGTTGTGCTGACCTTTTAAACTACTCTAAAATCACTCTAGCTCTTCCCTTCTGGGCAGGATTATGTGGAGATTTCCTGGGCAGCCGGCAAGTGTCAGCACTTCTCTGGCAGCACCATAGCATGCTGCAACTCCCTAACCCTAACCTATACGTCTATGGACTGTGGGAGGAAACTCACGCTGTCATGGGGAGAACGTACAGACTCCTTATTGGTGGCAGTAGGAACTGAATCCCGATCAGAGATTGCTGCATTAGCATGACACTAGCCACTACGCTACCGTGTTGCCCAGTCTGGTGGGTAGGTAGGCAGAACATGGAACCGAATGAGGGAGGTAGGGGTGAGCAGTTGGGAGGGGAAGAAAGTCCATTTACTCAACAAGTAAAATCTACCCTGAAGAAGTGTCTCAGCCCGAAACGTCAACTGTTCCCTCTTTTCTACCGATGCTGCCTAACCTGCTGAGTTCCTCCAGCATTTTGTGTGTGTTGCTCTGGATTTCCAGCACCTGCAGACTTTCTCATGTTTGTGAAAAACCAGTCGTTCTTTTGATGCCAGTGAAATCTCATTGTCGGAAGTCGATTGGCAGATGCCTTCGTTGTCAGTTGAACTGCTCTCTCCGTTGAGTAGAATTTGCCTCCTTTGTTACTAAGCGGGTCTCCTCCTTGACCAAAACTGCAGTGAGTTCCTCAGCAATGAACTGCTGCTTCACTTCATGAATGCTTGAGATTGCCGTCTAGAGCTGGTGTAGGGATCACTGCAATGTATTGTTCATCAAAGCACATTGTGCATTAAACGCGCTTATAGGAAATTCATTCGTCTCTGTCATAAACAGCTGTAGGTCGTGTTCACACTTCACGTCTGTATTTGCTGGTTTACTCTTGCTCCCATTCAATAAAATCACCACCCATTGTTGCATGTGCACTGTCTTCCCAGCTTCTCCTTTAATATCTATGGTTATCAATATTAAACATGATCCGTCTTCTTTGGCTGTAGATTTATTTGTGCAGTTGTATTCTGAAATTGTGTTCTTGAGGATTCACTTCCAAAACCCCCATTTTTTAATACTGGCTATGTCACCTCTAATTTTAAATCCTGATGAAGAGTCTCTACCACAAATGTCAATGGTTCACTTCCCTCCACAGAAGTTACCTGTCCTGCTGGCTGCCTCCAACAACTTCTTGTTCCAGATCCCAGCATTCGCAGTCTCTACTGCCTCCACTGTTGGTGTCAGGCCCACTGAGTTTCTCCAGCAGCTTGTGTTTTGTGGCCGATTGAGTGTTCAGCTTGGCTATTAACAGCTGCTGTGTGGGAAAAGTTTAGTGATGTAGTTGAGTTACTCCAAGCTATGCATAATTTAATCAGATGTGTGTAAATGTTAATGTGTTCTCCGACCTGTAGGCCACCCACCCATTCATGGTCCCTGCAAGTTCCAAAATGGACCACAGAAGAGTGGAGGTGGAGAGAAGATTTCCAATAGTGGGGGAGTCTAGAACCAGGGGGCACAGCCTCAGAGTAGAGAGGAACCCCTATAGAACAGAGATGAGGAAGAACCTCTTTAGCCAAGGGTGATGAATCTGTGGAATTTATTGCGATAATTGGCTGTGGACGCTAAGTCATTGGGTGTATTTAAAATGGTTAATAGATTACTGATTAGCAAGGGTTTCATACATTTGAGGGCGAAGGCAGGAGAATGGGGTTGAGAGGGAAAATAAATCAGCCATAATCAAATGGTGGAGCAGACCTGTCTGGCTGAATGGCCTAATCCAGCTGCTATATTTTATGGTCTTATGAAAGTCCATGCTCTCTTGGACAGGTGCAGCTGGAATGTTCTATCCAAAGTTTCTCTCTTGCTGCCTTCCAGCAAGTGTTGGAGCAGAGAATCTCCATTCCTAATTTTTTGGGAATCGTCACAAAGCAGGAAAACAATTCCTAATTCACCTAGTGGACCTGAGTCAGATCAAGTATTCATCTTGCATTTTAACAGCTATTCCATGGAGATAGTTTAGTGTTGTATTTGGGCTACAGCATAGCACCTTTGGGTGCTCAGTAGTTGGAGAACTGCATGTGGTATTGTTGTAGCATTTGACAGCTCTGTGGGAGAGGTGTCCACTCTCTAAACTAGTGGTCCCCAACCTCCAGGCCGCGAAGAATGCAGCGGTGCAGCGGTAGCCAGAATGCACCCAGCACGTCTTTAAGAAAAAAGCCGAAATAAACAAGCTAATTAATTAGGTGCCGCCCAGCATGTAAATGTCGGCCCAGATCCGACTGATCAGACTGAGCGGCACCTAATTAATTAGCTTGTTTATTTCGGCTTTTTTCTTAAAGATGTGCTGGACGCGTTCTGGCTAACGCTACACCACTGCATTCTTCGCGGCCCGGAGGTTGGGGACCGTTGATCTAAACCACAGCCCATGTTATTCTTTAATGGTATGTGTTCCATTTTAGCATCTTAGTAAACATGTCTTATCCCATAACTGGACTATTCCCACAACCAAAAACTCTTCATTTCATGTTGTAGACTATTGTTTGGTTACCTGGTATGATAAAATGGACTCTTCACCTCACAAACTACCTTTCTGATCTTGCATCTTGATGTATATGTACTTTGATATTAAATTTACCTTGAACTTTGAACCTCTCCCATAGACACTCCATGAACCTACACCACACTTTCTCAGTCACCGTTACGGTTTATTCTGCATTCCGTTATTGTCTACCCTTGATCTACCTCAGTGCACTGTGTAATGATCTGATCTGTATGAACAGTATGCAAGACAAAGGCCTTGAAACGTGCCTCGTTACATGTGACAATAATGGAACAGACAACAAACTAGCCACTCAACTGAGAGCTGGAGGGGCCTGTGAGATTAACTGTTTTATTTAATATTTTACCCCTACTTCCAAACACAAACGTAATGAGAGTCTGTAAGTAAAACCTGTACAATTGGATCCAAATGGATCATCTTTACTTGCTATAAACATTTATATGTTTTAGGAATTTGCTGTGGTGTGTTGGTCGGGCCTGACATGCAACAAAAAACGTTTAGCAATTAGATAAAAAATTATATGTAAATAAAAAGCGAATGAAATTTGAGGATAAAGATGGATAAGGAATAAAATGTGCAAAAGTAAATAAACTCCAGCATGTATTTACACTGTGAACAGCTTTATAAAAGTGGCTTAAAGTGCAGTGCAGTGACGGGGGCAATAGAGAGTGGTGGGGGCTAATGGTTGATCAGATTAATTGTGTGAGGAAAAATTTTTTAAGATGGCATAAGTTTTTTGTTTTAATAGTCTTATTTTTCCTGCCTGTTTATTTGTTCTGAATGCAATACTTCCCCCCGCCCCAGAATGGTGCTGCTCCTGGCTGTTAGTCTGCAAGAGAGAGAAGCAACTAATTGTAGAACCCTGCTGACTTATGTCCTGGGGTGCCTGGTCTGTAGGCAGGGGATGTGTATATTTGTCAACTTGTGTCCCTGAGTATTGTGGCATTCCAGTAAAATAAGAAGGGTAAGCAAAGTTCAAAGTAAATTTTATTACCAAATTACATGGAGTACATGTCACCATACACTACCCTGAGATCTATTTTCTTGCAGGCATTCACAGTAGAACAAAGAAATACAATGGAATTCATTAAAAAGGCTGTTTACTCATTTCCATTGAAACTGCCTGAACTGCTGAGATTCTCCAGCATTTAATGTGTGTTACAAAAAGATTCACAAACAACCAATGTATAAACTGTACAAGTACAAATAATAATAAATTAATTAATAAGTAAATAATACTCAAAGCATGCATTGTAGAGTCTTTCAAAGTGAGCCTGAAGGTTGCGGAATCAGTTCGGGGGTGAAGTGGCTGAAGTTTTCGGCGCAGGTTCGGGAGCCTGATGGTTGAAGGGTATTAACTCTTGTGAAGCTGGTTGTGTGGGACCTAAGGCTTTTGTACTCTTTCCCAATGGTAGCAGTGAGAAGCGAGAATGGCCTGGATGGAGGAGTTCTTGGTGATGGATGTTGCTTTCTTGTGGCAGTGCTCCTCAGACCATAAGATTACAAGACATAAGAGCAGAGTTTGGCCACTTGGCCCATTGAGTCCACTCTTTGTGGATGTGCTCAGTAGTGGGGAGGGAGGGATTGGGGGCTGGACTTTGGACATTGTTCCTGCTGGGAAAGAGTCTCTTTTGTGTTCCCCACGCTTTACCAAGCTGGTGGGCTCATTGGGCATTATTCCCCAAACACAAGAGACTCTGCAGATGCTGCAAATCCAAAACAAAGCACACACAATGCTGGAGGAACTCAGTAGGTCAGGCAGCATCTATGGAGGGGAATAAACAGTTGACATTCCAGACCAAGACTGTTCATCCATATTTATTCCCTGTTCTTTTGGCTGCTGCACAGTCTGAGATGTGAATGCGGGACGGAGGCTGCAAAAGGTTTGGCTAATCGAAGTGTGATTACAGATCCCTTGTCAGTGAGCCTCAAAGAACAGCAGCTGGAGCTGTGTCAGAGAAAGGTTGCCTGCTCTCCAGCACCAGTTTAATGGTGTTACTTGGACCATTGACAGTGTGAGATCCCCACAGGTGTCTGTTGACCCAAGCTGGATTAGTTAGCGGTGAGAGATGCACGGTCCACAAGAGCTTTCCAGGCCCTCACCCTGCCCTTACTGCTTCTGACAGTTTGTACAAACTCACGTGGGGGTGGCAGACATCACTTTATTCAGTTGTTAACCCTTCCTGGCAGCTGCAGCTTGCCTTCCAGCTCAGGCACACTGTGCCGAGGATCGTTCGAAGTGATTTATTTGTGCCTGTTGAAGTTGAGGCTTGAAGGATTGTCACTTGTTCAATGTCCGACAGGACGCTTCGCCAGTTTTCCAACCAATGGTTCAGTTTAATATCAGAGAATATATATACTATACAACCTGAAATTCTCACTCTTCACAGACATTCATGAAACCAACGCCCCCAAAGAATGAATGACAGAAACCAGAACCCCAAAGCCCCCTCCCTCCTATGCATGAACGGCAGCAAAAACATTGACACTCCCCCTCCCCCCTCACACCAGCAGAAGCACTGACCCCCCGCTCCTCCCCACCGTACTAGCAATAGCAAAAGACACCAAAGGGACCTTGATCTAGAGTCCATCTAGAATCTGGAGTCCCTGCACCTCGGTATCTCAGACAGGCTCGTTCTCGCTAGCAAGGGAGAGAGAGCTCGTTCCTGCAACAAACAAGAGCAGGAGACCAGCAGGTCGCTGTTTCAATGTTATAACCTGCTGCATACTTTTTATGGAAGTAAAGGTTCAAAGATAATTTGTCCTAACTAGGATAATTAATAAAGGCAAAAGATTCTGCAGGTGCTGATAATCCAGAGCGACACACAAAGTGCTGGAAGGAACTCAGCAGGTCAGGCAGCATCTATGGAGGTGAATAACTTCTCCGGCCAAGACCCTTCCCAGGAGGGGTTATTCTTTTGGACTTCCTCAGTACCCCTCTACACCCTAGCCCGTGACAAGTGTTTTCATGGAGGCAGGACAGAGGTTAACTGCAAGCAAATCACTCAGGTCTTACATCAGACCTGACTATTTTCGTCCAAGGCAGATACTGTACAGAGTGTTAACTGAATGCTCCAGGCATGCAGATAACCTGCTTAATCAGGAGTAAATTGTAAGTAGTGGTTTGCTGCAGTAAATCCAAGAAGTTTAATGAATTGCCACAATAATAGTAATTTTTAATGCAAATCAGTTTATCTTGCAGTAATCCTGAACAGGCTGGTCCTGTCAGGTTGGTGGGTAGATACTGTAGGTTGACTTTTGTAGAGCTTCTGTGGAGGAAATGATTGGGAGGAGTTACCTATTGTTTCAGAGTGGTCAGGATTGATGTTTGGGATTTCCATGCTTTTAGGAGTTTTACTGGGCTCCGTTGCTGAATATCTATGGAGACGCTGTATGTGGCAAGGAAGGGATTTTCAAAAGAATCTAGCAAATAAGCACCTGAAATAGATCCAGTTAATTAAAATGTGGGGCAAAGATCTGTCATTAATAACTTTCGAGATAACAATTCCCCTCTATCTACACTACACTGATTGTGAGGGGAGAACAAAATAATCAAAGCTATTCCAAACGATGCTGAACCACAGGATTCATGATTGTTTCCCATAGATTTGCTGCTGTGAGGATTTTTAATAACGATTGACTAACATTAATCTAGACAAGCTTTCAAGAAATAGTTTTCCTCAGAATTTGGTCTTCCATGCAGTGCATAACTTAGGAACCAATGCTGATCTTGACTGGCTGGGAGAAACTTTCCATGAATTTCAAAAGACAGGAGAAAAATAACCAACAACTATGGCATAAGCAGAAGAAAAAACACATTGAGCAGTTACTGAGTATGGGTCATAGAAATGTGAATTGTCAATTGGTAGTATCTTACCTCTGAATCAGAAGATTGTAGGTTTTAGTTACACTCTGTAGGCGGAAGCACAATAATCTCTTGAGAGCTTCACACAAGCAAGAAATGTAATTGCATGTTGGTGTATATGACAATAAACTAATCTGAATTTAATCCAGGCCAACACGTCAATGCATCACTGACAGTGTACTGCCTGACGAAGGTGCCTTTTGGATGAGGAGTGAAACCAAGACCACCTTCTGGCCTCCTCCTTCAGCCAACCTTGACCATTGACATTAATCCTACAATTTCCCACAATTCCATCAACTCAAATACATGCTTAAAGTAAATTTATTTTCAGAGTACATACAATTGCAAGAAAAAGTTTGTGAACCATTTGTAATTACCTGATTTCCTGCATTAATTACTCATATAATGTGGTCTGATCTTCATCTAGTCATGATAATAGAGAAACACAATCTTCCTAAACTGTTAATACACAAACAATTGTACGTCTCATGACTTTATTGAACACATTGTTTAATCATTCACAGTCCAGGCTGGAGAAAGTATGCGAACCTTTGTATTTAATAATTGGTAGAACCTTCTTTAGCAGCCATAGCCACCACCAAACGATTCCTGTAGCTGCTGATCAATGCTGAGGAGGAATCTTAGACCATTCCTCAACACAAAACTGTTTCAATTCATCAATATTTCTGGGATACCTTGCATGAACAGTCCTCTTCAGGTCATGCCTCAGCATCTCAATTGGGTTAAGATCGGGACTTGGCCATTCCAAAACACAAATTTTCTTCATTTCAAACCATTCTTTTGTTGATTTACTCTTGTGCTTTGGATCATTGTCGTGTTGCATCATCCAACTTCTATTAAGCTGCAGGTGATGGACTGCTGCCCTGGCATTCTTGTGCAAAATGTCTTGATAAAATTTTGAATTCATTGTACCCTCAAGAATTGTAGCTGTCCAAGCCCTGAGACAGCAAAGCAGCCCCAAACCATGATGCTCCTTTTACCATGCTTCACAGTTGGGAAGAGGTTTTGTTGTTCGTGTGCATTTCTGCTGATGAAGTTCAGCTTTTCTCTCATCTATCCACAGAACATAGTCCCAGAAGCTTTGTGGAGCATCCAAGTGGTCTTTTGCAAATTTGAGGTGTGCAGTGATGGTTGTTGTTTTCTTCTTTTTTGGGAGAGCAATGTTTTCGTCTATGGTGTCCTTCCATGAACACCATTCTTGTTCAGTGTTTCTCTTATAGTGGACATACGATCAGAGACTTTAGCAATTTCTAGAGATTTCTGCAGATCTTTTGCTGTTACCCTTGGGTTCTTTTTCACTTCCTTCAGCATTCATTGATTGGAAAACCTGACTCCAAATAGATTTTGTAGAAGACATTGCCCCAGAGGTTCATGTACTTTTTTTTTTAACCTGGACTGTGATTGTTGAAATGGTCTATTGATGAGAAGAAGTACAATTAACTGTGTGCTCTCGGTTTAGGCCACTTGTGTTTGTCTATTATTGTGACTTAGACGAAGATCGACCACATTTTATGAGTAATTAATGCAGAAAACCATGTAATTGCAAAGGGTTTACAAACGTTTACTTGCAACTGTATATGTTATCATATACAACACTGTGTTTTCTTGCAGGCATTTACAGTAAATGTGGGCACGTGGCCAAGTGGTTAAGGCATTGGACTAGCGACCTGAAGGTCGTGAGTTCGAGCCCCAGCCGAGGCAGCGTGTTGTGTCCTTGAGCAAGGCACTTAATCACACATTGCTCTGCGACGACACTGGTGCCCAGCTGTATGGGTCCTAATGCCCTTCCCTTGGACAACATTGGTGTTGTGGAGAGGGGAGACTTGCAGCATGGGCAACTGCTGGTCTTCCATACAACCTTGCCCAGGCCTGCGCCCTGGAGAGTGAAGACCTTCCAGGCGCAGATCCATGGTCTCGCAAGACTAACGGATGCCTTACAGTAAATACAAAGAAACACAATAGATTTAAAGAAAAACTACACACCAACAAAGACCAACAAACAATGAACATGCAAAAGACAATTGTTCAAATACAAAAGGAGAGAAAAAGCAAAGTAATAATAAATAAATAAGCAATAAATATTGAGAACAGGGGATGAAGAGTCACTTAAGTGGATCCATAGGTTGTGCAAACAATTCTGTATTTGGGCAAATGAAGTTATCCCCTCTGGTTCAAGAGCCTGATGGTTGTGAGGTAATAACTGTTCTTGAACCTGGTGGTGTGGGTCCTGAGGCTCCTGTATCTCCTTCCCGTTGGCAGCAGAGAGAAGAGGGCATGGCCTGGATGGTGGGGTCCTTGATGCTGGATGCTGCTGTCTTTCAGCACTCCTTGTAGATGTGCTCTATGGTGGGGAGGACTTTATGAGCGATGGACTGGGCCATATCCACTACTTTTTGTAGGCTTTCCACCAGAATTTGTGGACTCCCACCAGATTGTATCACACACGTGTACACTAGGGGCATCTTAAATTTGTCAGTTAACCTACCAACCTGTATGTTATTGAAATGTAATTTTGACATTGCTGAAACAAAGGTTTGGTTTCCTCCCACATCCCAAAAAATATTCCAGCTTTGTTGTAGCAAGTGTGGTCGTTGCAGCTTTCTGTTGGGAAGCATCGGTGCTGACGATGCAAAAAGATTAAATAAACTCATCAACAAGGTTGAATCTGTCCTTGGCTACAACCCAGACTCTGTTGAGTTAGTGGTGGAGAGGAGGTCACTAAACAAACTGTTATCAATTATGGACAATCTGGCACATCCTCTCCATGACCTACTGAATAAGCAGCAGAGCACCCTTTCAAACAGACTCATTCAGCTCCACTGTCATAAGAATCATTACAGAAAATCTTTCCTACCAAAATCTTAATTAATAATTATTGTTATTATAAATTATTATTATTATTATCCACTGTGGTAGAATCTAGGGGGAGTTGGTTGGACATCAGGAGAACAGGGTTAATAATAATTTATTATTATTATTAATAATGCTTGGTATAAATGAATGATGGTCAGGGTGGATTCGATAGTCTAAGAACCAGTTTCTATGCTGTACCTCTTTGTATTTCACTGTAGGAGTTGTTTATAATTAATTTACATTAATTATTTTGCTCTCCTTTACACTTATATACTGGAATGGACATTAAACAATCTTGAATCTTGAATGGTGTCTTAGCTATGGATATAATAACAGATTTCCCATTCGTTACCACTTCAAAATCCAAATCAGGATTTGTGGATTTGCGGATCCTTTTTAATACCTCAGAACACCTTAAGGTCTTTTGTAACCAATGAATCATTTATAAAACAATGAAATGTGGAAGTAATGACATTATGAACAAGCAGCCACAGGGAGTTAGTGTGTGTATGAGTCTGTGTGAGCTCACTCTCCGGTCACTTAACCCCACAAAGACCAGCTGTGGTTGGACTGATGATTAGCTAGAAGACATGTTGAACTGGTGATTCCACAATCTATGTGCTCACTTTCAAGGACTCTACATCTCATGTTCTCAGTATTATTTATTTATTTCTGTCCTCTCTTTTTAACACAGTTTACCTTCTTCTGCACATTGGTTGTTTGTCGGTCTTTGTGTGTAGTTTTTCATTGATTCTATTGTATTTGTATTTCTTTGTTCTACTGTGAATGCCTGCAACAAAACAAGCTTCGAGCTGGTATATGGTGCATATAGATACTTTGATAATAAATTTGCCTTGTACTTTCAAGTAATGCACACAATGCTGGAGGAACTCATCAGATGACACAGCCCCTATGGAGGAGAATAAGCTGTTGACATTTTGGGCCAAGATCTTTCATCAGGACTGACAAGAAAGGGGATGGGAGCCAGACTAAGAAGGTGGGGAAAGGAGACAAGCTAACTTGGTAAAGCCAGGTGTGGAGGAAGCTGGCTTAGTGAACAGATGATATGAGAAAGTGGAATTACCAGTCTTCCAGTTGGCTTTGGCTTTCAGTGGCATGGACCACACGAAAAGGCAGTGATTACTACAAATTAAATGCATTTCTGTCGGCCAGATTTGTGTCAAATTTCTTGTCCTTTCATGGGTTTGAAATTTTAGCCATTCCAGTTCATAACAGTAGCTCTAGTGTGCAGGTTCTGCTTTATGGTGTGGGCTCACGATGACAGACAAACTAGAAAGATTAGCTTTATTTGACGTGTGTACATGAAAACATACAGTGAAATCCATCATTTGCATCAACGGCCAAGACATCCTAACGATGTGCTGGAGGCAACCTGTAGTGTGATCATGCTTCCGGTGCCAGGGTAGCACGCCCACAACTTACTCGCCCTAACCTGTACATCTTTGGACTGTGTGAGGGAGACCAGGGCACCCAGAGGAAAAGCATGAGAATGTGCAGAACCCCTTACAGACAGTGTGGGAATCTACCCTGCCACCCAAGGGGTTGGTCGGGTGGGGGGAGGTTAGTTGTTCCTTTTCTGTCAACACTTGCACCTGTTAAGCTCTGCTGTGACAGTGACAAGCGGTAAGACATCTGACATTAAACGTGCTACATGAAGATGTGCCATTGTTATTTGAAGCACTTCCCAATTTTAACTTGAAACAAGCATGACTGACACGCTGGGACTCAGTATGCACACAATTATTACATGCCAGAAAGTGTTCCCAAGGAGCTAATAAGTTAGCAAGACAGTTTGGGCTTTAGTAGAAGTTCTGTAACAACACACAAAATACTGGAAGAACTTAGCAGGTCAGCTAGTACAGTGGTATGCAAAAGTTTGGGCACCCAGCTCAAAATTTCTGTTACTGTGAATAGTTAAGTGAATAGAAGATGAACTGATCTCCAAAAGTCATACAGTCATAAACTTTTCAACATTTTAAGCAAGATTAGTGTATTGTTTTTGTTTTCTATAATTTTAGAGTGAAAAAAAGGAAAGGAGCACCATGCAAAAATTTGGGCACCCCAAGAGATTTGTGCTCTCAGATAACTTTTACCAAGGTCTCAGACCTTAATTAGCTTGTTAGGGCTATGGCTTGTTCACAGTCATCGTTAGGAAAGGCCAGGTGATGCAAATTTCAAAGCTTTATAAATACTCTGACTCCTCAAACCTTGTCCCAACAATCAGCAGCCATGGGCTCCTCTAAGCAGCTGCCTAGCAGTCTGAAAATTAAAATAAATGATGCCCACAAAGCAGGTGAAGGCTATAAGAAGATAGCAAAACATTTTCATGTAGCCGTTTCCTCAGTTTGTAATGTAATTAAGAAATGGCAGTTAACAGGAATGGTGGAGGTCAAGTTGAGGTATGGAAGACCAAGAAAACTTTCCGAGAGGACTGCTCGTAGGATTGCTAGAAAGGCAAATCAAAACCCTTTGCCTGCAAAAGACCTTGAGGAAGATTTAGTGGAATCTGAAGTGGTGGTGCACTGTTCTACTGTGCAGCAACACCTGCACAAATATGACCTTCATGGAAGAGTCATCAGAAGAAAACCTTTCCTGCATCCTCACCACAAAATTCAGCATCAGAAGTTTGCAAAGGAACATCTAAACAAGCCTGATGCATTTTGGAAACTAGTCCTGTGGACTGATGAAGTTAAAATAGAACATTTTGGCCACAATGGGCAAAGGTATATTTGGAGAAAAAAGGGTGCAGAATTTCATGAAAAGAACACCTCTCCAACTGTTAA
This sequence comes from Mobula birostris, assembly GCF_030028105.1. NCBI lineage: Eukaryota > Metazoa > Chordata > Chondrichthyes > Myliobatiformes > Myliobatidae > Mobula > Mobula birostris. The sequence continues at coordinate 64,836,364 of NC_092387.1, forward strand.
GCACGGGGGTGGATCGATCATACTTTGGGCTTGTGTTGTAGTCAGTGGCACGGGGAACATTTCACTGGTAGAGGGAAGAATGAATTCAATTAAATATCAGCAAATTCTGGAAGCAAACATCACACCGTCTGTAAAAAAAGCTGAAGATGAAAAGAAGATGGCTTCTACAACAGGATAATGATCCTAAACACACCTCAAAATCCACAATGGACTACCTCAAGAGGCGCAAGCTGAAGGTTTTGCCATGGCCCTCACAGTCCCCCAACCTAAACATCATCGAAAATCTGTGGATAGACCTCAAAAGAGCAGTGCATGCAAGGCAGCCCAAAAATCTCACAGAACTAGAAGCCATTTGCAAGGAAGAATGGGCGAAAATCCCCCAAACAAGAATTAAAAGACTCTTAGCTGGCTACAGAAAGCATTTACCAGCTGTGATATTTGCCAAAGGAGGTGTTACTAAGTACTGTCATGCAGGGTGCCCAAACTTTTGCTTCGGGCCCTTTTCCTTTTTTGTTATTTTGAAACTGTAAAAGATGGAAATAAAAAAGTAATCTTGCTTAACATATTAAAGAAATGTGACATCTTTAACTTTATGCCTTTTGGAAATCAGGTCATCTTTTACTCGCTTAGCTATTCACAGTAACAGAGTTTTTGACCAGGGATGCCCAAACTTTTGCTTGCCACTGTATATATGGGAAGGAATAAGCCATCAACATCTCAGATCAAGACCTTCAGGACATCAGGCATTTTGTATGTGTTACTCTGGATTTCCGTCGTCTCCAGAGTCACTTGTGTAGTAGGTCCATAGTTTGAACTGCAGATCGCTGACACTGTAAAGCATTATGCCAACTGTACTGCCACAGACACCTCCTTTCCAATTTCCTTTGAAGTCCAGCTTTAGAACCAAAGTTAATCAACTTGCGCTTGGAACACACAATGAACAATGATGGTCATTTGATGACAAATAGCTCAACAGACCCATAAAAAGACCATGCTAATTTGTTTCTTCCACCAAGGCTAGCTATAACTGATTAAGATGGGCATTTCTGTCCCTGCATCTCTTCCCTTCTTGCCCCCTGACCCCTCCAATTCCACATGGTTAGCCCTTGAGCATCAATTTCAATAACAAATGCATTGATTATGTTCCATCCTTAATGCCACAGCGTTCTAATAACGTTGCTTGAAGCAGTCGTTCCTCATCAGATCAGTGGCTGAATTTCACCCTCTAATTTATGCAAATTACATTGTAGGCACTGGAGCTAATAACCAGTGTGTGGATGTCACTTCTGTGTGATTCCAATTATTCCTCCCCAGCTTCAGTCCTGCTCTCTCTCTCTCTCTCTTTCTCTCTCAATCTCTCGTGATCTCATATAAGAGCGCACCCAAGTTCTCTAAAAGTTGATTTCACAGTTCGCCACAAAACCTCTGCCTCTTCCATTTTGATCCCGCCTTCCATCTCAATCTGACTTCATGCAGAAATGATAAACACAAGAAATTCTGCAGATGCAGGAGATCCAGTGTAACATGCACAAAATGCAGGTGGAACTCAGTAGGTCAGACAGCAACTATGGGAAGGAATAAAGAGTCGACGTTTTGGGTTGAGATGAAGTGTCTTGGCCCAAAACATCATCTCATTATTCCTTTCCATAGATGCTGCATGACCTGCTGAGTTCCTCCAGCATTTTGTGTGTGATCATCCGGAAGTGATCTGGTGGGACACTAATCTTTGAGCTACTACCTGATTTTCTTTGTATAATTTCAATATGATTTTTTTCAGTTTAGGTACAGAAGACCACAAGTCCATTTGACATCATAACAGAACTTGGCCATTTATTCTTCTGCCAGTCGATCATGGCTGTTTTATTTTCCCTCTTAACCCCTCTTCTCCTGAGTTATTCCCATGACCTTTGATGCCCATACTCATAGAGCCTATCAACCTCCGTTTTAAATATACCCAATGATTTGGCTTCCACAATGTCTACGGCAATGAATCCCACAGATTCATCACCCTCTGGCTAAATTTTCAGCTCAACACTGTTCTCAAGGGATGCAGAAGGCTGAGCCCTCTAATCCTAGAATCTCCCATTATAGGAAACATCTTCTCCATTTCACTCTAGATAGACCTTTCAAAATTTGGCCGGCTTCAATGAGGTGCCCCCTCATTCTTCCAGCCTCTAGTGAGTACAGGTCCAGAGCCATCAAATGCTCCTCAAGGACAATGTTAAGCAAAAGGAAAGTTTACACAGACCAAACTGGTCTTGAGAAGTCTTTAGTAGGCAGAGAAGAGTGGGCCTTTGCAGGGAGGAAGTGCCAGTAGCCGTTGATGGTTCTGGCAAGAGTGCTGAAGAGAGGGAATAAGTTTCTGGAGAATAGGTGGAACTACACATTGCTGCAACAGTGGCAGGTGAACATTTAGAATTTAGTGTGGTTAAGGTGATTGCAGTGGGTTTGGGTGATTTGCAAGCTGGTCCTCCCATGGAACACTAATTAGATAAAGAGAAGAATCTTTCACTGGAAGACTCTTTTAAAAAAAAACTAAAGCCAAAAGTTCAGGGCAGATTTCAGGGTGAGTGAGGGTTTAATGAATAGGTAGTTAATGTGGGCAGCATGGTAGCATGATATTATTACAGCACCAGCAACCTGATTCAATTGCCTCTGCTGTCTGTAAGGAATTTGCACGTTCTCCTTGTGACTGCATGGGTTTCCTCCAGATGCTCCAGTTTCCTCCTACATTCCAAAGACATACGAGTTATGGTTAGTATACTGTGGACATGCCATATCGGTGCCAGAAGCTTGGCGACGCTTCCACCCGCACGTCTTCAGATGTGTTGGTCATTGATGCAAACAATGCATTTCACTGTGTATATCGATATCGTACATGTGCCAAATAAAACTAAACTTTACCTTTAAAACCCTCTTCCAACTCATCTTTAGACTCTGAAGCAGTGTAAACCACATTCCCTAGGCTACGGGAATGTGGTTGTAGAAAATTAATGCGGAAGTGTGCAGTTACCAGACTTTAGTACCTGTAGTATTTCAGTAATGCTACGGCTTTACAATGGAGAAGAATTATTGGCATTCCTCTTTGCCACTGCTGCTTGAACATTGACGAAAGCTAATCAAAGGCATTTAAGCACACACATAAAATGCTGGAGGAACTCAGCAGGTCAGACAGCATCTATGCAGAAGCATAAATGTCAATGTTTCAGTCCAAGACCCTTCACCAGTATTGGAACTGCTGAATTCCTCCAGCATTTTGAGTGTGTTACTCTAGGTCAAGGGTTCTTAATCTTTTTTATGTCATGGACCCCTTTGGCAGTCCAGTAATGCCTATGAACCCCTTCTCAGGAATAATGTATTTAAATACACAAAATAAAATATCTAGAATTACCAAAAGGAACCAATTCTATTGAAATATAGTTATCAAAATATTAAAAAAACACATTTGTGATATTGTAATATGTGCACTTCTTTATTAACAAATTAATTAATAAGATTATCCATTTGAAATAGGCAAGTTGAAATTTTTAAAGACATGTCAGTGTGAAGGCTGTTGTTGCTTAGCTTGAATGAGAACATTAAACTGTGGGGTGTCTTTGACAAAGCAACATGCATGTCTTGCTGGATACCCAATTGATTTCAGGTTTTTTGTTTTGGACCATAAGATTAAAGAGCAGAATTAGGCCATTTGGCCTATCGAGTCTGCTCCACCATTTCAACGTGGCTGATCAAATTTTCCTCTCAGCCTCAATCTCTTGCCTTTTTCCTGCATCCCTTCATGTCCCGATCAATCAAGAATCTATCAACCTCTGCCTTAAATGTACATAAAACTTGGTCTCCTTGGCTGCCTGTGGCAAAGAATTCCACAGATTCACCACTCTTTGGCTGAAGAAATTCCTCCTCCTCTCTATCTAAAAAGACACCCCTCGATTCCTAAGCTGTATCTCCTGGTCTTTCTTAGGCTCTCACACCTTAGGAAACATCTTCTCCACATCCACTCCACGTCCATTCTATCAAGGCCCTTCACCAGAGCTTTATAAAGTCTCAACATTACATCCTTGCTTTTATACTCTATTTTAGTCCTCCTGAAATGTATGCTAACATTGCATTTGCCTTCCCTACCAGAGACTCAACTTGCAAATTAACTTTTAGGAAATCCTGCACAAGGACTCCCAAGTCCCTTTGTGCCTTAGTTTTTCATATTTTCTCTCCATTTAGAAAATAGTCAACCCTTTCATTTCTTCTACCAAGGCGCAAGACCATACACTTTCTGACACTGTATTCCATTTTCCATTTCTTTGCCCATTCTCCTAATCTGCCTAAGTCCTTCAGTAGCCTCTCTACTTCCTCAAAACTAACTGACTACCTATCTTCATATTGTCTGAAAACTTTGCAACAAAGCTAACAATTCTGTCATCAAAATCATTGACATATAATGTAAAAAGAATTGGTCCCAACACAGACCCCTGTGGAACACCACTAGTCACCAGCAGCCAACCAGAAAAGGCTCCCTTTATTCCCACGCTTTGCCTCCTGCCTATCAGCCACTGATTTATCCATGCTAGAATCTTTCATGTAATACCATGGGTTAAATGAGCAGACATTTTAATGGTTGCAGGTATTGAAAATCCTGATTTGCAAGGATATTTTGTTGCAAATTGACTTATATCTTCCATAGTTCACTTTACAGGGCAATATTTTCCCATCCAAGTTCATGAACCCCCGTATAAGAACCCATGCTCTAAATAAATAGGTGAGGGGGAAGGTGGGTAGGTGGAGGAAGGGGGATGAAGTAAGAAGCTGGGAGGAGAAAGGTGGAAGAGGTAAATTGCTGAAGAAGAATGAATCTGACAGAAGAGGATAGTGTACCGCAGAAGAAAGGGAAGGATGAGGAAATCCAGAAGTGGGTGAGGATAGGAGAAGGACTAAGAGGGTAACCAGACTGAGAAATGAGAGGTGGAATCAGTGGACGACAGTAGTTTAGTGCAGCGGTCTCCAACCACCGGGCCACAAAGCATGTGCTACCGGCCGCAAGGAAACGATATGACTTGGCGATATGAAATGATATGAGTCAGCTGCACCTTTCCTCATTCCCTGTCACGCACTGTTGAACTTGAACACCTCCCCCCCACCCCTGTCGACTGGTCCGCAAGAATATTGTCAATATTAAACCGGTCCACGGTGCAAAAAAGTTTGGGGACCCCTGGTTTAGTGATTAGTGAAATGCCATCATAGTTCAGAGCATCAGAGTTTGGATTTCAATTCCAATGTCAGCTGTAAGGAGTTTGGATGTCACCCCTGTGGAATTGTGTGGCTTTTCTCTAGATACTCCAGTTCCCTCTCAAAGTCTGAAGATGTAATAGTTAGTAGGTTAATTGGTCATTGTAACTTGTCCCATGATTAGTCTACGGTTAAATTGGGGGTTGCTGGTTTGCTAGAAGGGCTTATTCTCCACTGTATCTCAATAATTAAATAATAAGAGAGAAGGGGAAAATTATCAGAAATTAGAGAAATCAATGTTCATGCCATCAGATTGGTGGCTGCTCAGATGAATGGGATAAAAGCCATTTAATGATTGGATCCTATAAGAGGATTTGGGTTAACCCCTGTTTATTGTAGTGATGCAGCCCTTCCTTCAAGCCCAATAAACCTGATTAACCCCAACCTAATCACAGGACAATTTACAATAGCCAATGAACCTACCCAGCACTTCTTTGAACTGTGAGAGGAAACCGGAGCACCCGGAGAAAGCAGAGCCATTCAGGGAGAGGATGTACGGAGACTCCTTACGGAACTGCGCTGGAGCTGAACTCTGAACTCTGGAACACCCAGAGCTGGAATAACGTCGTGCTAACTGCCATATTCCCATGGCATTTGGTGACTTGTAACTGAACAGGGAGGAAGTCTTAAAAAGTGCTGTGTTTTGTTATTGGTGAGCCAGTTTGATGGACAATGGGAGTCATGTTCTGTCGTAGGAAGTATCCTTTACAGCTGGGAAAATTTATATCGTTGCAGCTCATGTCCTGAAGAAAAATAGGTCCCGAAATCTCACTGATGCACAATTTGCAATAGCAGACACTTTTCACCGAAACATCATTGACTTCTTGAGAAAAATTCAAGGCTTTCCAGCATTGTGATAAATACAAGGCTTGCCAGCATGGTGGCAAAGAGGGGCGTTTTGCACATTAATTGAATTGCTGCAATTTAATATCACAGGCAAGGCCTTGAATTTTTTCCAAGAAATGACATTTCCTTACAAACTGGAATGCTCCCCATAGCGTTAATGTAGGTGACTTGGGTTAACACTGTTTGAGAGCAGTGGGATTGTTATTACTGAATGAGAGGGCAAATCTTGTGACATATAACAGTGTTAGTTACAGGAAATAGGTAATGGTTGAGAGACCTGTAATACATTCAGCTGGCAGGAGGGTACGTAACCAAAGAGCACAGATTTGATATAATTGGCGTAAAAGCCAAAGGGGGTGAGTAGAACTATTTTCAGTCTGTGACTTTTTCCAATCTAAAACAAGCTGAAGACAGGAATGTGGAGGTAGATTCAGTAGCGACCTTTGGAAGGAAATATGTTGAACTGCAGTATGTTAAAATGAAAAGTAAGATTCCTAAGACCACAGGAATTTTAGCAACAAAGGAAGATGCTAATTAGTAAGATCTCTCAGCAACTGGGCATGGACACAACGGGTACAATAGTCTACACTGCCTTGCTTAACTCCTGAAACGGTCTCAGTCCAAAACATCGACCAATCCTCAGTGCACTGTGTAATGAATAGAGCTGTGTGAACTGTATGCAAGACAAGACTTTCACTATATCCTGGTACTTGTGAAAATAATGTACCAATTCCAGTTCAACACCCTGCCTACACAGATGCTGCTGGATTTAGAATATAAGAGCAAGGATGTAATGCTGAGGTTTTATAGGGCATTGGTCAGACTGCACTTGGAGTACTGTGAACAGTTTTAAGAAAAGACGTACTGGCATTGGAGAGGGTCCAAAGGAGGTTCATGTGAATGATTCTGGGAATGAAAGGGTTAACATGGAAGCAGCAAATGATGGTGCTTGGCCTGCACTCACTGGAGTTTAGAAGAATGATAGGGAATCTCATTGAAACCTATTTAATATTGAAAGGTCTAGATAAAGTGGACATGGAGAGGGTGTTTCCTATAGTGGGTAAGTCTGGGACCAGAGGGAACAGCATCAAAATACAATGACATTACTTTAGAACAGAGATGAGGAATTTCTTTAGAGATGACAATGGTGAACCTGCGAAATTCATTGTCACAGATGGCTGTGGAGGCCAAGTCATTAAAGTTTAAAGTAGAGGTTGATAGGTTTTTGATTAGTAGGCCCATCAAAAGTTATAGGGAGAAGGCGGGAGAATGGGATTGAGAGGGATGAAAATATCAGCCATGACGAAACGGTGGAGCAGACTCGATGGGCCAAGAGGCCCAATCCTCCTTCTTTGTCTTATGGTAGAAGTCTCAAATCAAGTGTTCACTGTTTTTTGTTTGGGTTCACCTTGAGTGTCAGAACCAGCTGGGCGAGTGTCCTGTCATCTAGAGATGAAATTGTTCCCATCTGTCATCAAATACTGTATGTCCTTCACACATACATTGAACCTCAGAGAAGCAGTGTTGTGCTTTGCATTTACATTAATGGCAATCAAGGCAGCTGAGTTACAGAGCTGTGGCAGATGGATCATATCAAGTGTGTTTTTTATCATGTAAACTGTAACTCTGGGCTGTGGCAGTGTTGTCACTGGAAGATCAGTAACTCATGAAGCACTGCACTAAGTCACGATGCTGGATGTATGAAACGTTTATGCGGCTGAACTGCGAAGAGTACCCCGGAGTACAGTTGTGTCTTCTGCCTCTCCCAGTGTGCAGAGAATTTGTGTGTCCTGTAAGCCGAGGGCAAGATGCCAGAGATTGCATGTCAAAGTTCAAAGTAAACTTATTATCTAAGTACGTATATGTCACCATATACAGCCCTGAGATTTACTTCCTTGCAGGCATTCGCAGTAAAACACAGAAATACATTAGGGTCAATAAAACGCAACTCCTGCTGTCGTTTTAGGGCGCCGCAGATGTATAGCAGTTAGTACGATGCTGTTACAGTTCTGGACAGAGTCTGTATGTTCTCCCCGTGAGTGCGTAGGTTTCCTCTAGGTGTCCCGGTTTTCTCCCACAGCCCACGGACGTACTGGTTAGTAGGTTCATTAGATATTGTAAATGGTCCTGTGACTAGGCTAGGTTGCTGGTCATTGCAGCTTGTTGCACTGCAAGGGCCTGTCATCTCTAAATAAATAAATTAAACAAACAAATAAATATCTAAAATATAATACAATACAATCAGTGAAATACAATTCAATCAATGAATTGGTATTTTGCAGATTGGTTGTTTGTCAATCTTTGTGTGCAAAGACTGACAACAACTAAATGTGCAGAAGAAGACTAATTGTGCAAATAAAAGAAGTAACTCTGAGAACTTGAGTTGCAGAGTCCTTGAAAGTGAGTCTATAAGTTATGAAGTCAGTTCAAAGCTGAGGTGAGTGAAATTATGCACGCTGGTTCAGGAGCCAAATGGTTGAAGGGTAATAACTGTTCCTGCATCTGGTGGTGTGGTACGTAAGGCTCCAATACCCCTTGCCCGATGGAAGTAGCGAGAAGAGATTACGGCCTGGCTGGTGGGGGTCCTCAATGATGGACGTTGCTTTCTTGTGGCACCGCTCCTTTGAAGTGTGCTCAGTGATGGGGAGGACTTTGCCTGTGACAGACTGGACTGTGTGCACCACTTTTTATAGACCTTTCCATTCCTGGGCATTGGTACATATTTCCATACCAGGCTGTGATGCAGCCAGTTAGGATACTCACCACTGTGCATCTATCGAAATTCATCAGAGTGTTAGCTGATGTAACAAACCTACTCAAACTTATAAGCAAGTAGTGCTGAAGTCATGCCTTCTTTGCGATGGCATTTTCGTGCTGGTGGCAGGACAGATCCTCTGCAGTCACATCAGCAGATCTGGTAGAATGTTCAAAGTATGCATACTATATACAACCTTGGGATTCATCTCCTTACAGGCAGCCACAAAACAAAGAAACCCATCAGAAACCATTAAGAAAAGATCATCAAACATCCCAATGTGCAAAAAGAAGAACAGATTGTGCTAACAATAAAAAGTGAGCAACTAAGGTGTGTAGGACGCAGTAATGCAAGGATCTACATATGGGGAAAGGTAGACTTGTCAGGTGGCTTATCTCTTGAGCAAAGTGTCTGAAAAGCGACTTGATGGATGCATTTACCTGTAAGAGGTTTCGATAGGATGGATACGTGTGAAGGAGAGCATAGCTGGAGAATTTCAATGTAAAACAGACATTAAGAAATCAAAGCAACACACACAAAATGCTGGAAGAACTCAGGAGGCCAGGCAAAAGAGTAAAACAGTCGACATTTTAAGCCAAGACCCTTCGCGTTCCTGATGAAGAGTCTCGGCCGGAATCGTTGAAGGTGTACCCTTTTCCAAAGGTGCTGCCTGGCCTGCTGAGTTCCTCCAGCACTTTGTCGGGATTGCTTTGATTTCCATCAACTGCAGATTTTCTCTTGTTTGTGACCAAGAAATCCAGTAGAAGGAAGTTCTTTGCCCAAAGAGTGATCCGAATGTTGAAGGCAAAGGCAAACCACTTCTGCAGAAAATTTGCCGAGAACAATCATGGCCGTGGTATGTCATATGACACAGCACATGATGGTAAAGATGATGATGGCGTAGTAGGTGGCAGGAAATCAAGGGGGGAAAGCATTGACAGGCACATGACAGAGAATAGTTGCCGGGAAATAATTGGAGGATTGGGATGTTGCAAATCCTTGGAGTCCTGGGATAGGCTCAACAGGCCAAATGGGGCTGCAGTGGTGTCTCCCACGTCCTGGAATGGACTTATGCAATTGGCTGTGAAGTGGACAACCTCAGGGGGAATTAAAATGAGTATGAGTGGTTTTGCCACTGACATCCATGCCATATAAAGGATAAAAGAATCAATCCATTGTAAGTTCTTCGTTCAAGACTTCTCCATTCAATGACTGTCTCTTTACAATTCAGCCTCCTGACCTGCAATGAAACAGGTTCCCTTAGCTTAATGACACACACAAAATGCAGGGAGAACCAGCGGGTCAGGCAGCGTCTATGCAAGGACATGAACAGCTGACATTTCTGGCTGAAATCCTTCGTCAGGACCAGAAAGGAAGAAGCCAGAATAAGAAGTTGGAGGGAGTGGAAGGAATACAAATTGGCAGGTGACAGGTGAGACAAGGTGAGGGGGAAGACAGGTGGGACATGGTAAGGAGGAAGGTAGGTAGGTGGGTGGGAGAGGAAGATGAAGTTCGAAGTTGGGAGGGGATAGCAGGAAGAAGTAAAGGGCTGAAAAAGGAGGAACCTGATAGGAGAGGACAAAGGGCCTGGAGAAAGGGGAACACTTTGCTTTCCTGTTCCTCATTTCGTCATTGGCATTTTACACATCATCTCTCCTTTCCTATCCAATGTCCCCTGCCCTTTGCTCCCAATTCTGGACCCAACCCCCCATTCCTACCCTGACTCGTGTTTGTAGACACTCCTCCTAAAATTAATGAAAGGGATTCTGGCTGCTCTAGGAATTAGAGTGGGTGGGGAAAACATTTTCTTCCTGAGTATATGCAACAGATCCTTTTCTCTGAGTAGTGCTTGACCCGAGTTAGCAAAGAGTGAACTGCTGATGGTTCATATGTCTGTACGTATGAAATCAAATGGACAGTGCCTTTGGGAAAGGAAAGGAGAGATCAGCAGGAACACCTGCCAGACTATTATTCAAAGGGTCCAGCTGGAAAGTGCTTCTGAAAATCAGGATCAGGTCTGGCTGTGATGTCTCCAGCAGTGACACAGCCTGCGAACTCTGCTAGGTTCCATATACTACCTTGAGATTAATTTTCTTGCAGACAATTACAAGAAAATAAGAATTTATAAAAAACTATACATAACAAAGACTGACAAACATCCAATGTGCAAAAGAGAACAAATCATGCCATTAATAAATAACAACTGGAAATAAGAAAACCTGAAAACATCAGTGATGGAATCCTTGAAAGCGAGTTAACAGGTTGTGGAGCCAGTTCAGAGTTGAGGTGAAATATAAGGAATGCCAAAGGGACAATAATGTATGCAAGATTTGGAATTCAGGGTTCGAGAATATGGCAGCACCACTGAGAAGTGGATGTGAAGGAAGTGAGTGGTTCAGGGTCCAATGACAGTGGGGTAGAAGCTCTTCCTGAGTCTGGTCATCTGGGCCTTCAAGCTCCAGTATCTTCTCCCAGAAGAGTGAAGAGGGAATGGGCAGGTTTCTGTGCTGAATTACTTCATCTACAGACTAGAGAGATCTCTGGAAAATTTGGAAAAGAATTCAGAAGATGCAGTCAAAATGTAAATCTTAGCTTTGATTGAAATTCAAGCTATTCCATACTCATTCTTCTCATTAGTGCCTCCCACACGTGTGACGTGGAGACTGGGCTGTCAAGTGGTTCTACCGGCGTGCAGCTTGAACGTGACATTTGCTATTGACACAGTGAGCAGAGTGGCACAATGTGCAGGGACCCTGCTGGTTTAATCACTGTGGTCCTGCAGTCTGCTGCCTCTATGCTGGTGTTAACTTCTATTATTAAAACTAATTTGTCTTGCGGCAGAGGTTTTTCTGTTTCTGTGGACAGTTGTCAGTGTGGAGACCATTGATTTTTCCTTGCTGGAATCAACTGATGAGTAGTATACCAGTATCCTGGGAGAAATATGCTTCCTGATGTTCAGAAAACTTTTACTGTGGTACACCATAAGATATAGGAGCAGAATTAGGCCATTTGGTCCATCGAATCTTCTCCATCATTCCATCATGGCTGATTTATTATTCCCCTCAACTCCATTTCTCCTGCCTTCTCCCCGTAACCATTGACGCCCCTATTAAGCAAGAAAATAACAACCTCCACTTTAAATATACACAGTGGCTTGGCCTCCATAGCCATATGTAGCAATGAATTCAACAGAGTTACCTTCTCTGGCTAAAGAAATTACTCCTCATCTCTTCTAATCTCCTTGTCCAGTCTCAGCATGCCAGTCATCCAGAGGAGTATAGCAGCTGGTGTTCTTCGCAAGGACATTCGCTGGTAACTTCTCACTCATCTGTGTCTAACCTTCTTTACCCATTCTCTGCTGTCTTTTTCTTTCTGCTCCCTTCTCTCTCCTCTCCTTCACCCTCTCATTCCCCCACTCATTTTATCTCTCTGACCTTCTCTTCACCCTTTGCAATCTCTACTCCTTTTTTCTCTCTTTTATTGTTTCCCTCCTCAGTCTCCTCACTCCACTTTCTCCAGTAGTGAGCCAAATCAACCTCCCTCACCTGTCCACAACCAGCACAGCGGTGGAGTCTCCTGTGACCAGTTAGGGACTTGTCTAATCTTGTACGTTTTCAACTGCCCAACCAGTGTCACATAACAACAGAGAGCTTGCCTCGGTTTCTACTCATTGTTAACGATGTTAATATAATCTAAGAAAGGATGTGCTGGCATTGTATGATCCCAGGAGTGAAAGTGTTAAAGTATGAGGAGCATTTGAAAGCTCTGTGCCTGTACTCACTGGAGTTTAGAAGAATGGGGGGGGGTGGGGATGAAATCCTATTGAAACCTGCTGGTATTGCAAGACCTAGATAGAGTAAACGTGCAGAGGATGCTATCGTTAATGGGCGAGTCTTAAATCAGAGACCACAGCCTCAGAAGATACAGTAGTGATGTTCCTTTAGAACAGAGACGAGGAGGCAATGGTGGGAATTGAACTTGGGTCATTGGTATTGCAAAAATTGGTGCTAACCACTACACTACCGTGCCACCCTAAATTAATCTGGATCCTGTGGTAACCTTACATAACCCTTCTTTCACTGTGCAGGTTAAATTATAGGTTACTGTCAAGATTATTGTCATCTACGCAAATACATGTAGAGGTGCAATGGAAAGCATTGTCAGCAGCATCACTGGCACACAGCAACACAGAAGGAACGTCCTCAAGAAAAACATAAATTATACACAATTTTTACAAGAAAAAAAACACAACGTAAGAAAACCCACGGCACATTTTAGTGCAAACGATTCAAAGTGGCCATATTGCAGTGATGAGGTTGTGCTAGTTGGTTCAGGAATGGAGTGGCTGAAGGGAAGAAGCTGTTCCTGAACCTGATTGTGTGAGATTTCAGGCGCCTGTACCTCCTGCCCGATGGTAGCAGTGAGAAGATGATATAGCCCGAATGTGGGGTTATTTGATGATGAATGTTCCTTCTTTAGGCAGTGTCCATTTCTTGTAGATCCTACCAATGTTATGGGCAGAGTCCACTACTCCCTATTTTGTGTTTACCATCCACTACTCTCTGCAGCTCAAAGGTTGCTGACCTTTCATTGGAACAAATAAGAACTGGAAAAGACAAGGAAATCTAAAGTTGCTGAAAATCAAAGAAACACTTGCAAAATGCTGGAGGAACTCAGCAGGCCAGGCAGCATCTGTGGAAATGAGTAAACGGTCGATGCTTCAGGCCTGATGAAAGGTTTCAGCCTGAATGTTGACTGTTTACTCTTTTCCATCGATGTAGCCTGGCCTGCTGAAAACTTGGAAATGCTGGTTACCTGAAATTATTGAATCAGTGTTGAGTTTTGATGGGTGTAACAGGCCTGGTCAAAAGGTAAGATGTTGTTTCTCAGTGGTACTTCAGGCTTGGCTGGAATGGTGTACAAGGCCAAATGCTGGTCAGAATTGGGGTGGGACAGAAGGAGAAAATTAGAGTAATAGGCGATTAGAAGTTCCTGAAATTGGAGGATGTATTGAATCGTTTTTGTTAATTGCTGCTGCTGGGTTTTTCTTGCATTGTGTGGCTGTTCGACTGTGCTTAGGCTTGAGATCAGTGAAGCAGTGAAATGACCTAATGAACTATTAGAGGAGCTACTTACTTAGAAAGTGCCTGCGGATCTATTAAAACGCATCACCCAATTTATCGCTGGCTGTTGTCTGTTCTGTGTTACTGGAATAGTAAATGTGCATAGGAATTATTCTTCAAGCCATATTTCACCCCTGTTCCTCTGCCACAGGCGCATGCCCATGGATATAAATTTGACTCATTCAAGAGACTAGAGCATCCTTAACATATTGGAGCACAGTGTTCAGATCCATAAGTCACATCGCAATTGTCTCTGGAAGAGTATTGGATGTACTTTTGCCTTTGCTTGCACCACAGCCCACTGTTATCCACAATTCTGCACAAAACCAACTTTGAGCAATGAATATTTCACCACCAAATTAGTAAGACAATTGTTGCCTCCTGATGTGCAGTGGGCTCTCTACTTAAAAAGATAATTGATTGGTTGACCATCATATTCAATGAAAGCTGTACGGGGGAGGTTTTAAAATGGAAAAGCCATTGCATTACTTACACTCTCTCGACATCAGAAGTCCAGGCACAATGGTACGAGCCGTAGTCAGAAACAAGGGTCTTCCATGGTTGCTGTAGATGACCATGACCTCTTCTGTGCTTTGTCATGCCCTTCGCTCTCCATGGAGCTTTGCAGTACCACCTTCCTGGCCATTAGATCTCACTGTGGATCTCATCTGCCTGGTCAATCGGCGCTGACTTTGCATGCTAGGACAGGCATGTCCTTTTCTCACGGGGGTATGAGGCCCTCTGGCTACCCTCAGCTGGTTTAACCCACCTATAAATTGTTGTAGTGGGATGTGGCTGCTGTGGCATGCAAATTGCTATTCAGGGCCACAGGTGGGAGCTGAGTGTCCTGTGGAAACCAAAGGTGAATGAGTTGCCCCAGTACAGACACAAGCTCCTTCACTAGAGATGTTACCTCCCCCACCCCCTGATACCCCATACACCCCAGTTAAAATAATATTTAATAACTTTGTTTCATATCCTTTGTAAAAACAAGCTGCTGTGCATTCCCTACCCCCACCCTCCCATCCTCACCATGTTGCCTTTCTATTGCCGGTGTGTAGATCCTTCAATGCTGTCAAGTTCAACTTGGCTGCATCACAACTTGGTATAGAACATAGAAACATAGAACATAGAATAGTACGGCACAGTACAGGCCCTTCTGCCCTCAATGCTGTGCCTACCCTCAAACCCTGCCTCCCATATAAGCCCCCACCTTAAATTCCTCCGTATACCTGTCTAGTAGTCTCTTAAACTTCACTAGTGTATCTGCCAATGGAAGCACCAATGCCCTTGATCAAAAAGTAGTCAACACAGCCCGGTCCATCACGGGTGAAACTCTCCCCACTATTGAGCACTTCCGCACGGAGCATTGTCACAGGAAAGCAGCATCCATCATCAGAGATCCCCGCCATCCAAGCCATACTCTCTGCTCGCTGCTACCATCAGGAAGATGATACAGGAGCCTCAGGACTCACATCCAGGTTCAGGTACAGTTATTACCCCTGCACCAGAACCAGAGGGGATAACATCACTCATCTTCACTTGCCCCATCATTGAAATGTTCCCACAATCAATGGACTCACTTTCAAGGACTCTTCATCTCATGTTCTCAATATCCATTGCTTATTTCTTTCATTTTGTATTTGCAGTTTGTTGTCTTTTGCATTCTGGTTGTCCACTCTGTTGGTACGGCCTTTCACTGATTCTATTATGGTTATTGGGCGTATTGAATGCCCACAAGGAAATGAATCTCAGGGTTATAAATGGTGACATATATTACTTTGATAATAAATTTACTTTGAACTTTGAAGTTTATCATCATCTGACTGTACATATAGACAGCCAAACATATCAATGTTCCTCTAAGCCACAGTGCACCCATAAAATATATCACAGGCAGAACATAAAACAAAATATTGCCACAAATAAATTAATAAAATATAATTTCAAGTGCATGTCATGTGCATCAAGGTAAATTGTAAATAGCATACAGTACAGTAAACAGCTCGCTATCCTGGTGAGGAGACCATGGAGGTGCAGGGTATTTATTAGTCTCACAGCCTGAGGGAAGAAGCTGTTACCCAGTCTGACATTCCTAGCCCTGATGCTCCTGTACCTCCTCCCTGACAGTAGTGGGTCAAAGAGATGGTGGAATGGCTGGTAGGTGTCCTCAACAACAGTGGTCCCCAACCACCAGGCCGCAAAGCATATGCTACCGGGCCACAAGGAAACGATATGAGTTGGCGATATGAAACAATGAGTCAGCTGCACCTTTCCTCATTTCCTGTCACGCACTGTTGAACTTGAAATAACCTACCAAATCATACCAAATAACACATAAAACCTAAAATATCACTAACATATAGTAAAAGCAGGAATGATATGATAAATACACAGCCTGTATAAAGTAGAAATAATGTATGTACAGTGTAGTTTCACTTAACAGAATCGGGAAGATTAAGCCAAAACCGATTTGTAGAAAAAATCGGCATGTACACGCATACGCACGTCATGCATGCGCCACAGGTGCCCGCGCAAGGTCATGGTAGACTTTCTCAGGGTAAACACAAGTGTCCCGTATTTGACTTTTGTCCCTTATTTGAGAGCGAGAAAGTTGGCAACCCTACTTGAACACCACCGCCCCTCCCCCCCACCGGTCGGCCGGTCCGCAAGAATATTGTCAGTATTAAATCAGTCCCAGTGCAAAAAACTTTGGGAACCCCTGCTCAACAATGCTTCAGGCCCTTTGAAGCATTGTTGAGGATTATCCTTCCAATTTCTCGATAACAGTCAGCTTCACGTGAAAAAAAAGAACAGTATAACTGAAACGTGGAGATAGTGAGGTTTCCTAATATGCTCTGCTGCCTGCCATATCTTCTGTGGCATGCCATTAAATTGGTGATTAGGTTTTTAAGGACTGAGGTGAATCTATTACCTTGGCAGCTCTTGGTGAATAAGCTTTACTGTCATCATCTGGTCTTGGGGAGCTCACAGGTACCACCTGGTAATGGGTTAGTACCTTTGTCATCCCTTCTGTCCACTGGGCTCTCTTTTAATGCACACAAAATGCTGGAGGAACTCAGCAGGTCAGGCAGCATCAATGGAGAGGAATGAACAGTTGACGTTTAGGGCAAGACCCTTCATCAGGACTGGAAAGGAAAGGGGATAGAAGCCAGACGTGTCAGCCCAAATCAATGACTGTTTATTCCTCTCCATAGACGCTGCCTGACCCGCTGAGTTTCTCCAGCATTTTGTGTGTCTTGCTGTGGATTTCCAGCATCTGTAGAATCTCTTGTGTTTATCATTGGCCCTCTTTGTTCCGCCTCTGTTCTGATAATTCCTGAAAGCACATGTGTTTTGTCGGGACTGTACTCCGTTTCTGTGGACTGTTTGTTCCACAAACTTGAAAATTAAATTTCAGCTATTTTTTTAAATATATAAACTAAGTTTGGTATTAAAAAAATCAAGGGAATAATGACTTAGGTGAGTGGTAGGTCATATGATAAACCAACCAGAATTAGTAAATCAATCCCTGTTGTTCAGATTGGCTGATATAGGCTGTTGCCAAGAAGACTGGTTCTTCCTGGAATGGGAAGTGTGTTGGCAATCTGGTCACCTGGCAGACAGTGGCAATCCCCTCTCAGCATGATCCAGACTTACCGTTTCAACCATTTTGCTCCTCTTTTCCCATCTGGAAAAGAAACCCTTCAACCATCATTCCCCCCCACCTCCCTGCATCTCTCATGCAAATAGCTCCAGTCCTTCAGAGAATGCTGTTGCTAAGACATTCTCTTTCAGCAGAGTTAGGTTGTTTGCTTTTTGCCAATGTAAATGGACAAGAATTATGTGATTAAAGAACAGAACACAGTGTCTTATTATTTCTGGTCATGGATTTAATACTGAAAGACAATTGGTACAGTGTAGGATTCTGGTTGATTCGTAAACAAAACTCCCTTTTTTCCACTTTTTCTCTCTCACCCCCTCTCTCCTCTCTCCCTCTCTACCTCTCCCCTCCTGCCCCCCTCTCCCTCACTCCCCTCTCTCTCCCCCTCTATGCCTGCCTCTCTCCACCTCTCCCCTCCCCCTCTCCCCGCTCCCCTCCCCTCTCCTCTCCCCTTCCCCCTCCCCCTCCCTTTCTCCCCCTTCCCCCTCCTCCCTCCCCTCTTCCTCTTTTCTCCCCTCCCCTCTTCCTCCCCCCTGCTTTTCCTCCCCCTTCCCCACTCTCTCCCCCTCTCTGCAATAGGCCATAAGGCATAGGAGCTGAATTAGGCCTTCTGGCCCATTGAGTCTTCTCTGTCATTCCAACATGGCTGATTTACTTTCAATCTCAACCCCATTCTCCTGCCTTCTTTGTGTAACCTTTGATGCCCTAACTAATCAAGAACCAGTCAAGTTCCACTTTAAACATACCCAATGACTTGGCCCCCACAGCTGTCTGTGGCAATGAATTCCACAGATTCACCACTGTCTGGCTGGAGAAATTCCTCCTCATCTCTGTTCTAAAGGGACATCCTCCTATTTCCTCGGTCTCCCTCATCTGTTAGAGACTAGAATGAATCTGTTTCCTACTGGCTTAGACGCTGGCTCTTGCTGCATTAACGGTAGCTCCCAGTAGCAATGTGTCAGCTGCAATTTGCCTTATTAAACCAGCACTTTCTACGGTGTTTACTCGGGGAATACCCGCAGCCACCCCCACCGCTCTCACCTGTGAACTGACAGCTTTAAATAACCCAACTGATGGCATATAATGGTGAGGTTTTGCCTCAGACTCTCTGCATGACTGTATGGGAATCACTGAGCAGAGATGGATGGAAACAAAGGGACTGTTCTCCCCAAAGAGACCTGGAGCACACCATTAATTGACGGTGATTCCTGATCTGTGAAGATTAGGTCTGGCGGGGAGCCAACTCTCCCATACACATTCAGAGCTCGCGGCCAAAGCCCCATTTAATTTTCAATCTCTCTGACGTATACCTTGTGCAGTGTGCTTTGAAGTGTATGTACTCGGCATCGGTTTGATGAGGAACTTCATCTAATGACACAATTAAGACCATAAGTCACTGGAGCAGAATTAACCCAATCGGCCCGTCGAGTTTACTGTGCCAATTGATCATGGCTGATCCATTTCCCTCCCAACCTCATTCTCCTGCCTCCTCCCCGTATCCTTTCACAACTTGACTTATCAAGAATCTATCAACCTCGGCTTTAAATACACCCAGACTTGGCCTCCACCTGTGGCAACAAATTCCACAGATTCAGCAACCACTGGCTAAATTAATTCTTCCTCATCTCCATTCTAAAGGAACGTCCTTCTATTCTGAGGCTGTGCCCTCTGGTCCTAGGCTGTCCCACTATAGAAAACACTATCGCCACATCAACTCTATCGAGGTCTTTCAACTTTTGACAGGTTTCAATGAAATTTCCCCTCATTCTTCTAAATTCCAGCAAGTAAGTTTTCAATCCCGAAAACATTTTTGTGAATCTCCTTTGAACCCTCTCCAATGTCAGTAGAGCCAAAGCTGCTCACAATACTCCAAGTGAGGCCTCACCAATACCTTATAAAGCCTCAACATTACATCCTTTTTCTGTCGAGAATTAAGTTCCCCATTGCCTTAAGGTGTAAGTGGAAGTGAAAATAGCGAAAACGGCCTGGAGTTCTTCAGATTCAGATTCATTTAGTTATCACTTGTACGTGAAAACATACAATGAAATGTGTCATTTGTGTTAACAACCAAAACAATTTAAGGATGTGTTAGGGGAGTCTGTAAGTGCTGCCACATATTCCGGCGACAGCATAGCATGCCACAGTGCTCAGTAGGACAGCACAGAACACAATGGAAACAAGTTTTCATTTTAACCAAGTTACCGACTGTGGAATACAAAACAGTATCGGGGCAACACGGTAGCATAGCGGTTAACCCGACACTAACTTAGCTCGGGGTGCCATCTGTAAGGAGTTTGTATGTTTCAATGAGCATATGGGTTTCCTCCAGGTGCTCTGGTTTCCTCCCACATTCCCAAGACATAGAGGTTCATAGAATAACTGGTGATTGTAAGTTATTCTATGATTAGGCTAGGGTTAAATCACTGGTCTAGACATGGCAGCTCATTGGGTCGGAAGGGCCTGTACTGCTGTTTCTGTAAATAATAAATAAATTGTCACATGTACATTGAAAAAGACACTGAAATATGTCGTTTCCATTAACAACCAACACAAACTAAAGAAGTGCTGGGGCAGCCGGCAACTGTCATAGCACTCCCACAATACTCGAGAGAACAAAAAAAACGCAATGAAAGAGAACACAGTGGTAACAACTTTTCATTTTAATCAAATGTAGGAGTGTGGAAATCAGGCAGATAATACTCCTTTGCTTTCATTCAGTTCACCAGAAAAGAAAAACTATTTGTCATTATTTAGAGGTACAGCATGGCAATAGGCCCAACGAGCCCAAGATGCCCCATTACACTCATGTGACCTGCCAACCTACAAACTTGTTGTCATCTTTGTTTATGAAAAGCTTTTCATAAATTCTATTGTATTTCTTTACTTTCCTGTAAATGCCTGCAAGAAAGTGAATCTGAGTGTGGTATATGATGATGTGTAGGTACAGTACTTTGATGGATTTGGCTTTGAACCTGTACATCTTTGGAATGTGGGTGGAAACGGGAACACTTGGCGGAAACCCACATGGTCACGGGGAGACTACAAACTCCTTATAAACAGTGGCAGAATTGAACCCAAGTCACTGTAATACTGCTCGGTCTAATTGATGCACACTTGGTTTATGTGTTTAAACCCAGCACGGTTGGTTGTAGTCCTGAGACAGGTGATCTGTGTGCTTGAAGCAGCTACGTTTGATTGCCGTAGATTGTCTCTTGAACTTTTGCTCTTGAGTAAACAGTACGCCTTGTGGTGTGCAGTTGATTTTGCTCAAATCAGCAGTCAGTATTTTAAAGTTTACACCAGGTAGATATCTCATTAAAAACCTTGTATAGGGATGTGCATTTTCAGCTGACAATAAACGTCCTTTCTCTGACTCCTCACCTGTCTGTTGTGTTGGTTTACATTGAAAACCTTGACAAACTTGTCTTTGACAAACAATGGAGAGTATCCTGACTGGTTGTGTCATGGCCTGATATAGAAAGACCAATGCCCAAGAATGGAAGAGCCTACAAAAAGTGGTAGATACAGCCCATTCCATCACAAGAAAAGCCCTCCCCACCATCGGGAGCATCTACAAGAAGTGCTTCTGCAAGTAAGCAGCATCCATCATCAAGGACCCCCACCATCCAGGCCACGCTCTCGTCTTGTTGCTGCTGTCGGGAAGGAAATACAGAAGCCTTAGGTCCCACACCGCCAAGTTCAGGAACAGTTATTACCCTTCAACCATCAGGCTCCTGAAACAGTGCGGATAACTTCACTCACATCAACTCTTAAATGGTTCCATAACCTATGGACTCACTTTCAAAGACTCCGCACCTCATGTTCTCAGCAATATTTATTGACCTAATTTTTATTTTCACTATTTGTCTACTTTTGCGAATAGGGTGTTTGTCAGTCTTTGTTGTTTTTTCACTAATTCTATTGTATTTCTCTGTTCTACTGTGAATGCCTGCAAGAAAATGAATCTCAGGCTAGTATGTGGTAACATTTACAGCGTGTACTTTGATAACAAATTTATTTTGAACTTTGTGCTGTTTGTAATCATCACAGCCAGTCCCTGGCATGAGCTGAACTGCTGTAGCACAGCTCATTTTAAATAGAGAGCCCTACCCAGCTTACGCTCATCTCAGCCATCCCTCGACCTGGCCAATATGAGAGCCGCTTTAAATAGAATCTTTCACTTGCAGAGCCCCGATATAGTACAACCCTGCTAACCCATCAAAGGGCTCTCCCGAGGTACTTGGCAAGTATTAACCTGTGATTCGCTTGACAGTGTGACAATTGTAATCTTCATTGTATCACCGATGAGCACATTCCGCACTTCACTGCCGACAGATGTTCACAGAGGTTACTTCTTTAGATTTACTCCTCCAATTGTGGTTGTTCCACAGCCTGCCAGCTGTAGTGTAATGAGCCACAAAATGGAGCTGTCTGGGGGGAAAAAAATGACTTTCATTTCTGTAGCACCTGTGACATCCCTTTCAGGAGATCCTTGACAGTGCTGTTGAAGTGTGTTCACTGCTGTGACCACTCAAGGCTCCTGAACCGGTGGGGATAACTTCACTCACCCCAACCCTGAACTGAATCCACAACCTGTGGACTCACTGTCAAGGCCTCTGCAACTCGTGTTCTTAACGTACATTATTTATTACTTGCTTAACTATTGTTATGATTTTGATTTTCTTTTTGTATTTGCCTTATTTGTTGTTGTTTGCACATTGGTTGTTTGTCCACCTTTGGCTGTATGTAGTATTTCATTGATTCTATTGTGTTTCTTTGTATTTCCTGTGAATGCCCACAAGTAAATGAATCTCAGGGAAGCATATGCTGACATATCTGTACTTTGATAGTAAATTTACCTTGAATTTTAATTATAGGGGAGCACAGCAGCCCATTTCTGTTTTTTTATTTTTCACATGTCCAGGGAAATATCAAAACATGCAGTAAAATGAGTCACTTGCAGTGATGACCAATACAGAACAGGGATGTTCTGGCACAGCCTGTGAGCGTTGCCACACTTCCAGATTCACTTTCAGATTTGACACATAAATCTAAACATCTGAACCGTACATGTACATCGAAAATGCGTCCTTTGCATCAACAACCAACACACCCGACTCTCTTTCCAAACAAATTTCCACTCTGTGTGATCAGAATGTGCAATTGCTATTACCCAGTTGCTGAAATCTGACAGCAAGGTGATTTGTAGCCAACCCTTTCATCTCTGGGTATCAGGTCAAAGTAAATTTATTATCAAAGAATGTATTTGTCACTGTATACTACCCTGAGATTCATTTTCTTACAGACATTTATGGGAAAATAAAGAAATACAATAGAATTTATGAAAAGCTATACATACACAAAAACTGACGAATAACCAATGTGCAAAAGGAGACAATTACGTAAATAGAAAATAAATAATACTGAGAACATGAGTTGTAGAGTCCTTGAACTTGAGTCTATAGGTTGTGAAATCAGTTGAGGTTGAGTGAAGTAATTCAGAAGCCAGATGTTTGAACTGTTCCTGATTCCTGAACCTGGTGGTGTGAGATCTCAGGCTTCTGCACCTTCTGCCTGATGGTAGGAGTGAGATGAGGACATGGCCTGAATGTTGGGGGTCTCTGATGATGACCGTTACTTTCCTGTGGTAGTGCTCCTGGTGAATGTCCTTAATGATGGGGAAGGCCTGTGATGGACTGGTGAAACTTTCAAGTAGTATATGGCACAGAAACTGTACCTAGTTAGCCATGACCTTGCTAACTGATTAAATTTAATAAGTTTAGCAGAGGGGGTGAAAAACAGACTGGCATTCTAATGTGTGCTTGGATAGGCACTGGTTCACAGTTAGCACAGACTCCTGTGCTGAATGGGTTAAGAGTTGGTGCTATTAATGGATGGAAGTATCACATTGGGTGTTTACAAGGGGTAAGCCATAGGAGGAAAGGAGTCGGATCATATTCTATAAACAGAATAAGCACTTGCTGCCTTAAATACCACACCTCCGACTGTCTGGGATTTACTGTATGCTAAAATGAGGCGTGCTGAACTGCCATTGCAACATGTGAAAGGCTTATTAAACTGCAGCAATGAAGCATTATGTTTTGTGTAAATAATGCTTTCATTATTTTTGGCAATCCTATATTTATGTTTGACTTTGTCTGAAATGTGCAGATGCAGCGCAGCATTATCAGTAATCAGGAGCAGAACGAATCGGTGGGTCGTGGAACGATGGTTTGCCTCTAACTCCAGGGGTTTGAGCAGAACAGTCTTCTTCTCACTCTTGAAATTCTCTCCTGTTTGGATGAACTGTTGAAACTTCTCCCAAGTAGATACTGCGGATTCTGTAGCGCCTCCTTTTACATTGAACATCACATCAATGATGAGGTGCCAACGTTTTAACCGACTTTAAGATCAATCTCAGCCTCCCCCCCACCCCATAGAGCCCTCCATTTTCTATCATCCATGTCCCTAACTGAGTCCATAAGACCATAAGACAAAGGAGCAGAAGTCGACCATTCGGCCCATCAAGTCTGCTCTGCCATTTTATCATGAGCTGATCCATTCTCCCATTTAGTCCCACTCCCCTGCCTTCTCACCATAACCTTTGATGCCCTGGCTACTCAGATACCTATCAATCTCTGCCATAAATATACCCAATGACTTGGCCTCCACTGCTGCCTGTAGCAACAAATTCCATAGATTCACCACCCTCTGACTAAAAGAATTTCTTCGCATTTCTATTCTGAATGGGCACCCTTCAATCCTTAAGTCATGCCCTCTCGTACTAGACTCCCCCATCATGGGAAACAACTTCGCCATATCCACTCTGTCCATGCCTTTCAACATTCGAAATGTTTCTATGAGGTCTCCCCTCATTCTTCTAAACTCCAAGGAATACAGTCCAAGAGCGGACAAACGTTCCTCATATGTTAACCCTCTCATTCCCGGAATCATTCTAGTGAATCTTCTCTGTACCCTCTCCAACGTCAGCACATCCTTTCTTAAATAAGGAGACCAAAACTGCCCACAGTACTCCAAGTGAGGTCTTACCAGTGCCTGATAGAGCCTCAACATCACATCTCTGCTCCTATACTCTATTCCTCTAGAAATGAATGCCAACATTGCATTCGCCTTCTTCACTACCGACTCAACCTGGAGGTTAACTTTAAGAATATCCTGTACGAGGACTCCCAAGTCCCATTGCATCTCCGAACTTTGAATTCTTTCCCCATTTAAATAATAGTCTGCCCGTTTATTTTTTCTGCCAAAGTGCTTAACCATACACTTTCCAACATTATACTTCATTGTAGTCCCTGAAATGTCGCTGATGTATCTGCCTCTGGCAGCGAATACCACACACCCACCACTCTCTGTGTTTAAAAAAAAATCCCTCTGGCATTTCCCCCCCCCCCCCAGACTTTCCTCTAATCACCTTAAAACTGTGCCACCTGGTACCAGGCTGTTCCACCATGAGAAAGAGTCACTGACTATCTATTCTATGCCTCTTATCATCTCGTACAACTGTATCAAGTCACCGCTCATCCTCCTCCTCTCCAAAGAGAAAAGCCCTAGCTCACTCCACCTACCGAATTAGGTTCACGAAAATGATTCCAGGATTGAAAGGCTTGTCATATGAAGAGCGTTTGATGGCTCTGGGCCTGTTTACTAGAATTCCAAAGAATGAGTGGTGACCTCATTCAAACCTATCAAATGAGGAAAGGCCTTGCTAGACTAGATGTGAAGAGAATGTTTCCAATGGTGGGAGAGTTAAGACCAGAGGACCCAGCCTTAGAATAGAAGGGTAACCTTTTAGAACGGAGATGAGGAGGAATTTATTTAGCCAGAGAGTAGTGAATCTGTGGAATTCTTTGCCACAAAGATCTGTGGAGGCCAAACTTTACGTACATTTAAGACGGAGGTTGATAGATCCTTGATTGGTTAGGGCATGAAGGGATATGGGAAGAAGGCAAGAGACTGGGGCTGGAAAATTGGATCAGCCATGACGAAATGGCAAAGCAGACTCGATAGGTCGAATGGCCTAATTCTGCTCCTATAGTTTATGGTCTTGTGGTTTTACCCACATAAGATATGCTCCCTAATCCAGGCAGCATCCTAATAAATCTCCTCTCACCCTCTTTAAAGCTTCAACATTATTCCTGTAATGAGGTGATGATATAGCATGCTTAATGTTCAGCCAAACAGCAACAGCAGAAAAAGCCGCTTTCCTCCATGTCCATCCACCCACCTATCCACACACACACACTCACACTCTCTCTCTCACACACTCACACTCACTCTCACACTCTCTCGCTCTCTCTCACACACACTCACACTCTCTCTCTCACACACTCACACTCACTCCCACACTCTCTTGCTCTCTCTTTCTTGCACACAGACATACACACATTCACACTCTCACACTCTCTCGCTTTCTCTCACACACACTCACACTCTTACACACAGACACACGCACAAATACATACAGACACACACTCTCTCACACACACATACACACAGTCCTCCGACCTGAAAAACAAATTATTTTCAGAATCAGGTTTATTATCAGTGGCGTGTCATGAAACGTGTTTTTGGAGCAGCAGCATTGTGAAAGGCATAAAAATTACTTCAAAATGCCAAATAAATAAGTAGTGCAAAAGTTGAATAACAAGGTAGTGTTCATGGACCGTTCGGAAATATGATGGTGGAAGGGAAGAAGCTATTCTTCAAATGCTGAGTGTGTGTCTTCCCCGTTTTGGTGAAGCTCAGTGGCTACTTGCCGGGGGCAAACAGAGCGAAGAAGGAGCCTCCTGTAAGGAGATGAATGTCAAAGTTGTTCATAGTGTACATACTTTGATAATAAATGTACTTTGAACTGATGATAGTAATGAGAAGAGGGCATGTCCTGGGCGGTGAGGGTCCCTAATGATGGATACTGCCTTCTCGGGGCATCGCCTTTTGAAGATATCCTCAACATTGTGCCCATGACGGAGCTGGCTGAGATCACAGCCCTCTGCAGCTTCCTCTGATCCCATAAATCACAATAATAAATTTCAAAAAGATAACTGAAATATTTGCACTGTATACATGTATGCAGTACAAAAAAGAGAGCAAACATGGTGAGATAGTGTTCATGGACTGTTCCAAAACCTGGTGATGGGGTCTTTTCTTCAAATGGAGAGTGCAGGTGCCCGAGTGGTAGTCGGGTGATTTGCACTTGGGAGGAATTTTATTGGCAGGTTGGAGCAGGGATGATGAATGGGGTCAGACTTCACAGCTCCGCTGGTGCCTGGTACTGCCAGAGTGTTAACAAAGAAAGCAACTACCTGTTTTCAATGTGTCAGACACACTGCGGCCATAACTGGCTCTTTCTCAGTCTTCTCCCACATGCTAGCCAGCTTTGTCTTCACACAAATCTTGTTGAGCAGTGCCTTCTGCCAGCAGTGTATTTCAGCCAAATCTAAGCTCTATTTTTTTAAAAGGAAAAAAAAACACGAAGTCCTGCTTTGGCTGAACAAAATGTTACTTGAAGAGGTTTTGTGCATTCTACCTTGGCTGTGTTATTCAATTATTCTGCAGTGTGGCTCGATAATTTATATTGACAAAGGCCAGCTGCTTTGGAAAGCCACAGATCTTTCTTGTTTTCCCGCTTCCATGATTGGTCACACTTGTCAACCCAGTTAACTGGGAAAAACAGAGGAGATCTCGGCTTAGAGTTGGGGAAGAGGAACGGGGGTGTGATGGTTGGTGGGCATATGTTTTGATCTAGGTGTCTCTTGGCCCCAGTGTCCTCTCTACAGCACTGAGGGGTTCTTATCTGAAATAAGAGAGACAGCCCTGTGGGGATAATGGTAAGGGGACCTTCAAATATCTCAGCACTTACCCAAGTGGAGGTGGTCGTACAGGAAACCCTGAGTTTGGGTGAGACTAGAACTAGAGGGGCATAGGTTAAGGGTGAAAGGTAAAATATTTAGTGGGATCCTGAGGGGGAACTTCTTCACACAATTCATGGTGTGAGTGTGGGATGAGCTTCTAGCAGAAGTGGAGGATGCAAGTTCAATTTTACCTTTTAAGATCGGTTTGAAGTAAATTGGCAGGAGAGCTATGGAGGGCAATGATCCAGGAGCAGGTCGACGGGACTAGGCAAACAAAATTACAGATTGGCACACACAAGTTGGGCCATAGGCCCCGCTTCTGCACTCTCTCTCTGCTTCTTTCTCTCAGTTTCTCCCCCTGTTCTTCTCTCTGTTATTGTCTCTCAATTATTTATTTTATTTATTGAGATACAGCGCGGAGTAGGTCCTTCAAGCCTTGTTGCCCAGCAACCCCCCCCCTCCCCATTTAAGCACAACTTAATCATGGGACAGTTTACAATGCCCAATTGATCTACCAACCGGTATGTCCTTGGACGGTGGGCAGAAACCAAGGCACCTGGGGGAGACCCATGCAGTCACGGGGAGAACATACAAACTCCTCATAGACAGCAGCAGGAATTAAACATGGGTTTCTGGTACCGTGAAGCATTGTGCTACCTCTTACTCAGTTCCTCTCTGTTTCTTTCTCTAAGTTTCTCTCTCATTTTCTCTGTTTTTCTCTCACTTGTATTTTCACGCCCCTCCAGACCTCTCACCCTTTCCCCTTGTCCCCTCTCCACTCTCAGTTGGCAAAATTTCGAAATGGCTGACTGTACCTCAGATCTTAAGCCATGACAAGTGTCTCTGGGGCAAAAAGTACATCAGGAGTTTGTACCACTTGGAGCTTTGACAGAGCTGAAAGCCAAGCTTTCAGTGATTGCAAAGAGCAGCATCTTTTCCGCAAGATCCCGGCCTAAACATTACTTGAGTTCTCTGTGACTTGAGATATAGAGGTGGGAGGGGATGTGATGGTGTTTGCACACACATTGAGGAGGTGGATCATAAACACGAGATTCTGCAGGTGCTGGAAACCCACACAAAATGCTGGAGGAAATGTTGCAGGTCAGGCAGCATCTTTAAGAAAAAAGCCGAAGTAAACAAGCTAATTAGTTAGGTACCTCCCGGCACGTAAATATCGGCCCAGATCAGAGGCGACGCAATCGGCGATCGCCTCTGATCCAGGCCAACACTTACATGCCGGGCGGCACCTAATCAATTAGCTTGTTTATTTCGGCTTTTTTCTTAAAGATGTGCTGGGTGCATCCTGGCTACCGCTGCACCGCTGCATTCTTCGCGGCCCGGAGGTTGGGGACCACTCGACCCTGGGGGGGGGGGAATGGTTGCCAACGGACAAGAATAGCAGTCAGATACATCGTGTTTACCCCGAGAAAGACTACAATGACCATGAAGCCTTACACGGGCACCAGTGCGCATGTGTGACTTGAGCAGCGTGCACCTGCCCATGTTTTTCTACAAATCGTTTTTGGCGACTCTGTTCAGCGGGGGGGGATGTTAATCACGACCGGAATATCGGTGATAAGTGCCTAATACACTCAATTTCGTTTCTAAAAGGGTTTATCTAACGAATTTAATATTAAACAAACAACGCATATTTTTCTCGCATGATATAGTGATAAGTCAATTATCAGGGGTGGACAGGGGAGCTTGAAGTAAGTGTTGAACGAACTTCCAGTAGAAGTGGCAGAAGCAGGTTCGATATTATCACTTAAAGTTAAACTGGATAGCTATATGGACAGGAAAGGAACGGAGGGTTATGGGCTGAGTGCAGGTCGGTAGGATTAGGTGAGAGTAGCGTTCCGCACGGACTAGAAGGGCAGAGATGGCCTGTTTCCATGCTGTAATTGTTATATGTTATATAAGTAAGTCAATAGCATCATAACGTTTTAAGTAATGTTTGGATATTAAACACACAGCGCATATTTTCCCCGTATGAATATATAAAATCATTGCAACGCACCAATATCGCTGAATCAGTGGGAGCCCTGGGCTTGTTTCCCTGCAACAAGACGGTCCGATCGAGGGGTGCCGAGAGACAGCGATACTCGAAGAGGGTTCCTTATGTCCAGTCTATTCCGCAATTTAGTTTTCGTTACATTCATCGCAGAGGTATGTTGGAAATGGAAGCAAAGTTTTCAGTGCTTTCGTGGCTTTCTCAGGATATTCAGCCTTGACTTTGATCCAGAATGCCGGCAGAGATGTTATATCAAACATACTTCGAGGAGTTGATCTCCTTTCCGCGCGGACATGGATGACGCGCAGGTCATGACCTCGCATGCGTAATGGATCAACAGTGGGTGACAGGGAATGAGGAAAGGTGCTGCTGACTCATATCGCCAAATCATATCGTTTCCCCGCGGCCCGGTGGTTGGGGACCGCTGGTGTAGATCACAACAACAAACTTGTCTCGTTTTCCTATTCCGATTTCTTATTATGCCTGTTTTGTATTTCTGGACATTGTCCAAACTGAAATCCTCCCAAAGAAGATCAAAGGATCAAACCCAGAACCTCCTTTATTTAAGGGCTGAATGACTGATTTGACTACCCACTCAGGCAACCTTTAACCACCCCTGTAACTCAAAAGTGTGCCTCAACTTTGAATAGATAATCTCTGAACTTCCACCTTCTGGAAGAGAATTCCAAAGATTCTCTGCTTCCTGAGAGTAGAAATTCCTCCTTATTGCCCCTTTTCTGTGACTATGCCCTTTGGTCCAAGATCTCCTCCCCATGAAGAGAAACGTCTTCTCAACATCCAGCCTACCAAGACTGGGTGGCACACAAACAAAAGCTTTCCGGTGTATCTTGGTGCCTGCAACAATAATATACCAATACCAGACACCTTCCAATCCTTTATTTCAATCCTTGGATATTAAGGGAATTAGTTCAGGAAAGTGACATTGAAATGCTAAGGTACAAGATCAGCCATTTTGAATGGTAGAGCAGGTACATGGATCTGATGTCTCCTCATACTCATAGCTACAGCATATTATAATAAGATCATTTCCCATTGTTCTAAATTCCAAGTAGAATCAGCATGACCTGTTTAAATTTGCTTCTAAAACAACCACACAACCTCAGGAATAAGTCTGATGAACCTTATCTGACTCGGCTCCAAAGCACCACTCCTTAAACGAGGACCCCAAGGTAAACATTGCACCAAAAATGGTGTAGAATTGTATAAAGACTTCCTTATACTGGCTCTTGGAATGACTGGCAACCTTGCGATGATGGGACACTATCCAATTTGATGTACTGTACAGGGCAAGGCCTTCATGAACCAATCATGTGTCAGATCTTCACAGTGCGTCTTAACTTGGTGAGGGAGTATGTTGTGAGGTTCACCAGCCCTCCAGACCTGAAGATTCTGCCAGCTCCCTCTGATGAGCATGAGATCATGAAGTGTTATTCAAGAAGGAAGTTCAGGTTGGGAGCCCCTGATGTAGAGTAAAGTGTTACGGCTACAGAGAAAGTGCAGTGCAGGTAGACAATAACATGAAAGGCCGTGAAAAGATAGATTATGAAGTCAATTGTCCATTTTATTGTACCAGTTGTCTTTTAACAGAAGGATTGAAGCTGTTCTTGAGCCTAGTAGTACATACCGTACTTTCGGGATTTTATATCTTCTGTCTCATGGGCTGGTGAGAGGAGAGAAATGTCCAGGATGGTTGGAGTCTTTGATTATACCGCCTGCTTTGCTGACGCAGCAAGATTTGTAGAGTGCCCGCAGAGGGGAGGCTGGTTTCCATGATGCGTTGAGCTGCGATGCAACCGGTAGGAAGGCTCTCCGCGGTACATCCGTAGAAATTTGCGAGAGTCTTTGGTGGGATACCAAGTTTGAGATTGGAAACTGATGATGTTGAATGGAGCAAGGATTTCTGAGATCTCCTGAAAAAAAAATCATCCCATATTAGCAAGAGCTTAGCAACAATGAGTCAGATGTTCTCCACTTAGCAACAGGGCTCACTGCAGACCGCCTCTTGAAAAACTTGTTTGGCATGGTTATTTATAGCGCTCATGTGCAATATTACATCAGTGGTTAATGTTGTATCACACAAACTGCGGTGTGGATTTGTACTGCACTTTGCGTGACCTGACTCCCTTTGGATTTATCTGTTCTTTCCATTTGTAAGTCAGAGTTTTCCTTGGGTTGCTGCCTGTACTGAGTCAGTGACAGGTGCTGGGCTTAAACAGTGGCTTTGAAAGGCAAAATAAGATTGCCCCTTTGAAACGTGGGGATGAGTTTAGACAATATTGTCAACTATAGCCATTGGACTACATTGCTTTGAGGCCCTCTGTTAGTCAGAGTCGACTATGGATGTTGCATCCCAGCTGTCTACGTGATAAGCAAACCAGGGCAGTACAATCTAGAGAGCAAGCTGTTGCTCACATAGCAGACCCCACCTCTCCACGTAGCTGATGGATACAAAGGAACGGCAGGGACTGATACAATTTGGCACCAGCGGCATCGCAGGAGTTGCCAGTCAATGTTGAACTCAACATATTACCAGCTTAGAGACTCCAGCTCTTGATTTTTCCTTGGGGTTTACTCTCAAAGCCTTCCCCATTGCTCTCAAAGTCTTCCCCATGAGTGGGTGCAGCCACAAGGCAGCGGAGGTTTGCAATTAGAGCTTTCCTTCTCCGAAATGAGCTGTCAACCCCATCTACCTGAAGTGACTGGTTTTAAGGCACCAGTCTTAGCCTGTTCAAAAGTTCAAAGTAAATTTATTATCAAAGCACATATATGTCACCATATACAACCCTGAGGTTAATTTTCTTTTGGGCATACTCAGTAAATGCATAATAGAATTAATAGCCATAGTAGACTCAATGAAAGTCAGCACCAACTTGGGCAATTGCTCTTCCGTGATCACAAGAAACTGTAGGGTTGTGGACCCAGCTTAGCACATCACAGAAACCAGTTTCCACTTCGTACATTCTGTCCATACTTCTCACTCCCTCAGTACAGCAGGTAACATAATCAGAGAGTCCTCCCACGTCAGACAGTATCTCTTCTCCCTCTCTCCCATTGGGCAGAAGATACAAAACCCTGAAAGCACATACCACCACACTCAAGAACAGCTCCTACCCTGCTATTATTAGCCTATTGAATGGCTTACTAATATGAAAAGTTGGACTCTTGACCTCACAATCTACCTTATTAAGACCCAGGATCTTATTGTCTACTTGCTCTGCACTTTGCCTGTACTGTGACACTTTATTCTACATTCTTATTGTTTTACCTTGCACCACATCTCATTGCACCATTGTAATGAGATGATCCATGTGGATGGTTTTTCACTGTACTTTGGTACATCAAACAATAATAAACCAATTTACTGTCTCTACTTTGCATGCATCATGACTGAAGTAACACAGTGCAGATATCAGGACACAAGGAACAGCAAGGGTTTGTTATCTGGCCCCTTGAGTGTACAACTACTCTAACTGACTTGGCTCAATACCATTTTCTAGCTCCATCCTGATATCTCCAGATCTGCAACCCTGGGATTTATAATGAAAGGCACAGAGTGCCGGACTGAGGATGCGATGTTGAAACTGCATAAAATACTGGCTAATTTGCAACTGCAGTCTTCTGTCCAATTCGTGTCATCACCCTGTAGGACGTCACAACCTTCCTGAGAGGATTCAGAAAGCTGAAAGTAAATTTATTACTGAAGTATGAATATGTCATCTTATGCTTCTCTGAGATTCATTTTCTGCAGTCACTCACAGAACAAGGAAATACAATAGAATCAATGACAAAACTACACACCAAGACTGACAAACAATCATTGTGTGCTAAAGAAGACAATTGTCCAAATACAATAATAAATAAATAAATTACATGGAGAGCATGAGTGGTCGAGTCTGTAGGTTGTGGAATCAGTTCAGCCTAGAAGTGAGAGAAGTTATCCAAAATGGCTCAGGAGACAGATGGACAAAGGCTGTCAATCCTTTGTGGAATGGTTCCTGGGGTTCTGGATTTGGATGGGAGCAGAGGAAGCTGAAAGGATATCTGGTAGAAGTGCACAAAGATGGTGGCTGCTTCAGACAGGGCAAAGCATAGCATTTTGGCACAGTTGAGATGGGCCAGAGAACCTGTTTCTTAGCTTTATATCTCTTTATCACGCAAAGTTATTTCTCTCAGCCAGTGTGTTCCTGTGTAACAAAGGTAAAGGCCATTTTGGGACTGAGCTGCAGAATAATCAACACAAGAGATTCTGAAGATGCTGGAAATCTCAAGCAGCTGAAGGGTCACAGCCCAAGATGTTGACTGTTTGCTGCCCTCCGTGGATGCTGCCTAATTTGCATTTTGTGTGTTGCTGCAGTATTGTTGACTGACATACCACAGCCAGATGACAGTTGCGTAGCCTCCAAACTGACAGCACCAGCATTGAATTCTTCAACTTCAGTAAATTTCTCCCTCCTCCACTTTCTTTTCCATTCCCCATTCTGGTTTCTCTTTCCTCTCCTCAGCTCCCATAACCTCTCCCTGATGCCTTATATCGTCCCTTTCTCCCATGGTCCACTCTCCTCTCCTATGAGATTCTTTCTTCTTCAGCCCTTTACCTTTTCCACCAATCCCCTCCAACAATCAGGTTCCATAATTTCTATTTACATTCTGGCTCCCTTTTTTTCTCCTCACCTGTCCATCATCTCCCTCTGGTCCCACCTCTCCTTCCCTTTCTACCAAAGGCCACTCTCATCTCCTATCAGGTTCCTTCTTTTTCTCTTTTTCCATTCCCCAATCTGGTTCCATTCTCACTCCTCCTCGCCTGCTTATTACCTCCCACTAGTGCCGCTCCTCCTTCCCGTTCTCCCATCATTCACTTTTCCACCTATTCCCTCCCAACTTCTCACTTCCTTCCCCCCTCCCCCTCCCACCTACCTTCCCCATCATCTAGCTTCACCTGTCACCTGCTTGTATCCCTTCTCCTCCTATTACCTTCTTATTCTGGCTTCTACCACTTCCTTTCCAGTTCCGATCAAGGGTATCGACCCGAAATGTTGACTCTTCATATCTCTCTATAGATGCTGCCTGACGTGCTGGGTTCCTCCAGCATTTTGTGTGAGTTGCTCTTTCCCTGTTGCCTGGAGGCTTCTTGTTTCTTTTGATGAATAAATTTCCATGTCATTTTGGATAGTTTATTACTCCTCGCCCTCCGCCCCACCGTCTCGGGCAGCACCCAGTGCAGCTGTATCTCCTCCCCACGTTCTTCAGATGAAGGATTGCATTCCTGTGTTACAGCAGGCGCGGATCTGCTACAGTTGACTTGATTCCCCGTGTGGTTAACTGGCACTGGGGAGCATGTCACCCTCAGGAAAGGCTTTGCAATATTCAGACACTTTTATTTTCTGTTCTTGAGTAATTGGAAGACATGGGAAGGATGCACGTTTGAATTAAGTCAGCATTGGAGAGCGTTCTTAAAGGTACAGTCCACGGTTGATTTTAAGATCAGCTTTATTTCTGATATACGTCTATACGTCAATACGTACGGTGAATTGCATCGTTTGCACCAACAACCAACAGGACAGCCCGCAGGTGTCACCATCCTTCTGCCACCAACATCCATGCCCACAGTTTAGTAACCCCTTCTAATCCGTACGTTTTTGGAGTGTGGGAGGAAGCTGGAGCACCCCACGAAATCCCACCTGGTCATGCAAAGAATGTACAAGCTGGTGGAATTGAACCCTGATCGCTGACACTGGGAAGCATTACGCTAACCTCTATGTTACCATGTTGCCTCAAAATTTTACCCTGAAGACCAGAAAAATCTTAAGTATGATCTCTGTTTTCACTAGGTCACCAGATCTCAGCACAGCAGTAACCAATTGTTCTTCCCAGTCCTACAGAACAGGTCCTACGACACACAACGTTGTGATGTCCCATATAGATCTCCTCCATGATGAATCTAAAACTTTCTTCCTACACCCCATAATCCACTTCACAGGAATTAGGACAAAATGAGCAATACTCTTGAGAGTTTACGCGGCTGTTTTCTGGGGTGACATGGCTGTTCTTTGAGGAAGAGGCCTAGCATAGTGGTTAGCACAATACGGTATCAGAGACCCAGGTTCAATTCCCACCACACCCTGTAAAGAGTTTGTGTGTCCTCGCTGTGACTGCATGGGTCTCCTCCAGGTGCTCTGGTTTCCTCCCACACTCAAAGACATACCGGTTGGTAGGTTAATCGGTCATTGTAAATTGTCCCATGTTTAGACAAGGATTAAATTGGGGGATTGCTGGAAAGAGCAGCTCAGAGGACTGGAAGGTCCTATTCCATGCTGTATCTCAATAAATGAATAAATAACGATTGACCTAAATTCTCAGGAGCTTAGATGAGTGACTATACTGAGACACAGTTGTAGAGGGGTTGTCAGGTTGGGACTGAGAGACCGATTCACTGGTTGGAGTCTCAAGCCCTGGAATGTAGTCAGAAGGGGCTCAGAGCTGTCCTGAACAGTGTGCTCTCTGTGGCTGGCCTTCCATCTTACCATGCTCCACACTGGCACGTTGTGGCTTCAGTGTCTCCCTGCTACAAAATACAAGCCATCAGTAGTGTAAAGCTATTACAGTGCCAGCGACTTGGGTTTGACTCTGTCATTGTCTTTAAGGAACTCGTGCCTTCTCCGGGTGCTCCGGTTTCCTCCTGTATTCCAAAGTCATACAACGTTGTCAGTTAAAATTGGGCCGAGGAAACAGTTGAGGCCAGTTCATTGGCTATATTTAAGAGGGAGTTAGATATGGCCCTTGTGGCTACGGGGATCAGGGGGTATGGAGGGAAGGCTGGGGCGGGGTTCTGAGTTGGATGATCAGCCATGATCATAATAAATGGCGGTGCAGGCTCGAAGGGCCGAATGGCCTACTCCTGCACCTATTTTCTATGTTTCTATGTTTCTATGTTATTGTGTGGTTCTTCAAAATATTTTTTTAAAAATACTCTTGACAGCATCTCTCAAGCCAGAGGAATTTACCAATCAAGAGGGATGTGGCTATGTCACATCATCCTGTGTCATGACCTGAAAATATATTACAGGCCCTTCATCATTGGGTCTAAACCCAGGGGCTCTACCCATAAGACCATAAGACCTTGGAGCAGAATTGGGCCATTTGGGCCCATCAAATCTGTTCTGCAAATCCATCTTGGCTGATTTATTATTCCTCTCAATCCCATTCTCCTGCCTTCTCCCCTTTGAAACCCGTACGAATCAAGAACCTATCAACCTCCACTTTAAGTACACCCGGTGACTTGGTCTCCACAGGCGCCTGTGGCATTGAGACCCACAGATTCAACTTAAAAGCTTCTGATTGCCTGAGAAAGGTTAGGAAATGTGAAGATATAATTCCAGGAAGGTGACATGGGGAAATTATTTAATGTCTTTTTTATAGCTGCTTTCAGCAGGAAAGGATTAAATGGGTCAGGTTATTTTGAAACACGATTAAAAATAAATTCTGAAATGGATTATACAGTGGCCACTGAATGTATCTACTTCAGGGTTCAATGTGTTTGTTCAGAGATGCTCTTCTACACACCACTGTTGTAATGTCTGGTTATTTGAGTTTCTGTCACCTTCCTGTCAGCTTGAACCAGTCTGGCCACTCTCCACTGACCTCTCTCATTAACAAGGTGCTGCTCACTGAATGTTCTTTGTTTTCCGCCCCATTATCTGTGAACTCTGAGGAGTGGTGTGCATGAAATCCTGGGCATCAGTAGTTTCTGAAATATTCAAAGCGCACTGTCCAGCACCAACAATCATTCCGCAGTCAAAGTAGATCACATTTCTTCCCCATTCTGATGTTTGTTCTGAACAGCAACTGAACCTCTTGACCGTGTCTGCGTGCTTTTATGCGTTGAGTTGCAGCCACGCAATTGGCTGATAATATTATTACATTAACAAGCAGGGTACAGGCGTACCCAATAAAGTGACCGCTGTGTGTATGTTGTGACACTTGGTGTTTTGCAGTTACTTCAGTATTTGCATAAATTTGTCTAATGGAAACAGAAGGTTTTGATGACAGCTGTATGAAATATGTGGTTATCAGTATAATATTAGTAATACCAGTGTTACAAGCTCATTGGCTCTGTTTGTGCCGTGGTTTGCTGAACATCGAAGGAAGTCATTGCAAATATGTATGGAGGTGCTGAAGGACCAATGCATGGACAACTGCACGTGTGATAACACACACGAATTGCTGGAGGAACTCAGCAGGCCAGCAGCAGCTGTGGAAAGGAATGAACCGTCAACATTTTGGGCCGAGACACTTCTTCAGGACTGGAACTGAAGTGGGAAGCAACCAGAATAAGAAGGTTGGGGAGGGGAAGGAGCACAAGCTGGAAGGTGACAGGTGAGATCAGGTGGGGGGAAGGTAGGTGGGTGGGGGAGGGGAGATGAAGTGAGAAGCTGGCAGGTGGAAGGTGGAAAAGGCAAAGGAGCTGAATGTGATAGGAGAGGGGAGTGGACCATTGGAGAAAGGGGGGAGGGGCATTGTGTGATTGTGCATGCCATGCTGGTGCTGATAGCAACAATGCATGGCTGCTGAGTGCGTATTAGAAATATCTCCCTCTGTCCCCTCCCTTCCCCTCCCCCAACAGATATCTCCTCACCCAGTTCCAGCCGCGGTACTCAGCAGAGTCGGTGGAGATTCAGATGAGCTGCTCAGTAAACCCTTGTGCACTTCATTCCCCTACTGCGTGCACTCCCGCCGTGAACGCATCGCTGGTGACTCTAGCAATGCGGATCCCGATGCAGTTCCTCGCTGCGAGGGTTTGAGGCAGGCCCACATTATCCCCAAACCGAGTCCAAGGACCCTGCAGCAATGTGCTGTTAGGAAATTCCTTGGCTCGCACTGCAGCCTGGCATGTGTGTGCATCTGATTCTCCTTCTGCGGGACGGCTGGCGCAGGGACTGTGCAGCCGCACTGAAGCAGTCCCATAATAGTAATCTATCTGTCAGCACCGCATCCCTGTTCAGAGCCAGGCTGAAGAGTTGGGAATGGGCAGCGGTGAAAAATGCCCCCTCCTCCCTCCTTGCTCCACCAGGTACCCCTTGGTTTGCTTGCACAATAAGCTTTTGATTTGAACACGTCGGTGTTAACCAGGATAGGATTTATTTCCTCTGTTCATGGCGAGTTCATTCGCTTTTGGCAAACTGCCTGAAATCTTCCTCATGTTCTCATGTTAGAGCACCTTTCCAGTACATCTTTTATTTACTTTTTTCATTTCGAGATGCAGCATGCTCACAGGTCCGTCCAGCCCAGTTACACCCATGTGACCAATTAACCCACTAACCAGTGTCTGGGAAGAAACTGGGCACCCAGAGGAAATCCACACAGTCACGGGCAGATCATAGGCTCCTTGCAGAAGCTTGTGGGAATTGAACCCGAGTCACTGGTGCTGTATTTGCTTTACGCTAACCTCCGTGCTACCATACTGCCCCAGTGAATTGTTGTGATTCAGATGACTACACACCCTTGCCCTCTCCCACACCTCCACTTTCCCTCCTCGGACCACACCATCCTCACCTCTCCTCCACTTCCTCAACCTGCACGGTTCCCTCATCCTCACTGCTTCCCCTCTCCTCAACTCTCCTTGCCTTCTTCAGCCTCAGTCCCTGGTACCCTTTCCTAACCCCCTTCCAACTTTATACACCCCTTCCATGGTTCTGAAGAAGGATCTCGGCTCGAAACATCAGCTGTATTGTTTTCCATAGATGCTGCCTGACTTGCTGGGTTCCTCCAGCACTCTGTGTGTTGCTCTCGATTTCCAGCATCTGCAGAGTTTCTCGTGTTTATGGTTGGATACTTCTTCCATGCCTGCACATTACAACAATGAATTATCCAGAGGAGATGAGTTGGACTTCCATGCAATGTTTGGTCAGAGTCCTAAGCTTGCATTGTATGTAAGGAACAAATCTGTCCTCTGTATTGGTGGTGTATAGTGTTTCCAGTACCAACCTCATCGTCCTCCCTTTTTCAGTCACGTTTTAACTAACCATCATTCATTGTATTTCACTGGTGGTTCTCTGGACTCTGGACTCCCATCTGGTTCACATGCTTAGCTCTCTCCACATTAGCTGAATCAGAGGTGGTGACGGATCATCATAAAGGAGGGTATTGAATATCTGGCTGAGTGATGTCACAACAACCACTTCTTACTCAATGTCAGTAAGACCAAGGAGATGATTATTAACTTCAAGAGGAGGAAACCAAAAGTCCATGAGCTAGTCCTTATCAGGAGATCAGAGGACGAGAGGGTCAGCAAGTTTAAGTTCCTCGGTGTTATAATTTCAGAGGATCTGTCCTGGGCCCAGCACATAAGCACAATTACAAAGAAAGCATGGCAGCGGCTCTACTTCCTTGGAAGTTTGTGAAGAATCGGAATGACAATAAAACTTTGACAAACTTCTATGGATGTGTGGTGGAGAGTGTATTGAATGTTTGCATCATAGCCTGGCATGGAAACACCAATGCCCTTGAATGAAAAAGTAATGGATATGGCCCGATCCATCACACCATTGAGCATATCTACACAGAGCGCTGTCACAGGAAAGCAGCATCAATCGTGCAGGACCCCCATCACCCAGGCCGTGTTCTTTTCTACCAATGAAGGAGGTACAGGAACCTCGGGACCCACACCATCAGGTTCAGGAACAGTTAGGCCCTTGAACCAGAGGAGATAACTTCACTTGCTCCATCACTGAACTGTTCTCACAATCTATGGGCTTTTCATCTCATATTCTTGATATTTATTGCTTATTTACTTATTATTTTCTTCTTGTATTTGTATAGTTTGTTGGCTTTTGCAAATTGTTTGTTTGTCCACGACCCAAGCCAGTCCTGTTGGGTGCAGTCTTTCATTGATTCTCTTGGCTTCTTGGATTTACTGTGTGTAACCACAAGAAAATGAATCTCAGGGCTGTATATGATGACGTATATGTAGTTTGAACTTTGAAGAGGATCTCAGCCCATTGTAAAACATACAAAATGCTGGAGGAACTCAGTAGGTCAGGCAGCATCAATGGAAAGTTAAAAAGAGTGGACGCTTTGGGCTGAAATCCTTCACCAGGGACCACTTGTCCCTTCTTAGCCTGAGGGTTCCAGTTAGTCAACAATCACATTAAGGTGAAGCAGCTTTAACATGAGAAGTCATGGTAGAACTGAAGATGTGTTGGGCCTCTAGAGAAAATGAAATTAAGTTGGAGGCGGGAAGAAGAGAGCACAAGCTGTAAGAGACTGGGTAAAGAAGGGTTGAAGTGGGAGTGTTTGAAGCGATGCTGGTGTTTTAGGGTGACACATAGCAGTTAAGTAACATCATTACAGCGCCAGTGATCTAGGTTCAATTCCCACTGCTGTCTGTAAGGAGTTTGTACGTATTCCCTGTGACTGCGTGGGTTTCTTCCGCGTGCTCTGGTTTCCTCCCACGTTCCAATGTATACAGTTTAGCAGATTAATTGGTCACTGTGCAGCATGGGTTGGTTGGGATGGAAGGGTCAGTCACCATGCTGTATTTCAAAATAAAATAAAAATGAACCTCAAAATAGGGAATGCCGGGTAAATAAGCTACTAGCTAATCCATTCTCTCTCATTGCCTAGATCGGCCAACTGTTCGCGTGGCGAGCTCAAAAGAAGATACTGATGGTGGTGGCCCACGACCCAAGCCAGTGCCAGCTGGGTGGGCTGTAAGCTAGAAGAGAAGTCTCTGTCGTGGCAGTGGCAAGGACCTGGAATCACCCGTTCGCCCCCAACACTGCGTGCCCACCCGGCCTCTCCCGTGCCACGTGGTAAGTAAGCCTTTTCCATTTATCCAGTCGTCCAGTGCTGGGCTTGTTCAGTTCCTGCCTACTCATTGTGCCTGTTGAAGTTGTGTCTGGGTTCCAATGGTTGGACTCAGAAAGGAATACGTTCTTGTGAAATATTCTCAGTTTGGTGATATTACTGCTTAAATACCATATACGATGGATGAGGTACAGGTTTTCTCCATCGATTGTGAGTCTTCAGTTCTAGGCAATGGAAGTAGAGCTTTTGAATGTTCTTAAGGGTGGAGATAGTTAGGTTCTTGAGAAGCAAGGAATGCATGGTTACTGGGACTGGGCAGGAATGCAAAGTAGCGATTGTGGTCAGATCCAGCAGGATCTTGATGAACATCAGAGCAGGTTTGACCTGCAAAATCCTGCTATTTATTAAGTCCTTTTGTTCTAATGTATATCCTCAGCAGTTGGTTATCTACCCTATCTACACCTCTCATAATTTTATTTTCCTCTATTATCCTCGCCTCTCAGTCACCTTTGCTCCCAGGAAAATGGATGCACCTATCCCATCTCTCCTTGTGTCTCAAGACTCCAGCCCAGGCAACATCTGTGTCAATCTTTTCTGCACTCTCTCTAGAGCAAGCAACTTGTAGGAAAGAGCTGCCTGTCTGCCATATCGGTGCAA
The DNA here is from genome assembly GCF_030028105.1 of Mobula birostris. NCBI lineage: Eukaryota > Metazoa > Chordata > Chondrichthyes > Myliobatiformes > Myliobatidae > Mobula > Mobula birostris. The sequence goes on from NC_092387.1 coordinate 64,878,395, forward strand.
GGTGCTCCCTGACTACCCAACCTGAGACCAGCACAACTCGGACATTTCCATCTAGCACAGGAGGTTACTCAGCCCATCAAATCCATGCCAGCTCAGAGAGAAGTCAAAATCTGGTTTAATATCACTGCCATATGTCTTGAAATTTGTCATTTTGCAGCAGCAGTACATTGCAATACATGATAATACAAAAAAATTACAATATGATATATATATAATTAAATTTAAAAAGTAGTACAAAAAGAGAGCACAAAAAGTGAGGCAGTCTACATAGGTTCATTGTCCATCCAGAAATCTGCTGGCGGATGGGGGAGAAACTGTTCCTGAAACTTTGAGTGTGTGTCTTCAGGCTCCTGTACCACCTCCCTGATGGTAGCAATGAGAAGAAGGCATGTTCTGGATGATGGGGGTCTTTAATGATGGATGCCACCTTTTTGAGGCATCGTCTTTCGAAGATGCTGGGAAAGCTAGTGTCCGTAATGGAGCTGGGAGACTTCACAACTGTCTGCAGCTTTTTTCTGATCTTGTGCAGTAGCCCCTCCATACCTAACAGTGTGTAGCCAATTAGAATGTTCCCCTCGGTACATCTGAAGAAATCTGCAAGGATCTTTCCTGACATACAAATCTCACTCCCCCACTATTTTTTCCTGTAACGTAGTACACCTTCCTATCATTATAATTGGTGCTTGTGCGAGCATTGTATTCGACTCTACAACAGAACAGTGTAGAAACAGGAGTTGGCAATTTTTTTGTGTGTGTCTGCTCATGGCTGATCTCACAGCACCACTTTCCTGCTCCAAATACATTTTCCTTGATCTTATTAACGTCTAGAAATCTATTGATCATAATGTCAGGATCCTATGAGTCAGGGATGAGAAGGGATCTAACTGCGCACCACTGCTGGACTCACTGGAAAGCAGGCTGATTAGGAGCAGGCAACTGTGAAATAAACTAACAGAGAACTCCGTTTTATGGAAAATAATGCTAAGTTTCAAACATTGCCAGTTAGGATGGGCACCAGAAAGCAGTGGTCAGCGTTTATTTCTTCAGGATCTTAGTGGATGTGAATAATAATATAAAGCATGTGGTTATGAATATTATTGGAAATCAAATTGGAATTGGTTTATTCTTGTCACATATACTGAGATGTAGTGAAAAGCTTACTTTGGTTGCCGTTCGTACAGATCAAATCATTACACAGTGCATTGAGGTAGAACAAGCGACAACAATAACAGAATGCAGAATGAATAAAATGAACAGCTGAAGGGAAAGTGCAGTGCAGGCCGACAATGAGGTGCAAGATCATAATGAGGTAGATTGTGAGGTCAAGAGTCCAATTTATAAGACCGTAAGATATAAGGGCAGAATTAAGGCTATTGGGCTCATCAAATCCATTTCATCATGGCTGATCCATTTTCCCTCTGAGCTCCATTCTCCTGCCTTTTCCCTGTATCCCTTCATGCCCTGACTAATGAAAATCTATCACCCTCTGCCTTAAGTATACCCAATGACTTGATTGGCCTCCACAGCCCCAGTGGGAACGAACCCCAGGATTCACCACTCTCTGGCTAAAGAAATTCATCTTCATCTCCATTCTAAAAGGATGCTCCTCTGTTCTGAGGCTGTGTCCTGTGGGCTTAGACTCGCCCACCATCAGAAGCATCCTCTCCACGTCCACCATATTGAGGCCTTTCAACCTTGGTTAGGCTTCAATGAGGTCTCCCCTCATGCTTCTGAATTCCAGTGAGTACAGGCCCTGAGCTGTCAAATGCTCCTCACATGACAAGTTTTTTATTACTAGGAAGCTATTTATTAGCCTTATAACAGTGTCCTTGAGCCTGGTGGTACACGTTTTCATTCATTTGTATCTTCTGCTCAATGTAAGAGGGGAGAAGAAAGAATGTCCCACATTGTCTTCTGTTGATCTGTGGATTAGACAACAGAATATTCTAGAAAACACAGGAGATTCTGCAGATGCTGGAAATCCAGAGCAACACACAAAATGCTGGAGGAACTCAGCAGATCAGGCAGCATCTATGTAAAGGAATAAATAGTTAATGTTTCAGTCCGAGATCCTTCATTAGGACTGGAAAAGTAGGGGGAAGATGCCAGAATAAGGCAGGGGAATGGTGGTGAAGAAATACAAGCTAGAAAGTGAGAGGTGATTGTCAGACTTACTTTGGTCCATCCTATTTCATGTATCCCAAATGATTAAACTGATGGTATGATTCCCTTATTGGTTACCGAGTATTTTCTCTTTGTTGGTCTGACGATTCCAAATGTAGATCCCTTGTTGAGCCATGCCTTTTCTTGGTTTGAACCTGAGGCTCCTTGTCCTATTTTCACTGAAAAGAATTTTAAGAATTATTTTCCACCTCTTTTCTCAAGCTAACTCTCATCATGTGTCCAGGACAAAGAAATGGGCAGAAAGCTCATAATGAACACTACCCACCCTGCAAACTGCCTTTTCCAAAAGTTCCCTTCCGGAAAGTGCCACAGGGCTATTAAAACAAAAACCACACTACCTTAAAAGTTTCTTACCCCATGCAGTTAATCTGATCAACAATTCAAGTTAGTCCCCCCTTCTCCCGCCCACGAGCTTTCTCTATCTATTACCCCCGTCACTAATAAATAGTTCTCTAGTATGATAAATTGGATTCTAGACCTCACAATCTACCATGTTCTGATCTTGCACCTTATTGTCCACCTGCATTGCACTTTCGCTTCAGCTGTTTCAGTTTATTCTCCATTGTTATTGTTTTACCTTGTTCTACCTCAATGCGCTGCACTGTAAATACCTTAAACCACTTTTTATGTTGCTGTTTATATTGTATATACATGCTGGTATTTATGCGTTTATGCATTTGATTCCAGATCTGTTCTTTGTATTTTATATAATACTTTATTCTTTATTATGGTTGAATGTTGTTTCTGTTGCATATCATGCCCTAACCAACACACCATAGCAAATTTAAAAAAAAATTTTCTTAGGAGATAAAACATGGAACCTAATGATCAGACCCAATGAACTGCATCACCTAGCAACCCACCTGTTTAACTCTGGCCCAATCACAGGACAGTTTACAATGACCAATTAACTGATATGTCTTTGGAAGGTGGGAGGAAACTGGAGCACCCGGAGGAAACCCATGTGCTCATGGAAAGGAATGTACATACTCCTTTCAGACGCCGTCAGAGCTGAACTCCAAGCTCTGGAATTCCCCGAGCTGTAATAGCATCATGATAACCGCTATGCCACCGTGTAAATGTACATGGCAAATAAAGTTGATACTTGATGTACTGCTATTGTCCCTAATACCCAAGACCAATGCCCGTATTGTATTGTCCAGCCACCCGCCCCTCACCTGCCAACTCTAATGCTGAGCTCAGAACACAAACTGTGAGTAAGAGCTTTGCAAGCACTTTTTCCCTCCAAGGTAATGCTCCTTTAAAGAGAGTGTGTTATTCGTGTTTAACAGCTCAGTGCAACTTCTTGTGGGATTTCCTGTCAATGCTCCCCAGAGGCAGCTCTCCAAACTCTCGTTGTGTGCGATCAGCACAAATTGCACTAGAATAAATTGTTACAGTGAGTGCAAATGTGTTTGGGTATCCTTAGCTGCAATATTCACAGGTACGGAAAAAGTGGCACTGGAGTCTTTGGGGGTACTTAGTCTGGAGGAAGATCACAGAAAGAGTGATGCAGTGCTTCGATGGATGTGACTCACTGGGTGTGTCATCACTGGCTTCTCCTCCCAAATGTGTGCTGGTAGAGATTCTGATTTCTGTATTACATGCACATCGAAGCAGACAGTGAAATGTTAAAAAGGACGTGCTGGTGGCAGCCCGCGAGGGTCACTACATTTCCCTGCACCAGCAGAGCATGGGACATACCACACGACAAAGTAACAGGAAAAGAAGCCCCATTCCTCCATATTACACACCTACCTGTGCGCATACACAGTCCTCTAAAGCCTCGGCTCCAGCCTCCAGCAGATGTATGGATTCATAGGCGTTGCGTTTTGGCTTCCCCAGTGGACTGGCAGAGATTTCCAGAGTCAGGGCTCACCACTGATGAATGAAGACTCTGGATGGGCACCCAAACACCAAGCCTTCAGCCCCAGACTTGCCAGTGACAGGACCCCTAACATCCTTGCTGGTGTGCTGGCCCTACGACCAACCGCATCCATGTCGGTGGCCTTTGAACACAGAGCTGAAGTTTAAACTCCAGTCTGTCCTCCAATTCCCTGTGTCCCTGTCCCAAAACCCAAATGTGGCCCCACCCTCTTCTCTCTATCCCCAAAAAACCATCCCTGCAAACCTAAAAATAAACAAAGTCTAAGCCATGACCTCAACAGAGACCAGCACTCTGTGCCATCTTCAGCAAAGGATGTGTAAGAGTTTGTTGGAAATGCAAGCCCTACTAAAGGCCAACGTTGTATTACCAGACTTGGTATCGAAGGGACCTTGGATTGATACAGATATAAGTTCAAGTCCCACACACACTACCTGGGGAGCTTGAGTTTTGTTAATTAAATTAGGATCTTTTTACTCATCCTTTAGGACGTGGGCACGACTGACAATGGCAGCAGGTATTGCGTATCCATAATTGCCTCGGGAAGGTGGCGCTGTGGCCGTTGTCCTTTGAGTGAAGGTGCCGCCACAAACATCGGTGGGTCAGGAGTGCCAGGCTTCAGAGCCAGCAACAAAGGAGGGATGTGAATATTGTTCCAAGTCAAATTCAAAGTGAATTTATTATTAAAGTACATATATTTCACCTTGAGATTCATTTTCTTGCAGGCATTTACAGTATAACAGGGAACTACAGTAGAATCAATGAGAAATTACACACAAAGACAAACAACCAATGTGCAAAAGAAGACAAACTATGAAAATAAAAATAAATAAATAGATAGATAGATAGTATTGAGACAATTATTTTGAAAGTGAATCTGTAGTTTGTGGAATCAGTTCAGCGATGAGGTAGTGAAGTTATCCACGCTGATTCAGGAGCCTGATGGTTGAAGGGTAATAACGGTTCCTGAACATGGCGGTGTGGGTCCAAAGGCTCCTACACCTCCTTCCTGATGGCAGTAGTGAGAAGAGAGCATGTCCTGGATGGTGGGAGTCCCTGATGATGGGTGCTACTTTCTTGAGACAGCGCGCTTTGTTACTTGCTCATTGGTGGAGAGAGCTTTGCCTGTGATGGAATGGGCTGTATCCACCACTTTCTGTAGACCTCTCCATTCTTGAGCATTGGTGTTTCCATACCAGGCCATGATGCAACCAATCAGGATACTCTATAGAATTTTGTCAACGTTTTAGTTAACATGTCGAATCTGGGCTAAGTTAGTCAGAAACGGCTGTGTGGCTCAAAGGGGGAATCTGTAGGATGGATGTTCTCATGCATCTGCTCTCTTTGGTTGTAGGGGCTGCAGATTTGGGAGGTGCTCTTTGAGTAGCCCAGGTGATTAAACGCAGGATATTTTGTAGCTGTAAGGTGTTGCCCATAGAGAGAATGAACGTTTTGAGTGGTGTATGGAGAACTATTCAAGCCAACAACTTTGTCCTTAATTGTGCTGACTTTCTGAAGTATTGTTGGAACTGTGCTTGAATGTACAAGTGGAGAATATTTAATTATGGTCCTCCCCAAAACATATCGTCCCTTCCTTGCATTGTTACCATCAAGAGCTGGCTTTGCAGGATTTATTTATCAGGGGCGATGCTGTAGAACTTGATTAAATTCCAGGTCAATAACCTTGTCTTCCTTTCAGGAAAATAGCTGCAGTTTTAAATAGTTATTTACTGTCCTCACATGGATGAGGCAATAAAAGCTGAGAGAACAAGCACTGCAGATGGAGTCTTCTTTGTCCCATTCTGACTTTGAAAGAAATTTCTTGTTTCGTCCTGCAAATGACCTTTGTTCCCATAACCTGGGAGTCAATTCTGCTGTGGTGTCATCTGTCACCCGTCTGCTCTGGCATTTATCAAGAAAGACCCTAACCACCGTGGACATGCAGTCATCTCATTACTACCATCATGGAGGAGGTACAGGAGCCTTAGGTCCCACACCACCAGGTTCAGGAGCAGTTATTAACCCTCAACCATCAGGCTTCTGAGCCAGTGTGGATAACATCACTCACCTCAACGCTGAACTGATTCTACAACCTGCAGGCTCACTTTCAATGATTCCGCAACTAATGTTCTCAGTATTATTTTTTTTAAACACAAGAAAGTCTGAAATGCTGGAAATCCAAAGCAACACACATAGGATTCTGGAGGAACTCAGAAGGGCAGGTGGCATCTATGGAAAGGAATAAACAGTCGATATTTCAGGCTGAGTCAATTCTTCAGGAGTGGAAAGGAAAGGGGAAGATGCCAGAATATTTTTTTTATTTGCAGAATTTGTTTTCATTTGCACATTGGTTGTTTGTCAGCTTTTCTGTACAGATTTTCATTACATTCAGCCCCCGCACAATGCTGATTCGTTACAATGCAGTTTTTCAATTCTTTATTGAAATTCTTTTAAATGACAAAAGTTCATTCTAAACAACACTCAAAACTTCTCAAGAATGGTCGCCACCACAGTAAACATTCAATCAGCCAATGAGAGCGCTTTACATACACTCTTGAGCCAATCACAGTCAATCACATATAGTTCGCACTCTGCCTTCTCCGCACGTATGCAAATGTTCTTGCTCCCTCGCCAATTTATTCCTTTTTTTTCATCCATAATGTCTGAAAAACAGCCTGCAACTTCAAACTGCATGAACAGAGTGTGGAAGAAGCTTTGGCCAGAAATATGCAATGACACCTTAAGATTTCAGGCAGAACCAGTCACCCAGAACATCGCTGAACTGGCCAATGAAGTGGGATTAGAGAATGCTAGTGATGGCAGTGTTGCTGCATTCTCATGGTGAGAGTCTGAATAATGAAGAGCTTCGAGAATTGGCAGAGCAATACATCCTGAGTGAATCTGAGGACACGGATTGAGAAGAGGAAAGACCAGCAAGAAAACTCAGCACTGGCATCGCCACGATCGCACAAATCATGACCCTGACTGGGAGTGAAGGAATAAAGCAGTTCTCGATACGATTTCCTGCTACCAAGAACTGCTTCACGAGAGGAAACTTAAGAAAAGACAGTCAAATCTCGACGCCTACTTGAAGAAGAAGCCAAAGTTAGAGGACTCACAGCCCGGTCCCTCCTCTGAGAGGTAACCACCACTCGCTTCCCTCCGCTGCTGCTGTTGCGACGTGTTGCTGCTCCACTGATGTACTTTTAGGTTAGGCCTATTTGCACGTTTGTTACTCCACAAATGAATATGTATACATAAAATAACATATCATTTATCTCAGGTTTGATTTTTTTTAATCAGGCACACATGTCCATTCACGTAATGTTATAATGACCCCACATAGCGCTGATTTACATGGCACTCCACCTCCGAGGTACACATCCTCAGTGTTAAGCAGGGTCTGAGTGTAATTCTATTATATTTCTTTATTTTCCTGTGCCTGCAAGAAAACGAATCTCGAGGTAGTATATGGTGATATATACGTACTTTTATAATAAGTTTACTTTGAACTTTGTTTCTGAACCTGATCTGTAAACATGAAGCCTCTTCTGTTCTCCAGAATTAAATTTCAAGCTGTACAGTATATCAGTGGCTCAGTTTAAAAAGAATGGCTAAAGGCCTTGAAGAGGCCCTGCAGGTGTCCTGCCGTTGAATGAAATCTGTAACTGCTCTGTGATCATTTGATCTAATTCTATACACCCGCCTTTTTCCCTAATCCTTTAACACTTCTAACAAACACTTACCAAGCCCTGCATTTCAAATTAACCTCAGCCCTGCTTCATTTGCCAGAAGAGATACCATCTAACCTGAGAAAGATAAAGGAGGATTTTGAAGCGAGAGCTTCCAAGGTCATTGCGGGAGGAAGCTGGCATCAGGTCATTCAGCAGCAGAGAGCGGTAATTACAGGCAGTTTGTGTTGGCACCGATCGACAGTTGCTTGGTGTCGCATGACAAAGGGAGCGCCACACTCCATGGCACTGGACAGAGGCAGCCGGCCAATGCCTGTTGCCCAGGGATGCCAATCGTTTGATGCCCTTTCCGTAGATAAGTCATGATAAGTCTCTGGCGGGAGAGTAACCTCAGATGGAACACTTGAGCAGGACTTGGCCAAGAGAGATGGACCTTGTAAGACTTTGGAGCAGAATTGGGCCATTCAGCCCATCAATTCTGCTCCACTATTCAATTATGACTGATTTATTTTCCTTCTCAATTGCATTCTTCTTTCTTCTCCCCATAACCTTTAAAACCCTTACTGCCAAGAACCTACCAACCTCCGTTGCAAGTACACCTAATGACTTGCCCTCCACAGCCGTCTGTAGCAATGAATTCCACAGATTCACTACCCTCTCGCTGAAGAAATTCCACCTCATCTCTGCTTCTAAAGGGATTCCCTTCTATTCTGATGGTCCTAGATTCTCCCACTTTTGGAAACATCCTATCCTCATCTGATCTGTCTAGACATTTTCAATGAAATCCCCCTCCTTTTTCTAACCTCCAGTGCTTAGAGATATCAAACATTCCTCGTATATTTGCCCTTTTATTTCTGTGATAATTCTTGTAAACATCCTCTGAACCCTTCTCCAAAGCCAGCATATCCTTCCTTTAGATATGGAGCCTAAAACAGCTCACAATCATTCAAATGCAGTCTGACCAATGCTTTATAAATCTTTGGTTTATATTCCAGACGTCTTCAAATGAATGCTAGTATTGCAGGTGATCTTGGTTCAATTCCCGCTGCTGTCTGTAAGGAGTTTGTACGTTCTCCCCGTGACTGCGTGGGTTTCATCCACGATGCTCCGATTTCCTCCCGCAATCCAAAGATGTAACGCTCAGTAGGTTAATTGTTCATTGTAAATTGTCCCGTGATTAGGCTATGATGAAATTGGGCGATTGCTAGGTGGCACAGTTTGAAGGGCCAGAAGGGCCTTCCTTACCAGCGACTTAACCTGCAAGTTAGCCTTTAGGAAATCCTGTACAAGGACTCCCAGCTCTTTGGCGCCTCCAATTTCTGAATTTGCTCCCTTTAAGAAAATGTCTACGCCTTCATTCCTTCTACTAAAGTGCATGACCAGGCACATCTCTGCACTGTATGGTGTGGTACACAGCACAGTAGCATAGTGGTTAGGGTAATGCCATTACAGCGCCATTGAACCGGGTTCACTGATGCCACTGTCTGCAAGGGGCTGAGTATCCTTCCCATGACTGTCTGGCTTTCTCCCGGGTCCTCCAGTTTCCTCCTTCATTCCAAAGATGTATGGATTAGTAATAAATCTGTATGGGGAAGTAAATAAGCTAATGTTTTCCATAATGATATCCTTGAGATGCATTTTGTTGCAGGTATTTATAAGAAAATAATAAAATACTATAGCACTTATGAAAAACTGTACACAAAGACAGACAAACAACCAATGTGCAAAAGAAGACAAGTAGTGCAGATAAAACCGTGAACATAAGTTGTAAACATTCCTTGAAAGAGAGTCCATAGGTTGTGGAATCAGTTCAGTGTTGAGTGGAATTATCCGCGGCCGTTCAGGAGCTGATGGTTGAAGAGCAATAACTGTTCCTGAACCAGAAGGTGTGGGACCTAAGGCTTCTGTACCTCCTGCCCAATGGCAGCTATGAGAAGAGAGCACGGCCTGGATGGTAGGGGTCCTTGATGATGGATGCTGCTTTCTTGTGCATTGCTCCTTGTAGATTCAAAAGATTCAAAGATTCAAAAAAAATCTTTATTGTCATTCTAACCGTACATCAGCTCTGCAGGGCAGAATGAGACAGCGTTTCTCAGGAGCAGTGCAATCATAACAAACGCAACACTAAATAATAAACATAACAATAAATAGTAAAACACAACAGCCACATGTCAGTTAAATCAGTTATAAGTGTCCAGTGCAAGTTAAAAGTGTCCAAAGCAGAGTCAGGTGGAGCAGCTATTTAGCAGTCTGACTGCCTGTGGGAGGAAGCTGTTTAGTAGGCTTGTGGTTTTAGTTTTGATGCTCCTGTAACGTTTGCCTGATGGCAGAAGAACAAACAGTTCATGGAGAGGGTGTGAGGGGTCTTTAATGATGTACCGTGTCTTCTGGAGGCATCGACTCTGAAAGAGGTCTTGGACAGAAGGTAGGGAGACCCCAGTAACCTCCTCTGCTCCCCAAACCACCCTCTGTGAGGATGTGCTCGATGGTGGGGAGAGGTTTTCCTGTGATGGACTAGGCTGTATCCAGTGCTCTCTGCAGAATTTTTGATTGTTGGGCATTGGTGTTTCCACACTAGGCCATGAGGCCGCCAGTCAGGATCATGGTAAATCTGCAGCCACCAGAAAGCAGTGTCAACCATTGGCAGCTCCTTTGAGCCTAAGTACAGGTTGGATAAAGATCCCTTGTGAAATTTCAGACGAGCAAAAAGGAGGCAGAGAACTCTGTGTTCTGAGCAACCTGAATTGCAGTTCCTCTCTCTCCCACCCCCTCTCTTCAGAAACTATTTGTGCTGTGAGGAGGATTTGGAAAGACACAGGGGACCGTTTGTTCTGCTTGTGCAGACTGGCTTTCACTCCTCTGAAAGATGATATCTGGTACTTGGTAATAAAGCCAAGCTGTCTCTTCAGATAACCACCTAACATCCTTTGAAAGAGTCAACAAGTTTTTACTTTTGATTTTCTGCTGAGGTTGGTGAATGTTTGGGGCCTGTTGTAAAGGGCAGTGTTGGTGCTGGTAGACTGTGGATACAAGGTTGATATCCCAGCCCTCCTCCACTGTTTAACTTTCACTGTTTGATGTTGGTTTCGACGGTCAGGCACAGAGCAGTGTGTCGCTGTCCTGATTCAGCAGTGTGTACACAGCAAGATCACAGCAATTAGAAACAATGACCAAATAATTTTCTCTGGAGCCTGGTTGGCTGTAGGATTTACATTGACACCCCTTTGCAATATTTCTGTCACCTACTAAGGCAATCCTGCATTTCTATAAAACTGATTAGACCACACTTGGAGCATTGTGTTCAGTTCCGGTCGGCTCATTATAGGAAAAATGTGGGTGTCAGAGAGCTGGGCTAGAGAGTACGTCTTATGAGGAGAGGTTGAGCAAGCCAGCGGTTTTCTTTTTGGAGTGTGGGAGGATGAGAGACGACTGATAGAGGTGTATAAAATTTAGGTTTATTTATCACATGTGCATCGAGACATGCAGTGAAATACACCGTTTCGCTCTTGCAGCCAACACACCCATATGCGGGAGGCAGCCAATCCGCTCATTCCAGTGCCAACATGCCATGCCGTCAAGGTTGAGCAGAACTGCACAAGCAGCAACATCAAAATAGGACAACAGCAAAACAAGCTGCTTACCCACCCACTCACACACACAGACAGACCTGCAACCCCAGAACAGGCCACCTCTGGGCCTCCAGTCCTCAGCCCTGGACTCTCAGACTTGCAAACATCAGGATTAAGATTACACTGGACAACAAAGATTTTGCTTCCTGAATACTTTTGGTTGTACCTTATGGATCTTGGGCTGCTGATCATGAAAATCAGCATGAAATTTCTCTGTCATATACCATTTTTTTAAAAAAATTGCCTACATTTGTTATTTCAATTCATAATTCAAGTCAGAATAACTGATGCCAAGATTAAGAAAGGCATCGTTGTTGGTCCGCAAATCCAGCAGGTCATCAATTCAAAGAATTTCCAGTGGGATTGGAAAAAATCACGTGGAAAGTATTCAAGGATGTTCTTGAACATTTTTTGGCAACTACAGAGCACCAGACTACTGGTAGACAACATGCTTCAAGCATACAAAACCATGAAGTGCAACATGTCACTAAAGATTCATTTTCTGCATTCCCATTTAGACTTCTTCCCTGCAAATCTTGGCACTGTCAGTGACAAGCACGGTGAAAGATTTCACCAGGACATCAGGGCAACAGGAATCCATCAGTGCTAGCTGATTATTGTTTGTCACTGAAGCGAGAAGCCTCAGACACTGAATACAAATGAAAATCAACAACAAAACGTCCTTAGCTTCGTTGAGCTATTGCAAAGTGTCAGCACCATTATGCATTATATTCAATAAAAGTTAATATCTTGTTTCTCCAAATTCCTACATGATACAATTAGTCTGAGATTATGTTTGTGTTGAGTTTTAAGTGGTTTAGCATAAACAAAAGCAACACCTTTGAGAAAATGAGTTGTTCGATGTAATAGGTAGAGAGAGAAATCAGCACCTTTTTCCCAAAGGCACCAATTCCTATTACCAGAGGATGTCCTTTCATGGTGATTGGAGGAAAGTATGGGGGGGGGGGAGAATGTCAGAGGTAGGTGTCCTTTTTATACAGAGAGTGCTAGGTGCCTCAACACAGTGCCCAGGGGTTTGGTACATTACATTACCACAGCTGATACATTACAGGCATTTAAGAGACTGAGAGACGCAGGAATGAACGAAAACTGGAGGGTTGTGGATAATATAGGGGGAAGGGGTGGATTGTGGAACAAGATAAAAGGTCAGCACTGTACAGGGGACCAGAGAGTGGCTCTGCTGTACTGTTCTGTGTTCTGTGTTCCATGTTCACCAAGACAGAGCACATATAGGTCGGGGGGTGGGGGGGTGGTGTTTCGGAAACTTGGTAGGTTTCAGTGCCCTTCCCTTGACCTCCCCACCCCCACCCTCCCGCACCTCCCAAAACTTTTCTTTTGTCCCCTCCCTTTCTTTCCCTCCCTTTGGCGTGGTGGCCAGGGGTGCCCCCGAGGCAGTCCAAGAGAAAGCTGAAGGAATCCCTGCTGCACAATGGGGCCTTTCAGTGCCTGAATGCAGATTTAGCTGCAGCCTCCCAGTCCATCCTGGCGCTTAAGAGCAACCCATTGCTGCTACGCTGCCTATTCAACAGGGATTAATCGGCATTTTGTAACCTCCTTACATCTCTCCACCCGACATCGCAGCCCATTGAAATTTCTTCACCCAACTGTGCCTGAGCAGGGTCGGATTTGTGGACGATTGCGATGTTGTGCTTCCTTAACTCTGTCTGGTCTTTACAGTCCACTTTTTGTCATTGACTGACCCAACTGGTTCTTCGGAATCAGAATCAGGTTTATTTTCACTGACATATGCTGGAAAATCTGTTGTTCTGCGGCAGCAGGACATTAAAAAGGTGTATTACTTTTCCTCCATCGGAGAAGAGGCTATGTACCATCCAGGCCAGGACCACCAGACTCAAAAGCAGTTACTTCCCCCAAACAGTAAGGCTGATCAACACCTCCGCCCACTAACTTCACCACTACCTCTCAACCATCAGGTTCTTGAACCAAAAGGGATGAAGACTTCACCCAACTTCACTTGCCCCATCATTGAAACATTCCCACTACCTGTGAACTCACTTTCAAGGACTTTTCATTTTGTGTTCTCAATATTTATTGCTTATTTATTTCTTCTTATTATTTATTGTTATATTTGCACAGTTTGTTGTCTTCTGCTCTCTGGTTGAACCCCCTAGTTGGGCAGTCTTTCATTGATTCTGTTATGGTTACTAATCTATACATTTATTGAGTATGTCAATAAGAAAATGGATCTTAGGGTTGTATATGGTGACATATATGCACTTTGAAAATATAATTTAGTTTGATCTTTGAACTTTATTATTTCCCATCAGTCACCTTATGGACACACAATTAGTTGATGTATATATGCTATCTTATGTATTTGTATTTATTGTTTGTGTTGTTTTTATTAGTGTTCTTTACCTTTTTGTCTTTTTTTGTGCTGTCTTGGATCTGGAGTAACAATTAGTTAATTTTCCCATCACTTGTGTACAGGAAGTGACATTAAACAATCTTGAATCTTGAAATGTATTATTATTATGTAAGTATTATTATAAAAACCCGTGCTCTCTAATCTAAGATGCCTCTTCCACAGGCCAGATTCAGAATTAGGTTTACTATCACTGACATAAGTCGTGAAATCTGTTGTTTTGTGGAAGACATAAAAAGAATTGCTGTAAATTACTGTAGGCTATAGATTAATGGGCAGCACAGTAGCAAAGAGATTAGTGCAACGCTTCACAGTGGCAGCTGTAAAATCAACCAGGCTTCGATTCCCGCTGCTGTAAGTTCGTATGTTTTCCCCTCTGAATGTGTGTATTTCCTCCGGGTTATGCAGTGTCCTCCACGTTCTAAAGATGTATGGGTTAGGGGTAGGGAGTTGTGGGGGTGCTACGTGGCCACCAGAAACATGCAACATTTGCACACTGCCTAGTATAATCCTGATTTGATTTGAGATAAATGGCACATATCATTGTATGAGTGAGTGTACATATGACAAATAAAGCTAATCTTTATCTTGCTGGAGGAACTCAGCAGGTCAGGCAGCATCTATGGGTAGGAATAAAGAGTCGTTTTGGGCTGAGACCTTTCTGAGTTCTTCCAGCATTTTGTGTATATATATAATATTTTTTAAGATAAAATAAAATAAAATAAATAAAATCGTTCAAAAGGAGAGAAAAATCAGTTAATGTGCATGGGTTCGTGATCCCATTCTTCTCTCAATTCGCTTTTAATCTTACCGAGAATTTCATCTGCAAACCTGCACTCTAACAAAATGTTTTGAGCTTTCTGGTTTCTTGCCCCAAGCTGCAGACGTCACTTATTGGCCAGTGCATGGGCTGCTGTTTTGTGTCAGGGCCTGTCTGACTGCTCTGCCTGGTTATGTTTGATCTTTCTGCAGTGGAGATAAGATAACAGATTAGAATGGCTCACTCCTCCTGAAGGAAGCAATGTGGCAAATAACCAGCTTGTTTAACAAAAATCTTCAGTGGGCTTAAACCTCCCTGTAAATCCCACCACACCTCCAGAAGAGGAAATAACTCACAGTCTGAAGGCAAATTTGTTGCATTTGTGAGAAAGGCCTTGATCAATCCAGGCAACAGTGGAATTTTGGGAATGGCAGGGGAGCTTGAGAGCAGATTTATCTTTCCCTATCAACATTCCTCCTTCCCTCCCTCTCAACATTCCTTCCTCCTTCCCTCTCCCTTTTCCTTCTCCTCCTCTCTCCTCATTTCATTAGAATCAGGTTTATTATCTCTGACGTAGAAAACATTTTGAAATTTGTTGTTTTGTGGCAGCAGAACCAACATTGAAAGTACTATAAATTGCAAAACTAACCATTATTACTATTATTCATCATTATTTTTATTTATCTTGCACATTGGTTATCGGTCTTTGTGTGTCGTTTTTCATTGATTCTATTGTATTTCTTTGTTCTACTATGAAAGCCCACAAGAAAATGAATCTCAGGGTAGTTTATGGTGACATATACTTACTTTGATAATAAATTTACTTTGAACTTCAAAATAATTAAGTAATTAAGAAAAAGGAATAATGAGATAGTGTTCATGGGCTCATGGATCATTCAGAAATCCGATGGTGGAGGAGAAGATTCTGTTCCTGAATCATGGTTTGTCTTAAGGCTCTTGCACCCCTTCATGATGGTGGTAATGAGAAAAGAGCATGTCCCAGATGGGGGCAGGGGGTGGTGTCCTTACTGATGTGTGGGCAGTATATATTGACACTAAGACTCGGGGAGGGAAAGAACAGATATAATCAAAAAGTTGGCTTTCAGCCATCTTAAGAGGAGTAAAGGGAGATGGAGAGGCAGAGAGGGGTTAATATGTAGGACTTGGTCAGCTAAAGGCACAGGTGCCTGTGATGGAGCGTTTACGTTCAAGGCTGATACGGTTCATTCAAAACAACCACGTAGGTTTAAAACCAACCCTCATGGATAAGTACGAACTTCCGTATGTATTTGGTGACACACACAGCCTCCTTTCAATGCTCAGTGAGCTGGAAGGAAGGATTCCCTCAACAATCTCAGTTTGCAGTCACAGAATTGATCCCCCTTCCCCCATTTTAAACGTTCCTCCACAAGCAACCTTGAATATCAACTAAAGTAACCCATGAAGCAGGTGGTGGAGTGGGGATGCGTCTCTACAAGAGGAGGCATAAGGTGCCCCTTCCCTCTACTAACCTGCAGGTCATCCTTGGACAAGGTGTAGCACCTGCTTAGCCTCCCAATCAGGGTCATGTTAAGCCATGGGAGCAGGTGGCTGATGGTGGCCTGAGCAGTCGGTGTATATCACAAGTCCTGGTTATGTGACCACTGGTGCCAGGAAGACAATCTCTGAAGAGTACTGATAATGGCTGGGGTCACCGGACTTGTAAAGACATTGCTCAGAAGAAGGGAATGGTAAGCCACTTGTAGAAAAAATTGCCAAGATCAATCAGGGTCATGGAAAAACCATGAACACCTTCGTCATTTGACATGCACACAACAAACAAACGAACTGATGAAAATCTAGCCATCGTTGGCTGATACATCTTGACTTAATCAACATTTCAAATACTTTTGCTGATACATGAACAATTTTTTGACAAAATTCACCAATCAGGATTGTACTCCAGCTTAAGTTTGAAACCTTTTCAATGACTCTACAACTCATGTTCCCCAACTTGTTGATTTACATATTTATTTAATTATTATCATTGTTACTGTAGTCAATTTATATTACACTTTAATTTATATTACATTTTCACTTTTTTTGCCCATTGGTTCTTTGTCTCTTTTTGAGAATAGATTTTCATTGAGTCCATTGTATTTCTTTGTACTATTGTGAATGCCTACAAGAAAATAAATCCTAAGGTGACATAGATATAGTTTTGATAATAAATTTACTTTGAACTTTGATCCAGAGTAACTTCAGAAATCAAGAATGAGGCAAAATGTTAGTAGTTGCAGCCATTTTATTAAATGTTTCAAGAACAAAGAATGAACATAGAAAAAAGACAAAGAAAAAGGAGTTGTGGTCATCTCACGCTCAGTCTGGAGATAACATTCCAGTGGCAACAATTAACTTATATCTTCACCTTCAAATGATGCAACTGCGGCAGGAAAACTGAATCTTTTAGAAAATACAGAATCAGTATATATTTTTATATAAGTGGCTATATAAAAATTATAAGCGAGCAGAGGAGAGTTAAATTACAATAAATGGTGGTATTTACATAATTTACTAATAAATTTACTTTGAACTTTGAACTTTTGAACTTTGATACTTCCAATGTCCATATTATCGAAACTCTAAAGAATGTAATTCTAGTGAGGCAGCACCTACGGAGAGGAATGAGCAGTCGACATTTCGAGCCGAGACCATCAGGACTGGAAAGGAAGGGGGCAGAAGCCAGAATAAGAAGGTTGGGGGAGAGGAAGGAATACAAGCTGGTGTTAGATGAGACCAGGTGAGGGGGGAGATGAGTGAGTGAGGTAAAGGAGTTTAATGTGAGAAGCTGGGAGGTGATAAGTGGATGGGGTAAAGGGTAGAGAAGAAGGAATCCGATGGGAGAGGAGAGTGGACCATGGGAGAAGGGGAAGAAGGGGATAGAAGAGGAATTTGCCTTCCTAACTTTCTCTGCTCCAAAGGCATTTTAATTTCCATTGAGTTGTGCACACACAAATCCCTTTGAATATCAGCAGTTCCCAGTTCCTCACCACTTTAAAAGGAAATTATTAGGTTTTTTACACATTTCGCTATCTAGGTACTATCAGGCAGGAGATACTGAAGCCTGAAGTCCCACACCACCAGGTACAAGAACAGCCACTTCCCATCAATGACTCAGTTCTTGAACCAGCCTACGCAACACTAATCAGTGTGGTTTCAAAGTTCAGCGTAAATTTATTTGTCACTAGATGCTACCTATAAACTTTTATGCCTGGAGCAGAGGTTTCTAACCTTTATTATGCAAGGGATCTATGGACCCTGGGGAGAGAACCCCGGGCCTAGAACAGCACACACGAAATGCTTGAGAAACTCAGAGGGTCGGGCAGTATCTATGGAAATGAATCAACAGGCGACATTTCAGCGGTGAGAGGGGTGGGAGGGAGTTGAAGTAAGAAGCTGGAGGTGATAGGTAGGAAAGGTGACGGGCTGGAGAAGAAGGAATCTGATGGGGGAGGGGAGTGGAACATGGGAGAAGGGGAAAGAGGTGTGACACGGGGGGTAGATAGGCACATGGTAAGAGGGGAATTGAAGGAGGAGGAAGGGGGAGGGGTAAATGTTACTGGAAATTAGAGAAATCGATGTTCCTGCCCCATCAGATTGGAGGCTACCCAAATGGAATGTGAGGTCTTGCTCCACCAAACCAAAAATGGCCTCATCTTGGCAGGAGAGGAGGCCATGGACCCGACATATTGCAATGGGAATGGGACTTTTATGCCTATATAAGGTTTTGCAGGCTGTGATTTTTGCTACTTCTTTAATGGCAAATTGGAACACAAATAATTTTCTGGTTGAAAAGGAATTGATTTGAACATTTATTTTGGCGATCAGAAATGTATTTTGCATGCACAGGTGCAGTGAAATAGTCATAGTCATAGTCATACTTTATTGATCCCGGGGAAAATTGGTTTTCGTTACTGTTGCACCATAAATAATAAATAGTAGTAAAATCATAAATAGTTAAATAGTAATATGTAAATTATGCCAGGAAATAAGTCCAGGACCAGCCTATTGGCTCAGGGTGACTGACCCTCCAAGGGAGGAGTTGTAAAGTTTGATGCCCACAGGCAGGAATGACTTCCTATGACGCTCAGTGCTGCATCTCGGTGGAATGAGTCTCTGGCTGAATGTACTCCTGTGCCCACCCAGTACATTATGTAGTGGATGGGAGACATTGTCCGAGATGGTATGCAACTTGGACAGCATCCTCTTTTCAGACACCACCGTCAGGGAGTCCAGTTCCATCCCCACAAAAAACTTGTTTGCAGCAGTAGCACTGACACGTAGCATTAGAGACACAGCATTCACAAGAAAAAAAGTTCAATTATACAAGAAAGGACACAATTGGAACAAAAAATGGCCTTTGTGGTGCATAGTGGCCAAAGTGGTCATCATGTTACTTCACTGAGGTATGGTTAGGGTTGTGGATGTTGGTTAAAGAACAGAATGAAATTATGCACATCTTCGCTGTCCCTTCCCCTCTTAAAGTCAGTCAATTATTTAGTTTTACTGGCATTGAGTGAGAGGGACACAGGGTGCTGCTTGTTGGATAAATCCAATGAATGTCAAGTATTTTGCTTTTCAATTAGTGAAAGAAGCTTATGCTGGTGTCAATGGTCAACCATATTGGGGGGGCTGGAATCATTTGAAAATGTCACCAGGTTCAAGAACGGTTATTACCCCTCAAACATCAGGCCCTTGAAGCAGAGGGGATAACTTAACTCACTCTATCGCTGAACTGTTCCCACAACCTATGGACTCACTTTTAAGGACCCTTCATCCCATGTTCTCGATATTTATTGTTTATTTATTTATTATTATTATTTTATAGGTTTCTTTTTTCAGTTTGATCATTTGTCTGTCTTGTGTGCAGTCTTTCATTGATTCTATTGTGTGTATTTGTATTTACTGTGAATGCCCACAAGAAGATGAATCTTGGGGTTATATATGGTGACATATGCGTACTTAGATAATAAACTAACTTTGAGTTTTTGAACTTTGAAAGGGGTAAGGTCCTGAGGACATTGCCATTGTAGATGAGTTTTTATAACAATTCAGGAATTTCATAGTTCTAAAACAAGACCCAAGTTTACTGAGTAACTTTCCTAGCCGCCACAGTGAGATTTGAACACTCATATCTCAATGAATGGTCTAAGAAATGTGGCTGCTGATCCGGTAACTTAACCACTGTGCTAGCGTAGCCAGTGTGGTCAATGGTCTTACAGAAGAGTCTGAAAATGGTGAGGAGTGTTTGGTCAGTCTACAATGTGAGCATGGACCGAATCCAGTCTGCAAAAAGCACGGTTCAGGATTCAGGTTTATTTGACAGGTGTACATGGAAGTATGCAGTGACCAACACACCCAAGGATGTGCTGGAAGCAGCCAGCACGTATCGCATCCCATTCCATTCCGACACAAATATAGCATCCCATCATAATTGGCAGAACACCACAACGCAACAAGCAACAAAACAAGCCCCGCTCCTTCCATTCACGCACATACGCAGCCCTCTAACCCCAAGACAGTCTGTTTCTTCGGCCTGCAGTGCGCTCGGATTTGGATTCAGATGCAGAGGTATTGGGCCTTGGACTACTTCTGCTGAAATGAACACTTGGACTACTTCTGCTGAAATGTCAGCATTTTAAATGTTAGCTTGGAGGGCATAAATGTTTTATTCTTCATTTTGAAAGTGTGGCTTCCGGTTTAAATTACTGTTCATATTTTTCAAGAGCAATTTTGACAGTAATCCATGGATTACTGTCAGGACATTAGAAGCTGCTATTTTTCTTTTTCGATGGGAAGAACTATTTCAGAAGTAGGTTGAAAAGAGAATTGGCTCTTTTTGACAACTGATTGACAGGTTAGACTTTGGGGTGGAAATTCTCAGTTACACCTGCAGTGTACAGATTGGGAAAGCATTGTGCAAGCTCAAGTTCAAGATTATTGTCACCTGACTGAAGATATATAGAACCAAACAAAACAATGTTCCTCCTGACCACAGTGCACTTACAAAACATATATCACACACGGCACATAAAACAAAATATTACCACAAATAAGTTAATGAAATATCATTCAAAATGCATGTAGTGTGCAGCACAGGTAAACAATTAAAAAGTTTGCTATCCTAGTGATGAGTCCTTGGTTGTGCCAGAGTGTTCATTAGTCTCACAGTCTGAGGGAAGAATTTGTTACCCAGTCTGGCAGTCCTAGTTCTGATGTTCCTGTACCTCCTTCCTGATGGTAGTGGGTCAAGGAGATTGTGGGATGGGTGGTAGGGATCCTCAACAGTGCTCAGGCCTTTTGTGTGCAATGGCCCCGGTGAATTGACTGTGCTTCAAAACAGACTGTTCATTAAAGTCAATCAAAATGTGGTTGTGAGCTCAATACACAATCTAGTGCAAATTGTGCATACAATAGGGGGCAAGTTTCATCTTCAATTCCAGAATGGGGTGGCATATATATTAAACTAGGGTGCCTAAAGACTTTAGCACAGTAATATGTTGGTCAATGTGGAGCAGAGAACAAATTTTTAAATCTGGCAGGAGCAAAGGATTTTAAGAATGGTGACGGTGAAGTATTGTGGGACAGGTGGCAGGGAGTCCTGAGACACCAGACAAGGTCATTTGACTCCAAACAATTTGGTTATTGATCATTACAGAATGTCTCTCTAGTGTTTCACTCTCCCTTCCCCTCTTCCCAATCATGATTCCCCTCTCCCTGTCCCCTTCCCACTCTCAGTCTACATCTAGAGACCAGAATCATACTGGTTCATGTCTCACCCCTTCTCCTCTCCTGCCCATCACCTCCCTCTGGTTCCCCACTTCCTTCCATTTATTCCATGGACCACTGTCCTCTCCTATCAGTTTCCTTCTTTTTTACCTCTCCCACCTATCCCCTCCCTGCTTCTTAGTTCATCGTCCCACCTTCCCCTCACCTGATCTCACCTATCACCTGCCAAGTTGTACTTCTCCTGCCTCCCCACCTCCCTTAGAGCTCAGAGTAGGTTAAAAGGTCGGCAAAACATCGAAAGGCCTGTACTGTGCTGTATGTAGATTTTCTGTTATATATTTAAATTGAGTGACAATTCAATTTACTTTCTGTGATCCAGGGATTAGGCAACTTCACCAATACAGTGGTTTCTGGATAATTGGGCCATTGGTTAATTGTGGCAGCCGCTTATTTGGAAGATCTGCTAAAGAACAAAAGCTGCTGAAATTTGCTGAAATTCCCTTTGTTTATTTGGGACACCAGGCTGCTTAATTGGGGCAGGAGAATTTTGCTGAGCAGGTTTTAACTAACACCTGTCATGCACTTGTTAGACTACCGTGCCTAGAGCAAACAGTTTTTTTGTAGCGTCAGTTGTGTGTGTTTATGTTTCAAAAAAGTGGTGATGTTTGTCACAGATAGATGCCAAGAAATAAGCAGTCAGACAATTCCAAACTGCTTTGCTCACTGCAGTTTCAAGGAGATGCCAGAAATGGCCGGGAGTGAAATAGAAATGATTTCATGACTTCAACAAGTTTGGATCTATGAAGAATTTGAAGACGTCAACGGTCATCTTGAATAGTTTACAATGAAAATGAAGATTTGGAGGATGCAATCATTGATGACATTTTCTGAAGGCAGTCTATTATCTGCACCATAGCTGATTTTGTTCATTTTGTCCACTGGATGGATTCCTCTGTCAACAAGTATTAGGAACTAATACACCGCTTTATAGAACTGTGGTGCTGTTGGTAGTGTTGTAATTTGTTATGTATTTAATTCAAACACATAATTTGTTACTCAGTTTGTCCTTGTTATACCTTTTTAACTATTGCCACGAAACCTTGGCTAATTAGGGCAGCTGCTTAATTGGGCCAAAATCTGCTGCTTTTGATGTGTCCCAATTAAGTGGAATCCACTGTATTTTAATCTCATAGAAGAATCATTTAATTATGCAATGCATATGTAATGTTCAAAGGCACAAAGGAGCAGAGCTATGGAAGTGGGTGGTGGGAGAGGAGACTGCCTCTTGTTTATTGGTAGCAAACTCATAAGTTGGTATGTATGAATGAGTTTACAGTTTAATTGCACGCAGCAAACAAAGGATAGCATGCTTCAATGGCTTTGAATTTATAAAATAACAACTTTATTACAGAGAAGGCATCTGCACAGTAAGCCACTCTGTGTAGACATGAGGAATCATCATGTTCTTGATTGAAAATTAGATTTGTTAAATATTAGCTCTATTTCTCACAAGTACATTGAAACATCAAAACATACAATGAAATATGTCGTCTGCATCAACAGCCACACAGTCCAAGGATGTGCTACGGGCCGCCCACAAGTATCACCATGCTTCCAGTGCCAACATAGCATGCCCACAACTTCCTAACCCTAAGCAACACACACAGAGAACATTAGAGGAACTCAGCAGGTCAGGCAGCATCTATGGAAAAGAGAGAACAGCAGACATTTTGAGCCGAGACTCTTCATCAGGACTGAGAAGGAAGGCGGAAGATGCCAAATTTTTTAAAAAACTACTAGTCCTAATGCTAACCATATGTCTTTGGAATGTGGGATGAAACCAGAGCACCCAGAACAAACCCACATGGTCATAGGGAGAACAAACGAACTGCTTACAGAATTGAGCCCCGATCGGTGACTGCTGGCACTGATAAGTGATTGCACTAACCGCTACGCTAACGTGGTCTCCAACATGCACATCCCCAACCCTACCATGGCAATGGAGAACTACAGACCACCTCTTGCACTACCATGGTGTTAATTATCTTTAATTGTTTGTTTTTTATGTACTAAGGCCTTTCTTTTTTCCAGTTTATTTTTCCACTGTATGGTGTAATTTTATGTTTAATTTATGTTGTGTGGTTGTCTGTACCTACGTGTGTGTGTGTGTGTGTGATGCTGCTACAAGCATGTTTTTCAATGTACTGTACGTCACCCAACTTGTCCACATGACAATAAACTTGTAGCTGGCAAAGCAGTGAAAGATTAAGGAGATTTGATGCAATTTCCCCACAGATTAGCAGAAATCCTCTTCTATCTCACCAAACGGGAGGACTAGAATACAAAAGCAAGGATGTAAAGCGGAGGCTTTATAAGACAATGGTGAGACCACATTTGGAGTATTGTGAGCAGTTTTGGCTCCCATATCTTAGAAAGAATGAGCTGGTCCAGAGGAGTTTTCCAAGAATGATCTTGGGAATCGAAGAGTTAACATATGGGAAGTAATTCCTCTGTGTGACAAATGACCAGAACCTGTATGAGGAGTATTTGATAGCTCTGGCCTTGTACTTGCTGGAATTTGAAAGAATGGGGTGAGGGGAGGGGGATCTCTTTGAAATCTACAGAATCTTGATAGGCCTAGATAGAGTGGGCGTGGAGAGTTTGTTTCCAACGGTGAGGAGTCGATGACCAGAAGGTACATCCTCAGGATAGAAAGAAATCCCTTTAGAACAAAGATGAGAAGGAACTTCTTCAGACATCCCACCTCTCCCGGAAATTCCAGGAGTCTCCCGCATATTAATAGTGGCTCCCTGATGCCCGCAAATTACATACAATATCACAGAAATCAATTTTTTTGAGAGCGAGCAAGAGAAAGCAAGAGAAAGAGCGAGAGCGAGCAAGTGAGAGAGAGAGAGAGAGAGACCGTGTGTGCACGCGCCATGGCGGTGTTCCAAAAACAGAAAATATAAAACGTACGTCACTCCCGACTACCCTAAAGTGTACCCCTGCCTAATAGGGGTCAAAATAATGACAGTGTTGCTCGCTGCACTGTTTGCAACAGTGACTTTTCTATTGCCCATGGTGGGTTAAGACTGTAAAAGACATGTTGAGGTGAGTTTAACAGGTGTCATTCGTTTATTAGCATAGCTAACGTTATTTAAACTAGCTGGCTAGCTGCTCAGGAGCTACTCTATTGCAGACATCCCACCTCTCTTGGAAGTTCCAGGAGTCTCCCGCAGATTGATGGTGCTACCTCCCTGAGATGAGTTTTTGCAGGGTGGGATGTCTGCTTCTTTAGCTAGAAGGTGGTGAATCTGTGGAATTCATTGCCACAGACGGCTGTGGAAGCCAAGTCATTGGGTATATTTAAAGTGGAGATTGACAGGTTCTTGACCAGTAAGGATATTAGAGGTTACGGGGAAAATGCAGGAGAATGGGGTAGAGAGGGAAAATAAATCAGCCATGTCCGAATGGCAGAGCCAGCTCGATGGACCAAATGGACTAATTCTGCTCGTGTCTTGTGGTCTTATGGTCAAACTAGTTAATTCCAACATCTAACCACCACCCCACAGCTAATTTATTATTTTCCGTCAGTCACCTTATGTACAGCCTAGTCTCATTTTATGGACGTACAATCAATCTATGTACAACCTTTCTTATGTATTTATATTTACTACATTTTTATTATTATTATGTTCTTTATCTTATTGTGTCTTTTGGTGCCGCAATTACACATTGTACAGAAAATGACATGAAACAATCTTGAATCTTGAATTGATATTGAAGTGTTGGTGTTCATGAATAATCATTGAGGATGTTGTCCAGTGTGGCTGAGCAAGTTAAGTTACCACATTCATGTGGGGTGAAATTCTAATGGGAGCTATCATTTCATTGTGCTATGAATTGAGTCGTTTGCTCTAAGGTCTTAAAACCATGCCAGGATTTGAGAAGTTCAACCTCTTGCTTCACTGCAGAGCTCAGCTCACTGTGACTTGGTTTTTTTTTTACCGGCTTAGTCAAGCAGATATGTATCTGGGAAAAAAGACCAAGATTGAGCTTTTGTTTCAATAGCACGTTTCAAAAGCCACGAAAGTGCAGTGGCAAGCGTGCAGTCTTGTTACGCTGCAGGAGACAGTGCAACGTTGTTGTACGTTGACAGGTCCTCTGTTCGAAGAAAAGAAACACAACATTCTGGAAATACTCAGCAGGCCAAGAAGCAAATGTGAAGCAGAAAGAAAAGTTAATATTTCATGTTGATGACCCTCTGTCAGAGCTGTAAATGTGAGAAAACGGGTAGGTTTTAAACACAAGAAATTCCACTGATGCTGGAAATTCTCCAGCCGCGCGCGCGCGCACACACACATACACACACAAAATACTGGATGAAGTAGGCAAGTCAGGCAGCATCTGTTCCAGATTCAAGTTGATTTATCACACGTACGTCAAAACATACAGTGAAGCACCCTTTGCGTTAACAACCTACACACTCAAGGGTGTGCTGGGGGCAGCCTGTAAGGGTTAACACACATTCTGGCAGAGCATGCCCACATTGCTCAATAGAGCAACACAGAACACAACAAACAACAAAATAACGACAACTGCCACCCTCACACATGTACAGTTGTCTAACCCCAAGACAGGCCATCTTCCTTGGCCTCCAACCTTCAGTGGTTTTGGGTTCGGTCTCAGATCGTGGTACCAAACACGATGCTAAATTAAAATAAATCTCTTTTGCCTGTACATGATCCATATCTCTCCAAAATCCCTTCTTGCAAGATTTCTATTCCCATCTACACACCCCTTCTTCCTCAGAAACTTTCATCTCTTTTGAATTGGAACCCGTTCAATGAAAAACATTAATCCTAATCCCCCATGTGCAAAAACAAATCGCACAAACATCAACAAGAAAGAATGAACAAAAGCACAGAATATAAAAACACAGAATTGAAAGGTTCCATATTCAGTGCAGCTCAGTGTTCATTTCCTCCGGGCTGCACCAATTCAGTCGCCAAAATAGCAAAACAGCAACAGGAAAAGGAGTTACAATGCAATCCACAAACCACAGACCCAGAACTTCAGTACCATCCCCTACAGTATCAAGAGAGAGAGAGAGAGAGGCCAATCGGACACGAGGGCCTTCCCTTGGGAGCTGCATGTGAGAGAAATAGAGGGACTGTCACAGGCAAACTCCTTCCTCCGACAGCAGCGAGCAAGAGGCTGGTAAACGGCGCGGAACACTCGCTCGCCTTCGGCACTCGCCGCAATGTTTTCAATCTCCCTTGACACTTTAATCAGCTGGATTGGCGGGGAATGGAGTCGATTGTGGCCTCTAGGCTTCTTGTCCTCAAGGCTGCTCGCCTCCCAGGAAAGTTTGATATTGTCACATGTACCAAGATACAGGTAGCGTGGTGGCTCCTGCGCCAGCGAACTGGGTTCAGTTCCATCGCTGACTGTAAGGAATTTGTACATTCTTTTTGTTACTGTGTAGGTTTCCTCTGGGTGCTCCAGTTTCCTCCCACAGCCCAAAGATGTAGAGGTCAGTAGGTTGATCACATGGGTGGGACTGGGTGGCGAGGCCTCACCTGGAGGGCCTGTTACCATGCTGAACCTGTTAAACAAAACTGGGGACATCAGGGGCATCTTTGTGTCTGAAAATCTCGGCATTGTTTGAAACCAAAAGCTGGTGAAATGTGTTGAAGTGTTTTCTTTTCGGCATCTGCGACTCAGGAATGCAGTGATTTGTTGTTTCTGGCAGCAGAAGATGGTAGAAAATATTTTCTTAAAATAATAATTCTGAGGAGGCACAAATGCTGCTTTTTTTTCTGACCCAGGAGCCAGATGGATGTTCTGATCGCGGCCAGCCAGTTGAATCAACTCACAACATGTGCCTCTCTCACCCCCCCCCACCACCCCTGTCTGCAGTTTGAGGGAGTGTCTGGGCCCATTGTTTCTGAGCCTCCCCACAGCTAACCCGGCGAAAGGAAGCTTTGCTCTGGCGCTTGGCCAGCGGTGGTGGAGCATCTGCAGGGAATGCTGGGATGTTTGCCATGGCGTTTCCTGGGAAGCAAGTAAACAGACAAGCAAAGACATATGAGCATTCCTTGGACAGGAGGAGACCTCAGTATAAACTGGGCAACATCCTTCTGAAAGGGTCATGGAGACCCCGCTGATCTGTGGTATGGGCATCATCCAGGCCTTGCTCTTTTCTTGCTTCTACCATCGGGAAGGGGGTACAGGAGCCTTAGGTCCCACACCACCAGGTTCAGGAACAGTTAGTACCTTCAACCATCAGGTTCCTGAAAGAGAGTTCAAAGTTCAAAGATAAAAATATGTCCACTGTATGCTGCCATATAGTGATGAGATTCTGAGGTTCATTTTCTTGCAGGTATTTACAAGAAAATCAAAAAATACGATAGAACTGATGAAAAACTAGACATGGTAAAGATTGACAAACATCCAATGTACATAAAAGGACAAATTGTGTCGACATTAAAATTTTAAAAGGTAAATACATTATACTGAGATTATGAATTGTAGCATCCTTGAAAATGAGTCAATGTGCTGTGAAGTCTGTTCAGCATTGAGGTGAGTGAAGTTATCCACTCAACCTCTGACTGTGGGCAAACTGGATTACAGCCAGTTAATCAAAGGCTGAGTGGTCTCCACCCTTTGCTGTAACCATAAGACGTAGGATCAGAACTAGGCTATTTGGCCTATTCAGTCAGCTCCATCGTTTCATCATAGCTGATTTATTATCCCTTTCAACCCTATTTTCCTGCCTCTCCCCCCCTCCCCACCTTTAACCTTTGACACCCTTACTAATCAAGAACTTACTAACCTCCACTTTAAATATACCCAATGACCTGGCCCCCACAGTCGTCTGTAGCAATGAATTCCACAGACTCACCACCCTCTGGCTAAAAAATTCTTCCTCGTCTCTGGGGCTTCCTTCCATTCAGAGCTGTGCCTTCTGGTCTTAACTCCCCCCACTATAGGAAACATCCTCTCCACATCCACTCTACCCAGGCCTTTCAGTATTTGCAAACACGAGGAATTCTGCAGATGCTGGAAATTCAAGCAACAGACATCAAAGTTGCTGCTGAACGCAGCAGGCCAGGCAGCATCCCCAGGAAGAGGTACAGTCGACGTTTTGGGAAATCATTTTGCTGAATACCTACGCTCTGTCCGCCAGAGGAAGCAGGATCTCCCAGTGGCCACACATTTTAATTCCACATCCCATTCCCATTCTGACATGTCTATCCATGGCCTCCTCTACTGTAAAGATGAAGCCACACTCAGGTTGGAGGAGCAACACCTTATATTCCGTCTGGGTAGCTTCCAACCTGATGGCGTGAACATCGACTTCTCTAACTTCCGCTAATGCCCCATCTTTCCCTCGTACCCCATCTGTTGTTTATTTATATACACACTCTCTCTCTCTCTCCTTTTTCTCCCTCTGTCCCTCTGACTATACCCTTTGCCCATCCTCTGGGTTTTCCACCCTCCCCCTTTTCCTTCTCCCTGGACCTCCTGTCCCATGATCTTCTCATATCCCTTTTGCTAATCACCTGTTCAGCTCTTGGCTTCATCCCTCCCCCTCCTGTCTTCTCCTATCATTTTGGATCTCCCCCTCCCCCTCCCCCTCTCACTTTCAAATCTCTTACTAGCTCTTCCTTCAGTTAGTCCTGACGAAGGGTCTCGGCCCGAAATGTTGACTGTACCTCTTCCTAGAGATGCTGCCTGGCCTGCTGCATTCACCAGCAACTTTGATGTGTGTTCCTCTCAGTATTCAATGGGTTTCAATGAGGTCTCCCCTCATTCTCCTAAACTTCAGCAAGTAAAGGCCCAGAGCCATCAAATGCTCCTCGTACATTAACCCTTTCATTCCCAGGACAATTCTTGTTAGCCTTCTCTGGAACCATTCAGCAATTCTTTGAACGAAACCAGCCTGCTTGTTGGAGCCCTCTGCTAATTGTCTGCACTGTTTATTTAGTTGTAATTAATTAAAATAGGAAGGAGTGCAAATTGCAAGCTGTACTTTTGCGTGTGCAATCTGTAAAACTTTGAGATTTGTGAATTTAATTGCTTAATGCATTTCTGTGACGGTTAATTAGATTCAGTCCTTTTGGGAGGGCTTGTTTTCAGAGTGCCAAGTTAGGGAATGAATGCCCTAAGCATTCAGCAGCTGCAGGAACGCCGGCTCAAATTACTAATGCAAGACTGACACCTCTTTGCAGTCCACCAGCAGGGTGCTGGCGAGTGTGATGGCTGACATAATGTTATGACTTCTGTGTCTCTGCTACACTCTTTTGTAGGTCTATCTGGCCCTGCAGCATGGCTGTAGGCTGTGTTTCCTTTGCTGGAAGATGTCATTGTACTACTGAGGCGGTGTGGGGTTGGATGGAGTGGGCACTCCCAGCGCCAGGCAACAGGAGCTGGGTACAAGGGGATCGCACACAAAATGCTGGAGGAACTCAGCAGGTCAGGCAGTATCTATGGAGGGGAATAAACAGTCACGTTTCAGGCTGAGTCCTTTCACAAGGTGCTTGCCTGATGATACCTGACGTGCTGAGTTCCTCCTGCATTTTGTGTGTGTTGCTGTGAATTTCCAGCATCTGCAGAAGCTCTTGCGTTTACAAGGGGTCAGTGGGTTTGTTCTGGCTGTCTGGTTATCGAAGAGCTGATGGAACAAACCTCCCTGTCTGAAATACAGCGAGTCTCCTTGCCAGTGCTTTGTCTATGAAATGAGTGTGACAGACTCCCCATTCTCAGCCTTGTGCACTGCCTGTGATGTCACTGGGAAATGAAAGTCTGGTGAAGCTGGTTCGATCCCCGGAGTGAGCTTAATCTGGATAATCCCTGTCAAGACCCTCACCATAGAAAGTACTCTATCTGGATGCATCATGGCTTGGTATGGCAATTTTCTCTGTACGTAACCGCAAGAAATTGCAGAGAGTCGTGGACACAGCTCAGCACATTATGAAAACCAACGTCCCCTCTGTGGACTCTCTCTACACTTCTCGCTGCCTCAGTAAATCAGCCGGCATAATCAAAGCCCTAATCCACCTTGAACGTTCTCTCTTCTCCCCTCTCCCATCGGACGCAAGATACAAAAACCTGAAGGTACAGGCCATTAGGCTCAAGGACACTTTCTTTCCCACCGTTATCAGAGTCTTGAACTGACCTCTTGTTCAATACGTAAACTCTTGGCTTCACAATCTACCTTGTTATGATCTTGCACCTTATTGTTCACTTCCTCTATAACTTTTTAACACTTTATTCCCATTCTGTTATTGTTTTACCCTAATGCTCTATGTCAGGGTTCCCAACCCTTGTTATCCCGTTAAGCAAGAGGTCTGTGAACCCCAGGGTGGGAAACCTGGCTCTATGTAATGATCTAATCTGTATGAACAGTATGGAAGACAAGCTTTTCACTGTACCTTAGCATCTGTGACAATAGTAAACCAATGCCAATACAGAGGGACTGCAGATGCTGAAAAACTGGAGTAACTCACAAAAAATGCTTGAGGAAGCCAGCAGGTCAGGCCACATCTGTGGAAGGGAACAAACAGTTATCTTTTCAGGCTGAGGAGTCCCGTTTATTTCCCTCCATAAATGCTGAGTTGCTCCAGCATTTTGTGTGCGTAGATACAAGGGCAGCAAGCCCTTGAGACATCTGAGAGACCAACATTGAAAGGTGACCGCATCTTTCACGTGCACCTATGTGAATGCCTGCCAGAGGATGGGTAGGCTGTGGTTTAATTGGGGGTTGCTAGACAGAGTGGCTCAAAGGACTGGAAGAACCTTCTCCACACTGTATCTCAATAGATAAATAAATAATACCACACATGGATTGTTAAGCATTATGTACGGGTCCTACAGAAGTCCGAGTTTGTCTCTGGCCACATGTGTACATACAGACTTGCAAAGTGGATGGAGATATACAAGGGTTGTGTGTATCATGCACGAGTCATGTTGTGAGTAGGACACAGAGTCTGGAAAGGCATAATTAAGTTAAGTGGACAAAGATTTGGCAGAACATAGGAATAATTGAAAAGCATAATATTATTTAAATGAGAGACTGCTGTAGAGAGGGATCTGGATGTCCTTGGACATGAAACAGAGCAAACAATCGCAGCAAGCAGTTAGAAAGCTGGTCTTTGTTGCAATCAGGGTGTACAAGAGAGAAGGTCTTGCTACAAAAGCCACTGGTGAGACCATATCAGGTGTTCTGCATGTGATTTTGGTCTCCTGATTTAAAGAGTGTACTTGTACAAGGGTAAGTACAAAAATAATTGGCCACATCAATTCCTGGAATAAGAAAGTTCTCATATGGAGAAAGGTTGATCTTGCAAGGATAAGAGATAATCTTATAGAAATATTTAAGATTTTGAAGGAGAACAGAAAATAGATGAGATATTCGAATTTCAAAGTAAATTTACTATCAGCATTCGTCTATATCACCACATACAACCTTGAAATTCATTTTTTGCAGGCATAGAATACAATAGATCAATGAAAAACTACACACAAAGGCTGACAAGCAACCAATGTGCAAAAGAAGATGGACTGTGAAAATACATACGTACATACACACATAAATAAAAACAGGTAATCAATCAATCCCGAGAATCTGATTTCTAGAGTCCTTGAAACCACTCCGTAACACTCCAAAGGGTGGTTAGGATGGCTCAGCCCATCACTGCGACTCAACTACTTAACCTGGAGACAATCAACAGCTCTCGATGGCGACGGAGCACTTGTAATATCATTAAAGACCCATCCCATCCCAGACACTGTCTGTTCAATCTCCTGCCATCTGGTTGGAGATACAGAAACATCTTGGCCAAGGCAGTAAGACTGAAAAACAAGGTTCTTCCCGAGGGTTGTTGTGCAGCTGAGTAATACTCCACCCCAGCTTGTCAATGGCCTTTGATTGTTAGGGACTATCAAAGTCACTTGTTGCATGCAAATATGGGATTTTTAAAAATTAAACCATACTGCATGTATTGTAAATATCTGTTTTGCACAGACTGCAGTAACGGTGCAGTCTCGTTGTCTTGAACAATGACAATAAAGTTTGATTCTATTCTATTCAATCGGCTGTGGAATCAGTTCAGAGTTGAGGTGAGTGAAGTTGTCCACTCTGGTACAGAAGCTTGATGGTTGAAGGAATAACTGTTCCTGAACCTGGTAGTGTCAGCAGGACAGACACCCTCTGTGGAGAGAGAAATTGGTTCATATTTCAGGTTGATGATGAAAAGATTGCTCTGTTTCTCTCTCCAAAGATGCTGCCTGACTTGCTAAGTATCCTATCATTTTTTGTTTATATTTCTGATTTCCCGCAGACTCTCATTTCTGTGCTTCTGAAAGAAATTGCCAAGATGAATGCTGGGAGGGAGTTCTCCTTGCGGGATAATCACAATCAGAATGAGGCCTTGTCCATTTAAGATAGAAATAAGGGAGGATTTCTTCTCTCAGGTAGTTGTAATTCTTTGGAATACTTTACCCCAGTAAGTTCTGGTGCTCAATCATTAAATATGTTTGAGACTAGCATGGATTTTTCAACTACCGGGAAGTCAAGGCAGGAAAGAGAAGGGAAAATCTAGATTGTCAGGATATAGCTCAGTGGGAGAGCACAAGTATGAGGTCCCAGTTCAATCCCTGGTATCTTCATGACATTGCCAGTGAATTTTGAACAGTGAGGGGACATTTCTGGAAAAGTCTGGCAGAATGGATTTGCAATCCAAAACCTTTGTTGGCCCGAGATGTAGGGAACTGGGAAAGTGACGTCTGATTTTAACTCTTATTTCTTATCAGTTCATTGTCAGATGAGATTCGAGGGTCTGTGTTACTGATTCCTATTTCTTCACCTGTTTATATAAAACAGTGCTCTGTGTATGTACGTGTGTGTGTTTGTGTGTGTGTGTGTGTGTCTCCGTCTGTCTCTTTCTGTGTTTCTGTGAGTGTATGCTTTATCTGTGCATACGTGTGTGCGTGGAGAGAGTTGCATGTATTCCTGACTGAGGGCAGAATCAGGTTTGTCTATAATATGCACCCCCATTACACAATAAACATAAGGGCATATGAGTTTGGTGCAAAGTCTTCTATTTCAGCTTTTTTAAAAAATATAATATAATTTGTCACATATACATTGAAACATATGTGTCATTTGCATTTTGAGGGATGTGCTGGGGCAGCTTCTGGCACCAACATAGCATGTGCAAAACTTACTGACCCAAACCTGTCCTGATGACGGGGTTTGAGCCCGAAACGTGGACTGTGTACTCTTTTCCATAGATGCTGCCAGACCTGCTGAGTTCCTCCAGCATTTTGTGTGTGGTGCTTGGATTTCCAGCATCTGCAGATGTCCTCATGTTTGTGGCCCTGACCTGTATGTCTTTGGACTGTGGGAGGAAACTGGAGCACCCGGAGTAAACCCATGTGGTCACGGGGAGAGCGTACAGACTCCTTACAGACGGCGGGAGATCGGAAATCACTGGCGCTGTAAAGTGATGGTGGTAACGTGGTACAGGGAGGGGTTGTCTCCAGTTATTATTGCAAATCATATTCCTGGAGTGGTGATGCATAGATATGTACCACTGAGCTAGAGACACAGTTCAAAACACACTATACAGCTCATGAAATTTCAGCTAGTTTCAGTAAATCTGGATAAAAAGTTAATTTTAGTAATTCTGCTTTGGAAATTATTTGATTTACTAATGACCTTTCGGTCTGACTTACCTGTGACTCATAAGACTACAGGCATATGATGTAAGAGCAGATTGGGACACTTGACCCATTAAGTCTGCTCCACCATGGCCAATTTTATTTATCTCAGTCCCGTTCTCCCACCTTTTTCCCATGACTCCTAATCCCTTTATCTATCAAGATCAGTCTCTGCCTTAAATACACCCAATGTGTTGGCCTCCACAGCCCTCAATGGAAACATGTTCCACAGATTCACCACCCTCTGTCTGGAGAAAATCCTCCCCCCATCTCAGTTCGAAATGGAGCTCCATTTCTTCTGAAGCTGTGCCCTCAGACCCTAGACTCTCCTACTATAGGAAACATCCTTTCCAAGTCCACTCTCTTCAGACCTCCAGGCACATGCCAATGTGGTGGAGTGTTGCACACACAAATGCTGGAGGAACTCAGCAGGTCAGGCAGCATCTATGAAGAGGGAAAAAAAGTTGACGTTTTGGGTCAAGGACTTGATGAAGGCTTTCTGTTGACTGTATATTCCTCTCCATAGGTGCTGCCTGACCTGCTGAGTTCCTCCAGTATTTTGCGTGTGTTACTCTGGATTTCCAGCCTCTGCAGAATCTCTTGTGTTTGTGGTGGAGTGTTAGGTGCTATGTGTCATGGCCCAGCAAGGCTTTAAGGCAATTCGGAACATTCAAAACCCACATCCCATGGAAGAATTTTAAAAAAGTGACTTGACTTTTGTGTCGAGCAAAACTCGGGCCACTTACAGCCATGCTGCTGACTTCTGGCACCCAGGGTTTGATTAACTGGGGGAAATGCCAAGGTAAACCTGATGCACTCCCTCTGGCTGGTCATCAGATTTAGCAAGTACATTTTGTTTCTTTGGCTGTTGTGGAGAAACCAGGCCTTAAAGTGAAAGAAGGAATTCACTGGACCATTCCTAATTTAGGCCAGAGATCAAAAATTAACCCCTTGTTAGGCTGACTCTGGAAAACTTTATTTAATCCATGTCATAGTCCGGCTTTCGTTGGAACTATCTGGTTTGTAATTAGTTTGGTATGTCCCGCCCTACATTTCTGTAACTTCCAATCTGATGACAATTCTCCAACAACTCATCCTGCACGGCCGGCTACATGTTTTAATCACTTGCACCATTGGGAGCCACGCTCTCAGCTGCTGTCGCCGCCCCCCGTCCCAAAACCAGCCCAGGAATTCTCTTCTTGAATTGCTACCTCCTTTCTGAAGTGAGATCACATTTGCCTATTTTGCTTCACGCTGCGTCCTCTAATTGGAATGGTGGGGGTGTTGGAGGCAGGGCAGAGTCTTACAGATGTGCTCCTGGTGTAACTCAGGAATGGCCAATCAACCGCAGAGCAGAAAACCTCTGAACTCTCTGTCCCCACCGGCCCAGACAAAAGGAGCTGTTTAGGTCGTTACTGTTCTCCAGCTGTGGCTTTGTGCATTTTTGTGCTTCTAGCCACTTTGGAATGTGGGGCAGATCGATAATTCTGGACACACAATACTCTTTGGGTGAGGAAAATGTTTCTTATCTCCCTCCTAGTTCTGCCAATTAACAAATCCACCTCCCCCAGTTATGGAATGAGGAACATTTGATGCCTCTGGGCCTCTACACTCTGGAGTTTAGAAGAATGAGGGGCAGACCTCAGTGAAACCCATCAAATATTGAAAGGCCTACCTAGACAGTGGATGTGGCGGGATATTTCCAATAGTGGCAGAGTTGAGAACCAGAGGACACAGCCTCAGAATAGAAGGATGTCCCTTTAGAATGGAGGTGAGGTGGAATTTCTTTAGCCAGAGGGTGGCAAGTCTGTGGAATTCATGGCCACAGACGGCTGTGGGGGCCAAGTCATTGCGTATATTTAAAGCAGAGGTTGATAGATTCTTGAATAGTAAGAGCATCAAAGGTTACCTGGAAAAGGCAGGAGAATGGGGTTGAGAGGGAAAATAAATGGGCCATGATGGAATGGTGGAGAGGCTCGATGAGTTGAGTGGCCTTATCCTGCTCCTATGTCTTATGGTCTCATGGTCTTATCCACCTCTCTGGAGAGGGAATTAGATCATTGCCAATCACTCTGTTGTGGACTCTTCACTTCACTTGAACATCCCCTGAGACTCCTTTGCTTCAGCGAAAGCAACCCCAGCCAGGTGGTGGCTCCTCATCACCATAACTCCCAAGCCCTGGCAATGTAGTCCCAGTGCCACCGCATCCTGCCAACATGGGCAGCAGGGCACCGTAGTGGTTAGCATAACACAATTACAGTGCTAGTGATTCAGGTTCAATTCCCACCACTGCCTCTAAGGAGTGTGTACATTGTCCCCGCCCTGCTGAGTTCCTCCAGCGTGTTGTGAGTGGTAGATTGTCCCTGTGACCATGTGGGTTTGCTCCAGTTTCATTGCGCATTCATTCCCACACAAAGTGAGGAGTGATGTCCGTGTTAGCTCGCAACACCTTCTTTCAACAAACTCAGGCAAGTAGGACTAACTCTGTCACCTGCCAGCTTGTACACCTCCCTCTCTCTCTCCACCTCTTATTCTGCCCCCTTCCTTCCGAGCCCTGGATTTCAACGTTGAAGACAAGTTTAGATAGGTACATGGATGGTAGAGGTATGGACGGCCATGGTCCTGGTGCAGGTCTATTGGAGTAGGCAGTTTAAATGTTTCGGCAAGGACTAGAGGGGCCAAAGGGCCTGTTTCTGTGCTGCAATTTTCATTAATTCTGCAACTAAAACTTTCAGCCCTGAAATGTCGACTGTTTATTGCCCTCCATCCATGCTGCCTGACCTACTGAGTTCCTCCAGCATTTTGTGTGTGTTACTCTGGATTTCCAGCATCGGCAGAGCCTCTTGTGTTTATTGTCTGCTTGAAGATGGAATGGGCTCAGATTCACACTGGTCCTCAGGTTGCTCAGTTTACCTGACTGATGTTTGTCATCTTGACACAATCCCATTAAATGGCTTCCACTGTGTAACTTGCCTAACAATCCAATAGAAGTCAAAGACTTGTCTTTGAGGGAGAGAAGAAGAAAATTTCTATCCAGGGGCCCAGGAGAAGAGATCCCATCAACACTGGTGGGATTGGGATTGGAACCTCAGTGTCCCCATTGCAGACGAAGAGTCTCACACCCGGACAGCAGCAAAGCAAAACACTTAATCTGCGCCCATATTGTGAACCATGGCCCGGCCGCTTGAACCCTTTCCTTCTTCAGTTATCCGTTAGAATATTCTAGAGTGAATGATGGGTTGCGACTGCTGGAACTGTGACAGGAAGGGAAACCAATGTGCATCCTGTGTTCTGAAAGTTAGCACATAAAGCCTGCCCTGGCCTTTCACACAGGACTGCTTTGCAACACGGCTCGGTAGCCCCCGAACAGCTTCTTAAAGGTACGGCTTACAAGGGTGCGGGGGCAGGTATTCGCTGTGCTCCTTCTTTCTCAACTCCCTTTTCCTCAGCCTCACACTCTCTCTCTTCTTCTATCTTGTCATTCTTTCTTTCAATTTAGTTCAATCTCCTCTCTTGTCCAGTCTCTCTCTCTCTCCCCCTCTCTCTCTCTTTCTCTCTTCCTTCCTCTTCTCCAGAGCATGCTGTCTTCTTGCTGCTCCCATCAGGAGGGAGATACAGGAGCCTCAGGTCCCATAACACCAGGTTCAAGAACAGTTATTACTCCTCAACCATCAGGCTCCTAATCCAATGTGGATAACTTCACTCACCCTAACACTGGACTGATTCCACAACCCACAGACTCACTTTCTAGGACTCTGCAACTTATATTCTCAGTATTATTTATTATTGTTATTTTTATAATATTTTTCTCAGCTCAAACCTAAGGTACGGGCATAGCCAAGTACACTAATTTCTCAATTGCTAGGAACTTTCAGATTATTCTAGTGGTGATTATTATTATTGTTATTACTACTATTATTATTTGTTTCCTTTTATATTTGCGCAGTTTGTCTTCTTTTGCACATTGGTTGTTTGTTAATCTGCGTGCAGTTTTTTATTGTTTCTATTGTATTTGTATCGACTGAATGTGTGCAAGAAAATGAATCTATATAGCGACATATATGCACACTGATAATATCATTTGAACTTTGAACTTTGAATTTCCCCTCTCTTTCCCTCTTACACTCTCACCCCCTCTCCCTTTTCTTTCTCATACATCTCCGCCCTCGCTTTCACTTCACCCTCCTTTCTCCTCCGCCCCACTCCCCTCCTCTCAAACTGGGAGTAAGTAGCAATGAGAATTCCTCTCAACCAGATGGCAGACTAAATCTGTTCCTCACACATTCCCCTGGATTCGGCTGGTTTGGTCTGCTAGAACCCTGCAGTGTGGTGCCGACTGTTCCATCGCATTCCATGTGCCTCCCCATTACTCATGTGTAAATCTTGGTCAGTGTATCTGTGAGCTGCAGCAGGAGAAAGACTCGGTGTGTGTGTGTCTGTGTATACCTTTCCAGACAGGGAGGTGTTTGTCTGTGAGCTCGGAACACAGGCTTTACTCATTTGCAGTGGAAACAACACAAGGCTATGTGTGCAGCCACCTGGACGTGGAGACTGAACAGACGGGAACAGGAGAATTTGGACTGAAGCTCACCATTTGGAGTTTGTCTCCCAGCCACTACAAACCCCAAACTAACCATTCATTCCCATCAAATTAAACCTGGCATAATTCATTGTCGCATGTCTGGTTTTTAGTTAGTGAGACTGACCCTAAATAATGGAAGTTTCACTGGTCTGAAATCAGGCATTGATCTACCCGTTTGACCTTCAATTGCCTGTTCTGGCTCAGAGAAAGGATTTAGTCCTCATCTTTCTCCAGAGCCCTATTCAGTTTAAACATTTTCTAAGATTTGTCCAATTCTCCTTTTTCAACTTACTCCTGGATCTGCTTCGTGTCTGGTTCAAAATATAACAGCCTGCATTTTAAAAAAGGGCTTCTCATTGTCTGCCCTCTGCTTCCCTTGCCGATTTATTTTCAATCCGTGTCCTTTGCTTAGTCACCTACCGGGCCGGTAGAAGCCAATGTTCGCTGGGGAGGTTGAAGCCCAGTGTCTGTAGGCCAGTGTTCACTGGAGACTAGAGGCCTGTCCTGGGATTAAAGGCCCGTGTGTGTTCATGGATGGGAGGGAGGAACAAGGTTTGTTTTTGCTGCCGCTGTTTGTTGCTTGTTAGGTTCTGTGTTGTTTTGTCGAGCACGGTGGGCAGGCTATGTTGCTGCTGGAATATGTGGTGACACTTGCAGGCTGCCTTTAGTACATCCCTTGTTTGTGTTGGTTGTTCACACAATTGACGCATTTCACTGTATATTCCAATGTACAGAAGACAAATAAACTTGGACCTTGAGAGTTTATCTCAAAAGTCCTTATAATTTTGATCCATACTGATTAAGTTTTCATGTCACACTCTCTGCTATTCAGAGCGTGATCTCAGCCCTTCAGTGAAGGGAAGGGCTCAGGACTGGTGTTTGTTCTGATGGGAGATAGGGCCTCTGTTGACAATTGAGTCAAAACCATTTCAGCTTTCATTAAAATCGTGTGGATTCCCCTCAGATAGTCGTACAACATAGAAACAGGTCTTTCAACTAGCTGAGCTCTCACCGAACTTCAAGCACCCACTTCACACTGGAGTCGTGGAGTGCATAAAACAGCACAGAAACAGGCTTTTCGGCTCAACTCGTCCCTGACAATGATGGTGCCCACCAAGCCAGTCCCATTCAGAATCAGAATGTGTTGTTTTGCAGCAGCAATACAGAGCAATACATGAAAAATTACAATAAGAAATATGTATTTAAAAAGTAAATTAAAAGAGTCATGCAAAATTAGTGAGGTAGTCTTCATGGGTTGGCCCCATTTTGACCCATATCTTACACTGACCCTGTTTAATGCTCCCTGCAGCAGTGCCAAGAGAGCTCAACACACACTCACACACTTTGAGCAGCTTACCAACCATCTTGTCCTTTTGGCAATGTGAGAGGAAACCAGAGCCCCTGGAGGAAACCCAAGTAGAAATAGGGAGGACGTGCAAACCCCAGCCAATGTCATGATGTTCCCCTGATCACTGGAGCTGTCAGTCAGTGGCTGTACCAGCTGTCCCCTCTGCCACCCTAACTTACTATTTACTTTTTCCTCTTTTAGTCAAAGTGACCACTGCACTTCACTGGGTAGGAAGTTGTGTGATTGTCAAAGGTGACTTACTCTCACAGAACAAAACCTGCAGCAAGCTGTCAGGTCAGCAGGAGAGGTGATTGTCTGCAGTCTACCAACGCTACAGGACTTCTATGTGACCATGACTAAGAAGCGGGCAGGAAAATCATTGCCGGCACTACCCGCCCTCCAAACTGTATTTTCCAAAAGCTCCCTGCTGGAAAGCGCTGTCAGGCTATTAAAACAAAAACTTCACGCCATCTTAAAAGTTTTTTCCCCTGGCAGTTAATCTGATCAACCATTCCTGTTAGCTCCCTTCCCCCCCTTCTATCTATTACCCCCATTTACATTGTAAACAGATGCTGGTACTTTATGTATTTATGCACATTTTATTGTATATCTGTACTTTAACTTATAACTTTATGGTAATCTTTATTTTTTAAAATTGTTGAATGTTGTGTTTTAGTTGCATGTCACACCACCACACCACAGCGAAGTGCTAATACTGTAGATGTATATGGTGAATAAAGTTGATGCTTGATTCTCTTTGCTAGTACAAGCTGAGTTGGACTGTGGCTTGAGAGCAACTGGGGGCCCTCCAGTATACATTTGAAGGAAGCTGCCGGATATTAACTTCCTTTCGAATGGTTTTGAGGGAGGAGGTACAGGAGCCGGAAGACACACACTCAACGTTTTAGGAACAGCTTCTTCCCCTCCACCATCAGATTTCTGAACAAGATCACAAACCCATAAACACTATCTCAATAGTTTTGCTCTCTTTAGGCACTACATTTATTTTTATATCATTTGTGTAACTTATAATAATTATTTTATGTCTCACACTGTATTGCTGCCAGAAATCAACAATTTTCACAACATACATCAGTGATAATAAACCAGATTCAGATTCTTTTTGCACTGTTAATTTATTTATCTTTCATGTAGTAGTCTATAGTAATTTTATTTTGAAAATAATTGCAAAACCATAAATTTCAGATTATACTCAATGGCCACTTTATTAAGTACACCTGTATACCTCGTTAATGCAAATACCCAATCTGCCAATCTTGTGGCAACAACTCAATATATAAAAGCATGCAGACGTGGTTAAGAAGTTCAGTTGTTGTTCAGACTGAACATCAGAATGAGGAAAAAATGTTATCTAAGTGACTTTGACCATGAAATGCTTGTTGGTTTTCATGATTCGTTTTTTTTTTCTCTGCATATTATATGTTTGACAGTCTTCTTTCGTAATGGGTTCTGTTGAGTTTCTTTGTTTTGTAGCTGCCAGGAAAGAGATGAAACCCGAGGTTATATATAGTATACATACTTTGATAACAAATGTACTTTGAACTTTGGTGCCAGATGGGGTGGTTTGAGTATCTCATAAACTGCTGATCTCCTGGGACATTCACACACAACAATCTGTAGAGTTTAGAGAGAATGGTATGGAAAAACAAAAAAAACCATCAAGTTAGTGGCAGTTCTGCGGCGAAAAC
The DNA here is from genome assembly GCF_030028105.1 of Mobula birostris. Lineage (NCBI taxonomy): Eukaryota > Metazoa > Chordata > Chondrichthyes > Myliobatiformes > Myliobatidae > Mobula > Mobula birostris. Next base: position 64,920,088 of record NC_092387.1, read on the forward strand.
TCTTGTTAATGAGAGAGGTCAGAGGAGAATGGCCAGAATGGCTCAAGCTGACAGGAAGGAAGCAGTAACTTAAATAACCACATGTTACAACAGTGACATGCAAAAGACCATCTCTGAATGCACATGTCGAATCTTGAAGTGGCTGGGATACAGCAGCAGAAGACCACAAACATACAATCATTAGCCACTCTATTAAGGACAGGAAGTACCAAATAAAGTGGCCACTGAGTGTATGTCAGTGAAAAACACCTGATTCTATTAAGACTGTGAGGGATTAGAATAGAATTCCCTCTGTTCTGTTGTAGCAAAGGCTGATGTTCACAAACTGAGTGATAGGGGTTAGTTGTGCTCATTGACTGCTGATTATCCAGCTGCTCCCTCTGCCTTGGCTAAGAACAACTTTGATTAAGCATTTTGTATGTTGCTTTGGTTAAAATGGGCCAATTTTGAGTGTTGGAGCAAATGAGTCTACAGATCACCTACTAGCATAGGGGTTCCCAACCTGGGGTCCATAGACTCCTCAGTTAATCGTAGGGATTAATGGCATTAAAAAGTTTGGGACCTCCTACTCTAGCTTGATCTCCTTCCCCTCCCCCTACCTTCTTATCCTGGCTTCTTCCCCCTTCCTTTCCAGTCCTGATGAAGGGTCTCAGCCCAAAACATCACCGCTTTATTCCTCTCCATAGATGCTGCCTGACCTGCAGAGTTCCTCTAGCATTTTGTGTGTTACTTTGAGTTTCCAGCATCTGCAGAATCTCTTGTGTTAGGGTCTATAGATGCTGGAATCTGCAAAGAAAAACAGAATGCTGGAAGAATACAGTGGAAAGAAAACGTTGTATGTTGTTTTTTCCAGTCAAGACCTGGAATCAGGACTGAGAGGGAAAAGACTGCCTAGCGTATGGCAGTGTGAGAGAGGGATAGTACGGAGGCTGGGGGATGATAATGGGAGCCAGATGAGGAGGGGGTGATGTACAGTTGGAGGAAGGGAATGGCAATGGTGAACAAAGAGAATTGCAAACTAGGTGAAATAGGAAAGTGTGTGAGAGAAGACACGAGGGTGTGGATTACCTGAAACTGGAAACTTCAACATTCGTACCATTTGGTTGTTGTCCACCCAAGTGGATCATAGGATGTTGTCACAATTTGTATTTGGTCTCACTGCAGGAGCGACAGGTCAGTGTGGGAGTGAGAAGCACAGTTAAAGTGCCTTGCAACTGGAGGGCTGAAATGCATTTCAGTACTGACTATCCTTCAGTGGCAGCTAAGTTCCACAGTGCATGGAAGCAGGTTCAAGCCCTTGAATGGAAAAGCCTATAAAAAGTAAGAGATGCAGCCCAGTCCATCACAGGTAGAGCCCTCTCCACCATCGAGCACATCTACACGGAGCACTGTCGCAGGAAAGCAGCATCTATCATCAGGGACCCCCACCACCCAGGCCATACTCACTTTTCAATACTGGCATCGTGCAGAAGGTACAAGAGCCTCAGGACTCACACCACCAGCTTCAGGAACAGTTATTACCTCTCAATCAACAGACTCTTGAACCTGAAGGTATAATTTCACTCAACTTCATAGTTGAAATGTTCCTACAACCTATGGACTCACTTTAAGGGACTCTTCACTGGTTGTTTGTCCGTCTTGTGTGCAGTCTTTTGTGTTTCTTTGTGTTTACTGTGAATGCCCACCAGAAAATGAATCTCAGAGTTTCATATGGTGACATATATGTACTTTGATAATAAAGTTACTTTGAACTTTTGAAGTGGAAGTTCAAATTCAAGTTTATTTTCACTCAACCGTAGACATGTATACCGCCAAATGAAACAACATTCCTCCGGACCATGGTGCATGCCACATTACATAAAACTCACGACACATAAAGTAATATTTCCACAGTTATCCAACTGTGATAAGACTGCTGAACGGATCCTGACCTGGATCCGGGCCATACCCTCCAAATATCCGGACCTGCCTCTCGGTTTTTTTGCACTACCTTACTTTCCCTTTTCTATTTCCTATTTATGATTTATAATTTAAATTTTTAATAATTACTATCGATTTGTACTCAAGGGAGCAGGAAGAGCAGAATCAAATATCACTGTGATTGTACGCTCTAGTATCAATTGTTTGGCAACAATAAGGTATAAAGTAAAGTAAAGTAAATAAAGTAACAAATAATAAAATATATTCCAAAAGTTTGACATTTAGCATAAGGTGTATTTATGACACAAGTTAAAAAGTAAACAGTGTAACGCTACTGGTGTGATGAGTCCTCGGTGGTGGCAGAGAGTTCAGTCGTCTCACAGCCTGGGGGAAGAAGTTGTTGTCCTAATGTGGGATGGTTAGCAGGGAACTTTGCCTTGAGATAAGGATTAAAGATTTTTTTTTGCAAGATTAGCTTTATTTGTTACATGTACATCAAAATATACGGTGTAATGTGTTTGCATCAAATCAAATCAATGAGGGTTGTGCTGGGCAGCCCGCAGGTGTGAGGCGCCAACATGGTATGCCCACAACTCAGGAGCACAGGCTGTGCAGCTTTGGGGTGTTGGAAGGAACCGAGGCATCTGGCGGAAGCCCATGCGATCATGGAGAGAACATGCAAACTCTTTACAGGCAGCAGCGTGAATTGAATCGCAATCTGTGATCACTCGCACTGTAATAGCATTACGCTGGGCTCTAGGCTGCTGCGCCCGTACCGTACCACACTGATACACAGTTGAAGTGAAGAAAGTATGTGGGTATCTGTCAGCAAGCGGTCTGTTCACCATGGGGGAAGTAACCACTTGTCTACTTACAGTTGTCCGACCTAGGCTATGGACAGTCTGTACATGCAATTAAGTGTTTGGAGACTGGCTAGATGGAGGGGGACTCATTTGTCAGAAACTGTTGGACTGCAGGCATCTTCTTCTGTGTGGGAATGGAACATTTCCACCTCTCCTCTCCCTATTCCTCCCTCAAGCATGTAACAGTCCAGGGCTGTGTGAAGCCCAGCAGAGCTAGGAGCTCTGAGCAAATTCACTCGCTCATTCGCTGAGTTGGTGAGCTGTTCTTCCTGCACCTGCTCATCACTCTTCCGGTCTCTCATCCACAGTTGTTCCCTGTGGGCTTACAGACAGTTCCCAGGGACAACATTGTGGGCCGAAGGGCTGTAATGTTCTATGTTCTTAATCTCAGTGCCCTGTGGAATGTTCCTGTGGTGCTGTTACACAGAGACCGCACACTCACTCACACAATCATGCACACACTTGCTCTCTCACATTCACACACACACACACTCACTCACACAATCACACACTCAGTCACTCACACACACACACACTCACTCACTCACACGTACACACACTCACTCACTCACACAATCACATATAAACACCCACACACAGACACACCACACGCACACACACACACACACACACACACACACACACACACACTCACACAATCACACACAAACACAGGCACTCACACAGACACATCACACACACACACACACACACACAACATTCTTTGCAACAGGACTAGTTAAGTAATGTCACAGTGACCTTTCCCCTACAAACCTTGACGGCCTGCAATAAGAAACCTTGGCTGTGATTGCTCACATCATTTCCTTGACCCAGGTTCGAGCATTTTATCGCAGTGAGAGCATCAGATTGGCCCAGCAGAGCGTCAGTGTGCTCTCTGAAGAAGCTTGGCGCGCTGCCATTAATAATTGGGCTTATGGTGCTGGGCAGCCTTCGCTTTTGTCGGACGTTTGCTTCGGGGCTGGGTGGGGCAGCGAGAGGGGGAGGGTGGCTGCGGCAACCAAACACTCAGCTCTAATCTTTGTCTCAGACCCCCGCCTCCCCCCCCACCCGAATATCTCAGATCTGACCTTCATCGGGAGACAAAGGACATTGTGTCTGTGAGTACAGTGGCTTAAAATGGGTGAACATGAGGGCCAAATAGCACAGCTAAAGCAACTGTCTGTGTGGAGTTTGCATGTCTTCCCTGTGACCGTGTGGGCTTCCTCCGGCATCCTGAAAAAGATGCAGATTGGTGGGTTAGCTGGACTCTATAAATTGCTCTCAGTGTGTAGGTGAGTGGTGGTAGAATCCGGAGGTAGTTGATGGGAATTTGGGAAGAATAAATGGGGGTTAGTGTAAGTGGGTGCCAAATGGATTCAGTGGGCTGATGGGTCTGTTGCTGTGCTGTGTGCCTTTAATTGTGACAGGAAATGGGCATCTTCTGTGCTGATCTCAATGTGGACCTGCAGCAGTTCAAAGTAAATTTATTATCAAAGTACAAAAATGTCCCCACATACAACCCTGAGATTCATTTTCCTGTGGACATACTTAACAAGTCTATAGAATAGTATCTATAACAGGGTTAATGAAAGATCAACCAGAGTGCAGCAGACAACAAACTGTGCAAATGCAAATATAAATAAATAGCAATAAATAATGAGAACTTGAGTTACTGAGATAAAGAGTCCTTAAAGTGAGATAATTGGTCATGGGAACATTCAGTGGATGGGCAAGTGTTTGTAGTAATCCCCTTTTGTTCAGGAACCAAGTGGGTAGGTGTAGTAACTGTCCTTGGACCTAATGGTGCAAGTCCTGAGGCTTTTGTATCTTCTTCCTGATGGTGGCAGTGATTTGAGAGCATGGCCTGGGTGGTGAGGATCTCTGATGATGGATGCTGCTTCCCTATGACAGCGTTTCATGTGGATGTGCTCAATGGTTGGGAGGGCTTTACCCATGATAGGCTGTTCAAAGGTTCATTTATTATCAAAGTATGTATGTAGTATACAACTCTGAATCCACTACTTTTTGTCGGATTTCCCATTCAAGGGCATTGGTTTCCATACAAGGCCTTGATAGAACCAGTCAATATACTCTCCATGACACAGCTGTAGAGCAAGAAGGTATCCCTGCATTCCTTGTTTACGCATTTAGCCTGAGAGGCTAAGTGAAGCTCTTTCTGCTCTCCTGGGTGGGAGAGAAATGCTCACATGACCCTATTCTGAGGAAGAACTGGAAAGTTATCCCTGGCCAGTAATTACTCCTCAGGCACTGGATATCTCTGCGTAGGTGTTCAGAGAACAAAGCCCGGTGCATGGAGGTTGTGTTGAGGTGAATGAGCTGCTGTGCATAGTAGAGAGACAGGAGGGCCCAAATTGTCTGTTTTTTTACTTCTTGTGATATCGGAGCAGTTTACCTGATCATTATATCATTTCTGTCTGTGGAAGCTTACTGTGCATTTTCTGGCAGCTGCCATCCTGCACTTCTGAAAGACATCGCGTGCTGAGGCAGAATCTGGAGCAAGAGGACTTGCATTTGGATGGCACCTTGGGCTGGCCCAGAAGCTACTGTAGAAACACAAGTCTTTCAGCCACAGAATTAAACGTATGCGTTCCACAGAGGGGCCACAGTCAGGGTGAGAGACCGTTGGTTCTCTTGGTTGGGCGAGAGACAGTCTGTGCCCCCGCAGTTCTGCACCACCCTATTACAGCTTGGGAGTTTGGAGTTCAATTCTGACACTGTCTGTAAGGAGCCAGTATGTCCTCCCCATGACTGCGTGGGTTGCCTCTGGGTGCTCTAGTTTCTTCCACATCCAAAAGGCGTAGCAGTTAGTGGGTTAATTAGGTTAATTTGGGTTCAGTAGGTGGGTTGCTGGACAGAGCGGCTCATTAGACCGGAAGGGCCTGTTCCACACTGTATCTCAAAATAAAATATAAAAAATGAAATAAAATATCTATAAACAGACTAGTACTTGGCATTAAAGAGGACAGGACCGCAGGACTCCCTAGACTCCAATACGGCCCAGCGAGCAATCTTCAGTCAAAGTGAAATTGATTCTCCACCTCTGATCCTCCAATGAGGACTGGCTCATGGATCTCTGGTTTCCTTCTCCGGAAGTCTAAGATACTGTAATAACAAGGATAAGACAAAGATCCAGTAAATTAATTCTTGAGATGGCTAGTTTGTCATATGAGGAGAGTTTAAGCAGATTTTCTTGAGTGTCCAAGAAGGAGAGGTGATTCACTAAAAAGTACAAAATTCTTAAAGGAGCCTGACAGAGTACACGTGCAGGTAATGTTTCCACCGGCAAGGTTGTTGAGAACCAGGGACACGGTCTCAGAATTAATGGCTCAACCATTCAGGACTGAGTTGAGAACACATTTCTACATCTGGAAAGCTGTGGATCTTTGGAATTTTCTACCTGAGCAGTTGTGGAAGCTCAGTTATTGAAAGTATTCAAGTCTAAGATCAATAGTTTTTTTTGATGTTTTGCAGGGTTGGGGATTGGTATAGGAAATTAGTACCATAAGACATAGGAGCAGAATTAGGCCATTCGGTCCATCGCATCTGATCCACCATTTCATTTCTATTTCTGATCCATTTCCTTCTCAAACCCAGTTCCTCTTGCCTTCTTCCTGTAACCTTTCATGCCCTGACTAATCAAGACCCTATCAACCTCCACCTGAAAAATACCCAGTAGCCTGGCTTCCACAGCTACCTGCGGCAACAAATTCCACTGATTCGCCACCCCCTGGCTAAAGAAATTTCTCCTCATCTCTGTTCTAAATGGATGTCTCTCTCTTATGAGAGTGTGTCCTCAGGCCCTAGTATTGTGGTAAAATGTCAGCCACAGTCTTACTCAACAGCAGAGTAGGTACAAGGGGCTGAACGGCCGACTCTGGCTCTAACCTAGATTAATAGAGTCATTCGGCAGAAACGGCCCTTCAGCCTGTCTGATCCATGCCAACCAAGATGTCTGATCCAAGTTAGTTCTATTTGCTTGTGTTAGGCCCATAACTTTTTTAGCCTTTAATGTAACTGTAACTGTCCAAATGTCTTTCAAAAACTTATTCAAAGCTGCATTTCCCAGAGCCATCCAGCTCAGCTCAGCTTCCTATTCCCATTCTGACATGTCTGTCCATGGCCGCCTCTGCTGCCAAGATGAGGGGCCACACTTAGGCTGGAGGATCAACACTTCACATAGCTCAGACTGATTGTATGAGCGTCAAATTCTCTAACTTAGAGTAATTTTCTGCCCCCTCCCACTTCTCCTCACTTGCCTATCACCTCCCTTCGGTACCCCTCTTGTTCCCTTTCTCCCATGGTTTACCATCCTCTCCCATCAGATTCTTTCTTCTTCAGTCCTTTACCTCTTCCACATATCAGCTTCGCACTTCATCCCTCCTTCCTCCCATTCTCGACCTTTCCCCTCAACTGCTTCAGCTATCACCTGCCAGTTTGTACTCCTTTCCCTCCCCCTTCCTGAAACAGCGACTGTTTATTCCTCTGCATAGATGCTGCCTGACCTGCCGAGCTCCTCCAGTATTTTGTGCGTGTTAGTCAAGTTGTTACATCTCTCAGCCTTTTCTGTTTCTGATCGAGGGTCATTAACCTGAAACTTCAGCGCTATTCTTTCTCCCCAGATACCGCCTGCCCTGCAGCGTAACTCCAGCATTGCAAACACTGGCTTGTTTCTATTCTCAACATTCATTAGTCCAGCTTCCACTGAGGAAAATCCACGCTCCCCCCCAGGTCAATTAATGCACGGAGAAACATCTGTTCTTGCACAACAGCATGGGCAGTGGGAGTGAAAACTGGCCGGGGCTTTGGCAAGTCGAGCAGTGGGCGTGTGTGCAGGGAGCGTTCCGGCTGTGCTGGGACAGAGTGTGGTGCTGTGCTGCAGTTTCATCAATGGCTTGCTGTGCTACTGAAGCCGAGTTACATAAATACATTAAGCAGGCCACTCAGACCAATGACACTGTTACTAAATTCACAGCATTTCGAGTAGCTTTCAGTGTGACAGAAGTAGGTCAGTGATTTAGAGCAAACGCCATGATTACCCGCTGCCCTCACAGGAATGAGTTTGACTGGACCTTTTTAACTCTTCTCTGGCAAAGCTCTTGGAGTGAAGGGCAGGCTGTAATAACCATCTATTTTAAATGAAATCCCCTGTTTGGAGATTGTGCATCAACTGTTCATCTCCCTGGAGCAAGCAATATGTTTTCAGCTGTAAGATGTTAACATGTTGGTGGGGGGGGGAGGTGTTGGAGGTACTATCTGCTGTCTTATGTATGTCACGATGTGTGCAAGCAATATCGGAACCCAAGTGCAGAGGGAAGACAGATTTTGATGTAGGGGCAGCGACAGGCGTTCATTCATAATCATTTCATCATTTCATTCCAAAAGAATATCGGTGCCTCAGCCAAGCGACACTGCAAGAAGGAATATACTCAAAACTAGGACCTCAGGATTAGCGCTAGTCAGGCATCCGAAAAAATAATACAACAAACATGGAATCCCCAAGCCTATCAAAATAAACTTAACAAGCTTAAATGGAAAGCACTGGGAGACCACGTTACAAAGAGCAAGTCGCTCCAGAAAAAGACAAGGAACTCTAAATGATTAACGACTCTCGTTAAATAACAATAAACCAGTTCAGGTGCTCTTAAAACCTCAGCGCCCAATGCTCTTCAGCGCCCCACACAGGCCAAAAGAACTCATTTCAGATAAATGACAGCACATCCCATCCAAAATTTTATATATGTATATATGAATTATATATATGGGGATGAGGCAGCATCAGATGGTGAGTTCACTGATTCAGGGAGAGGGTGGAGTGGAGGAACTGACACCAGGCAGACAATCCCTGAAGAGTATTGAGATAGCTGAGGTCACCGGTCATGTAAAGACGCTGCCCAGAAGAAGGCAATGGCAAATCAGTCCTGTAGAGAAACTTGCCAAGAACAATCATGGTCATGAGACCATTATCACCCATGACATGACACATAAAGCTGAAGATGGTGATGGTGGTGTGGAGGAGGAGGAGGGATGGAGAGGGAGGGGCATGTGGAGAGTGAATGGGGGAGAGACTGGGAGGGAAAGAGGGTGGAATGGAGATGTGGAGAGAAGGAGAGGGAAGAGAGAGGGACATGTGGAGGGTGAATGGGGGAGAGACTGGGAGGGAGAGAGGGTGGGATGGAAATATGGAGGGAAGGAGAGGGGAGGGGAAGGGGAGAGGGAAAAATTGTTGGAGAGAGGCGTGTGGAATAGGAGAGTCAATGGAAAGGATGGAGCAAAGCGGGTAGACGGGTGGAGGGAGAGGGGAAGAGGGAGCGATGTACATCAAAACGTGCAACAAATAAAATTAATGTGTCAATAACATAAAACCAAATCAGCAAGGAGTGTGCTGGGCAGCCTGCAAGTGCTGCCACACTTCCAGCACCAACCTAACTCACTGATCCCAACTGCAGGTCTTTGGAATGTGCGAAAGTGCCAGAGCAACTGGAGGGAGCCCACATGGTCATGGGGAGAAGGTACAAACTCCTTTTAGACTGCTGCTGAAATTGAACCCTGATCTTACAGCCGGCACTGTAAAGCGTTGGTAATTGCTACACTACCGTGCTGCCTCTGTCTAAACAACCAAAGGGTTTTTGCAAGCACACCAGGTACCCTTTGTCACCAAGCCTGGTAACAAGATGGTAGATGACCAAAAAGCTTATCCTTGATAAGGATTGACTTAATGGAAGAGGGAGAATTAATGAAATCTGGGTTCTGTCAACCAAAGAAATCACCCGTGGTGGAATAAAGGAAGTGAAAGACATGTGAGAGGCCTGAACTGGTAGAGGTCTGATGTCTCCAACTTGGGTGATGTGATTGGGTGGAACAGCGCTGGGCAGGTGGGGAATTTGAATGTGTTAGAAGTTTTAAATCCTGTCCTTACAGGAGCCAGTTTGCAAAAGGCATTCATGGGAAAAGCAGACTGGCTCTGGGATCAGACACAGGCAGCAGTCACACACAATGATCAGCCACCGGGCAAACTAACAAGCACTTGTTAAGCTAGTGAGAGGATAAGCAACTCATGGTGATGGAATTAATGCTTTAGTCTTTATTCAGTCGAGAAGCTGAGAAGGTAAAGTTTGTAAAGTTTCATCAGTCCTGATGAAGGGTCTTAGTCCAAAACCTCGACTGTTTATTCCTTTTTGTAGATGCTGCCTGACTTGCTGAGTTCCTCCAGCATTTTGTGTGTGTAATAAGCCTCAGTGCGACATAGTTCTGAAAGTTACAGATGATCAGGAGTTACCCAGTGTTTGCTTGGTGTGCCTGAGAATACTTCATATATAATTGTTTTTAAAAAGCGTGCAGTAGTTAGTGGTGATCCCTCTTCCTCCATCCCCACCCAAAACAGACTTTGCAGCTGATTTTTAAAGGCAGCCACAGCCCCTTTCCTGATTCCAGATTCTGAATCACGCACTGGAAGGCTGTGCTGTGGAAATACTGGTGTCGCCATGCCAGGCCTGGCAGTCCCTCCATCAGCATCATGTGGAAACGAAGGAAATAAACACATGGCTTTCCCAGAAGAAAAATAGGTTCCTTGCTTAGGGAATGTTTTGCATCAAATTCAAAGCTGGCAGGGTTTCGTATTTTCTGGAAACTTAGAGAATTAACAGGAGAGGCAAAAGTATCCCAGGTTCAGTGGAAAAGAAAACTCTCACAGGATAATCTCTCTCTGGAAGGGTGTTGCTTCAATTCCAGGTGAAGGTTTTAACTCGGGGAAACAGGCAGATTGGACTCTCAGTTCCTGCCACCCTGCCAATCTCTCCTGGCAGGCATGACAAGTGCCACACCTGCCCCTGCACCTCCTCCCCAACCACAATCAATGCCCAAAACAGCCCTTCCAGGTGAGGTGTCACACCCACCTGCAAATCTGTCAGCTTCGTCTTCTGTACCTGATGATCCAGGTGGAAGCGAGAATGTAATGTTATGGCTTTATAAGGAATCGTTGAGGCCTCACTTGGGAGTATTGTGAGCAGTTTTGGGCCCCTTATCTAAGAAAGGAGAGCGTTCGAAGGAGGTTCACAAGAATGATTCTGGAATTGAAAGGCTTGTCATCTGAGGAGTGTTTGACAGCTCACTGAATTCAGAAGGCTGAGATGGGATCCCATTGAAACCTATCAAATGTTGAAAGGCCGTGATAGAGTAGATGTGGAGAGGACGTTTCCTATGGACGGAGACTCTAAGACTTTGATAGAACACAGCCTCAGAATGGAGATGAGGAGGAATTTCTTTAGCCAGAGGGGTGGTGAATCTGTGGAATTCATTGCCACAGGTGGTTGTGGAGGTTGAGCCAGTGGGTATATTTAAGGCAAAGGTTGTTCGATTCTTGATTAGTCAGGACATGTAGGGAATGTGGGGGAGAAGGTGAGAGATTGGGGCTGAGAGGGAAATGGATCAGTCATGATGAAATGGCACAGCAGACTTGATGGACCAGATGGTCTAATTCTGCTCCTCCTTGAGGCATTGCTTTTGAAGATGTCCTTGATGATGTGGAGACTAGTGCCCAAGCTAGAGCTGGAGCTGGCTGAGTTTACAACCTTCTGCAGTTTTTCTGATTTTGTGCATCAGAGCCTCTGTACCAAACAGCGATGCAACCAGTCAGAATGTTATCCATGGACATCTGTGGAAATCTGATAGGTGTAAGCACCTGTAATAAAAACCATACTTGAGCAGCATTGATAAGAAAAAACATAAAATATATACAATCTTTTACAAGGAATAATGTAATTTTAAAAATATTTTCATGCAAAGTGATCAATGCAGTCATAGTGACACACAAAACGCTGGAGGAACTCAGCAGGTCAGACAGCATCTATGGAAAAAGAAACAGTCGACATTTCAAGCTGAGACTGGACAGAAAGTGGGAAAATGCCCGAATAAAATGGTGGGTGGAGGGGAAGGAGGACAAGCTAGGAAGTGATAGGTGAAGCTAGGTGGGTCGGAGAAGAGGTATGAAGTGAGAAGCCACAAGTTGATAGGGAGGTGAGAAGAGGTAAGAGGCCACAATGGGGAATAGAAGGAAAGGAAGTGGACAGGGAAAAAATACTGGAAGGAGAAATCAATATTCATGCCATCAAGTTGGAGGCTACTTAGATGGAATGTGAGATGTTGCTCCTCCAATCTGAGAGTGGCCTGATCATGGCAAAAGAGGAGGCCGTGGACCGACATGTTGAAACAGGAATGGAGATTGGAAGTAAAATGCTTGGCCACCGGGTAATTCTGCTTTCCGCGGATGGAGCGGAGATGCATGGCAAAGCCGTTCCCCCATTTTGTATCAGGCCACACCAATGTAGATGAGGCAACTTCGGGATACAGTGGACAACCCCCAGAAGACTTGCAGGTGAAGTGTTGACTCACCTGGGAGGACTGTTTGGGCCACTGAATGGAGATGAGGGAGGAGGTGAATGGGCAAGTGTAGCATTTCTATCGCTTGCGGAGATACGTGGCAGGAAGGAAATTAGTGGGGGGGGGGCGCGAATGGACAAGAGAATCACAGAGGGAGTGATCCCTAAGGAAAGCAGAAAGTTGAGGGAGGCAAAGAGCTGTTTCCTTATAGGGTCCCATTGAAGATGGCAGAAGATACAAAGAATAAAGTGTTGGATGCAGAGACCCATGGGGTAGTAGGTGAGGACAAGAGGAACTCTACCACTGTTAAGGCCACAGGAAGATGGGGTGAGCGTGGATGTCCAGGAAATGGAGGAGATGCAGGTGAGGGCGGCATCACTGATGGAGGAAAGGAAACTCTGTTCTGATGTCCTAGAAAGGAAAAGCCACATTCTGGGAACAGATGTGGCAGAGACAAAGGAACTGAGGAAAGGGAATAGCATTTTTACAGGAGACAGGTATAGTAAAGACTGTCATGGAAATCAGTAGCTTATAAAAGACACTGGTAGACAACTTGTCTCGCGAGATGGAGCTGCTAAACTGTAGTGATTAGATTAGTTGAGGAGTTGAATGCCTAAAAGGAAGTAGCTGCACTTGAACCTAGTTTCAGCTTTCTCGACAAACACCTACTTGGCCAACTGTTTGTCACAACAATATGGCAGGGCCCCTGCTGTGGAAGAAGTAGGAGGTTTGTTGGCTCAGTGCTGTTCCCTGCCATGGAGACAGGGCCAGCAGTATCTTCCCCGGGTGCCAGCAACAACAGTGGAGGCTCACACACCGTGTTGTAACTATCAGCAGCAGGATAAGGATCAAACAAACCATCTTTAGGAAAATAGAGTGGTTTGTGTACCAGAACAAGTTGATTTTGCCCTGTCTCATCCTAGAAACACTTGTTATACACCTTGTTGTCCATTTGTTAAACACCTGAGGGACACTTGTTCTCAACCCCTGGCTAAACGGAACCAACTTTGCACAGTAATCAAACACTGAGGCTTTGCACTTCTCTGTCCTTCCAATCTTCAATCTCTAATCACTGTATTGTGAAGGGAAGGTTCAGGGAGGTTCATGCTTTGGATCTCAAAGGTGTTGGTAGATGGAGTGGGGGAGTGGAATCATGTCAAAGTCGAGGCTGCGTGTCCTGTAACCTCCCTATGTGTGTGTTTGAGAGAGAGTGTGTGTTCTCTTAGTGGATATTTCTGTGTGTGTGTGTGTGCCCATCGTTGTAAATCTTGTAAATGTGTGTACAAGTATGCAGAGTGGTACTGAGCTTATAGAGGATTTAAGACCATAAGACATAGGAGCAGAATTAGACAATCTGTCCCATTGAATTTGCTCCATGATTCCATCGTGGCTGATTTATTCTCCCTCTCAACCCCTTGCTCCTACCTTTTCTCCATAACTTTTGACACCCTGACTAATCAAGAATCCATCAACCTCCTCTTTAAATATACCCGTTGACTTGACTTCCAGAGCCAATAGTGCATTGAATTTCACAGATTCACCAATGGCTAAAGAAATTCCTCCTCACCTCTGTTCTAAAGGTACATCCTTCTATTGTGAGGATCTGCCCTCTGGTCCTAGACTCCCCCACTATAGGAAACATTCTCTCTATATCCACTTTATCCAGGCCTTTCAATATTCAGTAGGTTTAAGGGCTTAACATATTTGCTTGAGTGTACTAGAACTTCAGGGGCAGCAAACCCAATACTGTCATCTAAACTCCAGCGAGTCCAGGCCCAGAGCCATCAACCACTCCTCATGCATTAACATGAAACTCATATGTTAATATCTGTGTGTTTGGGGAAGTGGTTATTTCTATGTGTACATGTATGTCTGTGTCTGTGTGTGCACGCATGAATGTGTCTGTCTGTCATGCTTTGCCAGCCAGAGAACATGATAAACAGTCGGAATAGAAAGCGTGTTACAGAAGCCATCCATTAAAATTTGCTTTTGCTTGCCAGCCGGCTCAATCGAAATGGATTGGGCTGCAGAGGAGGAAAGGTACTGATTACTTTCCACCACTTTGTTATTCTGCAGGCGTTTTTTTCTCCCCGGTGGTGGTTTGAATCTGTTCAGAAATTCAGTTCCTCAAACACCCTCTGAGGTTTTTCGACAGTATGGCTGGGTGATCTATGATAGTGACAGTTCTCAGTGCTGAAGAGACATGACCATTCCACTGCAGACTGAACCTGAATTACAGACGTTCAGTATCAGGATGAGGAAGGCAGCTTAATAAATGAAACTAATCACTAGAATCAGAATCACGTTTAATATCACTGGCATAGGTTTTGAAATTCGTTGTTTTGCAGCAGCAGTACAATGCAATATAAAACAAAAAAATATAAATTATAGTAAGAAATATATGAAACATGAGAAATTCTGCAGATTCTGGAAATCCAGAGCAACACACATAAGATGCTGAAGGAACTCAGCAGGTCAGGTAGCATCTTTGAAATGAATCCATGTACACTGCCTTTTTTTTGCTCTCTTTTTGCACGATTTATTTCATGTAATTACATGGATTCATTGTCCATTCAGAAATCTGATGGTGGAGGGGAAGACGCTGTTTCTGAAATGCTGTGTGTGTCATCAGGCTCCTGTACCTCCTCCTTAATGGCAGCAATGAGAAGGGGGCATGTTCTGGGTGATAAGGGTCATTCATGATGGATGCCACTTTTTCCAGGCATCGCCTTTTGAAGATGTCCTCAGTAGTGAGGAGGCTCGTGCCCAGGAGGGAGCTGGCTGAGTTTACAACTTCCTGCAGCTTCTTCCAATCTTGTGCAGCGGCTCCTCTATACCAGACAGTGATACAACCGATCAGAATGCTCTCCACAGTACACCTGTAGAAATTTGCTGGAGCCGTTGGTTATGTTCCAATTCTCCTCAAATTCTTAATGAAATAGCCACTGCGAGCCTTCTTTGTAATTGCGTCAATATGTTGGGCCCGGGACAGATCTTCAGAAATGTCGATACGTAGGAACCTGAAACGGTTCACCTTTTTCAATGCTGATCCCTCGATGAGGATTGATGTGTATTCCCTCGACAACCCCTTTCTAACGTGCACAATTAGTTCCTTGGTCTTACTGACATTGAGTGCAAGGTTGTTGTTATGACATCACTCAACCATCTGATCTGTCTCACTCCCGTACACCTCCTCATTATCATCTGAAACAGCTATAGTTGTGTCATCTGCAAATTTATAGATGGCGTTTGAGCAATTATTTATAATAATAGCAACAACATCTTGGGGCACACCAATACTATCTGTTCTGGTGATAGTGTTTGTTTTCTCTGTATCTCTCCCATTTGGGTGTCTTGAATTGATTAATGCATTTCCTGCTGTAGCTGGGGTCAAAAAATTAAAGTCACACATCTTGGTGAATGAGAGCCACTGGTGCCCACATGGTCTGCCCCAGTCTGTGGATTGTAATCCAGCAGATATAATTGGTGCTTACAGTCCTGACATGTCAACAGTAACAGAAGTTTATAGTGGGTCTCTTGCTAAGTGGCAAGGCAGTTGGGTCTAGTGCAAGGACCAAAGGTGTTAAGAATTGAAAATAAAGGACACTAACTTGGTGCATCACAGCCTGGTAGGGAAACACCAATGTCCAAGAATGAAAAAGTCGACAAGAAGCGGTGGATACAGCCCAATCCATCGCAAGCAAAGCCCTCCCCACCCGTGAGCGCTGCCAGAAGAAAGCAGAATCCATCGTCAAGGACTCCAAACATCCAGAACATGCTGTCTTCTCACTGCTGCCATTGGGAAGGAGGTACAGGAGCCTTAGGTCCCACACCACCAGGTTCAAGAACTTTCGGCCATCTAGCTCCCTAACCATTGTGGACAACTTCACTCACCTCAGCTCTGAACTGCTTCCACAAACCTGCAGACTCACTTTCAAGGACTCTTCAACTCAGCTTGTCAGTATTATGTATTTGTTTGTTTGTTTATTTATTTAGTTAGTTTGTATTTGTATACATCGTCTTCTTTTGCATATTTGTTTGTCCGTCTGTGTGTATTTTCTCATTGATTCTATTGTATTTCTTTGTTCTACTGTGAGTGGCACAAGAAAATGAATCTCAGGGTAGCATATAGTGACATATAGGTACTTTAATACTGAATTTACTTTAAATTTGATGCTAATTGTGAAATTTAGAAGCATGGAGTCAAATGCTGTCGACAGGAACCATTCAAAGCACTGTAACCACTATAACTTTTGAAAAGGCCATCCCAGTTAAACTTCCTGTCCTGCTTTCTGACAGTTTTCTCTTTCCAGTGATATAGGATCATCAATTTTTTTTTTCCGGAACTAAACCATCTTTTCTCGGCTTCCAACCAAAACTGGTATGGCCAAGCACTGGAGGCACTGCAAAGTATCTCCACAGGAGATTGGGCTTCATTGGGTTGACAGATGCATTCACTGGAATACTTTACTAAATATAACATTAGAGTGCACCCACCAGAGTCCTCAGGGCCCAGGAATGTCTCGTTTTCTCTGCAGTGGAAACCTGGATCAGTAGAATCAAACCACCAATGTCAAACCAACTCTCTGGTTTTGACATTTTTGTTCCTGTATTGTACTTTTCCAGCAACACACATCAAAGTTGCTGGTGAAAGCAGCAGGCCAGGCAGCATCTCTAGGAAGAGGTACAGTCGACGTTTCGGGCCGAGACCCTTCGTCAGGACTAACTGAAGGAAGAGCTAGTAAGAGATTTGAAAGTGGGAGGGGGAGTTTTTATTCCTCATTCCCTTCATCTCCACTCTTACTCCCACTGTCTCCTTGACTCTCCCTTCCCTACCAATTTCACTAACTTGCCATCTCTCTCGCTCCCTCCCCCTCTCTCTGCATCCCTCTCCTTCCCTCTCTCTGCTCCCTCTCCTCTCTTTCTCTCTTGCTCTCTCCCTCTCTCTGTACCTCTTCCCTCTCTCCCCCCTTTCTTCTGATTCTCTCTTTCTCTATTTTCACCCCTCAGTTCCTCTTTCTCCCTGTTTCTCTCCCTCTATTTTAATGTCTGCACCTCTCTTTCTTTGTCTCCCTGTCTCCCTCTCTCTCTTTCTCTTCCCCTTTTCTGCCTCTCTCTTATCTCTCCATTGCTAGCCCAGTATTTTTTGCGTTGTTTATTGCACATCTGGCTCCCATGAACTTATTTTTGTTCCTCTGCACATCTGCACCAAAATGGCTAATTCTGCTCGGTTGTCCAGATCTTGGTTGGACAAACCAAAGTGAGCATTCTACTGCCTGATAACATGGCCTTCTGAGATTAGGATAGATCCATGCAAATGAACATAATCAGGCAAACGAGAAGCAGTCTCTAAATCTATACCAAGTTTATTTTCTTGGATTTTTCTATTCCTTTGCAAGAAATTTGCCTTGATTATGAGAGCTTTTCCTTTTATTTGTATTCATTCTGGATTCAGCCACAATGAAATCCTCGGCTCACTGAAATGTTTTCTTGTCATTGACATCCAGAGGCTGACTCGTATTGATCAGTTCCACCGTTGACCTCAAAACTGTCATTAACTGGTTCTGGAAAGATCAATAGTCGTCGAAAACTACAGCACAGAAACAGGCCCCTCAGCCCATCTAGTCCATGCCAAACCATCTAAACTGCCTGCTCCCATCAACCTGTACCTGGCCCATAGCCCTCCATACCCTTACCATTCATGTACCTATTCAAACTTCTCTTAAGCAGTCAAATTGAAATTGCATCCACCACTTACACGTCACACTCTCAAAACATGAGAAGTTTCCTCTCATGTTTCCCTGAAACATTTCACCTTTCACTTTTAACCTATGACCTCTAGTTGTAGTCTCACCCAACCTCAGTGGAAAAAGCCTGCTTGCATTTACCTGATATATACCCCTCATAATTTAGTATATCTCCCTTCAATATTCTACATATAGAGAATAAAGTTCTAACTTATTCAATCTTTCATTGTAACTCATTTTTTCCAGTCCCAGCAACATCCTTAAAAGAGCAAATATTTTCAGGCTTGCAAGATTAAAATGTAGCTTACTAACATCGTCTGGAAACTTAGAACATAGAACATTATGGCACAGTGCAGGCTCTTTGGCTCACAATGTTGTGTCAGACTTTTAACCTGCTCGAAGATCAATCAAACACTTTCCTTCCACACAGCTCTCCATCTTTCTTATGGCACCAACATGGGATGGTGTTCCACACACATACACTACTCTCTGTCTGCAATACCCACCTCTGATATGCCCTATCATATTAGCCACTTCTGCCCTGGGGAAAAGTCTCCGCCTGTCCATGTGAATCTGTCCTTGATCACCAACCTCCTTTCTTTGTCTTCTACCTCCCCCTTCCTTCTATGAATAAGCCAATTCTGGATCCACGCAGCCAAGTTTCCCAAGATCTCATGTCTCCTCAAACTCTGAATGAGTTACGCTGAGGAACTTTGTCAAACACAGTACTGAGATCCATATATACCACGCCCACTGCTCTACATTCATCAGTTTGTTTTGGCACTTCCGCAAAGAATTCAATTGGGCTCGATCTGTAGAATACTTTCTTGGGGTGTTTTGTGCAGTTCTGGTTGCCTCATTACAGGAAAGATGTGGAAACTTTAGAGAGGGTGCAGAAGAGATTTACTAGGATGCTGCCTGGACTGGAGAGCTCATCTTATGAGGAGAGATTGAGTGAGCTGGGCCTTTTCTCTTTGGATTGACGGATGGAGAGAGGTGACTTGATAATGGTGCACAAGATGATGAGGTATAGATTTAGTGAATAGCCAGAGACACTTTTATCAGGGCAGGAATGACTAATATGAGGGGACATAATTTTAAGGTGATTGAAAAAAAGGTATAGGAGGGATGTCAAAGGTAAGTTCTTTACACAGAGAGTGGTGGGTCTGTGGAACACCCTGCCAGGGATGGAGGGTAGAGGCAGATGCATTGAAGACATTTAAGAAAATCTTAGATTGACAGATGGATGATAGAAAAATATAGGGTTATATAGAAAGGAAGGGTTAGATTGATCTCAAAATAGGTTAAAAGGCCGGCACATCATTGTGAGCTGAAAGGCCTGAAACATTTATCCTGATCCTCTCTCCCACAATCCCACAATCCCACAGGGAGAATGAACTGTTTACAGTGATGGGGATAGATTTTAATCTCATTTCACATAACTGTTCTCCCAATCAGGCTACTTTTGTTGGGAGACTGTCATATCTTCACTCATGAGTCTTTCGTGGACTAAATATTGAAAATCTCACCTTGTCTCAAGCTCACTGTTTGTCATAGTGTGCCGGCACACACTTTGAGTCATTCTTTGTTAGCCTTTTCTGGGACAGAAATAAATGTTTCATTGTAATCTGTGAGTTACTTTGGAGGAGAGGAGAATTAATGAGAGATAACAGTTGGTTTTCCACAGGATAAGATGGTCAATTGGCAGCTCTGATTGGGTTATAAACATACAGAGATTCATGATAGAGGGTGAAAGAATTTTTCTTGGCTTCAGTAAAGATTCTATAGGTGAATTTAGACCGAGTGCAAGACAAATGGGGAGCAATGATAAAGAAGCATGACCTGAGAAGAACAGCAACTAGATTAGATGTGGGAGAAGGAAATTAAAGTGTTCCAACTAGTTTGATTTTTGTTCGTTTCTGCTCCATAAGACACTGGAGCAAAATTAGGCCATTTGGCCCATCAAGCCCGCTCCACCATTCCATCGTAGCAGATTTATTATCCCTTTCAATCCATTCTCCTGCCTGCTCCCAAAAACCTGTGACGCCCTTACTAATCAAAAACCTGTCAGCGTCTGCTTTAAACATACCCAATGATGTAGCTTCCACAACCATTTGTGGCAATGAATTCCAGAAATTCAGAAACCCCTGGCTAAAGGAATTCCTTCTCATCTCTATTCTAAAGAGACACCCTTGTATTCTGAGGCTGTACCCTCTGGTCCTGGATTCTGTTACTTCAGGAAAGCTCCTCTGCACATTCATTCTATCTAGGCTTTTCAATATTGGATAGGTTTCAATGAGACCCCCTACCCCCATTCTTCTGAATTCTGGTGAGTATAGTCGCAGACCCATCAAAAGCTCCTCATATAATAAGCATTTCAGCCCCAGAATCATTTTCATGAAACTCCTTTCAACCCTCTCCAGTTTTAGCACATCTATTCTTAGACAAGGGGCCCAAAACTGCTCAAAATACTCCCAAGTGAGGCTTCACCAGTGCCTTTTAAAGCCTCAGCGTTACATCCTTGTTTTTATATTCTAGCCCTCTCGAAATGAGTACTAACACTGCATTTGCTTTCCTCAACACAACTCAACTGCAAGTTAACCTTTAGGAAATCCTGCATGAGGACTCCCAAGTCCCTTTGCACCTCTGATTTTTGAATTTTCTCCTTGTTCAGAAAATAGTCTATGCTTTTATTACATCTGCCAAAGTGCACAACTATGATTTCCCTACAGTATGTTCCAATATGTCTTGAGTCCTGTGCTAATTCCCCCAGTCTGTCTGAGTCCTTCTGCAGCCTCGCTGCTTCCTCAACAATAATTGCTGTATCGTCCACAAAGCCATAAATTCCATCATCCAGATCAAAGAATCAGTTCCAACACTGACGCCAGCAGAACTCTGCAGGTCACCTGAAGCCAATCAGAAAAGGTTCCCTTTGTTCCCACTACTAGGCTCCTGCCAAGCAGCCAATGCTGTATCCATGCTACTACCTTTCCTGTAATACGATGGGCTGTTACCTTGTTAAGCATCCTCATGTGTGGAACTTGTCAAAGGTCTTTTGAAAATCCAAGTAAACAACATCCACCGATTCTCCTTTGCCAATCCTGCTTGCCATTTCCTCAAAGAATTGCAACAGATTTGTCAGGCCAGATTTGCCCTTAAGGAAACTATGCTGACTTAGTGCCACACCTGTCCCTACACCTCCTCCCTCACTACCATTTAGGGCCCCGAACGGCCCTTCCAGGTGAGGCAACACTTCACCTGTGCATCTGTTGGGGTCATCTACTGTATCTGGCAATTCCAGTGTGGCCTTCTGTATATCAATGAGACCCAGCATAGATTGGGAAACCACTTTTCTGAGCATTGTCCACCAGAAAAAGCCGGATCTCCCAGTGGCCACCCATTTCAATTCTGCTTCCCATTCCCGTTCCGACACGTCAGTCCATGGCCTCCTGTACTGTCGCGATGAGGTCACACTCAGGTTGAAGGAGTAACGCCTTATATTCTGTTTGGGTAGCCTCCAACCTGATGGCATGAAAATCCCCTTCTCCTTCACCATTCCCCATTCCCATTTCCCTCTCTCACGTTATCTCCTCACATGCCCATCACCTCCTTCTGGTGCTCTTCCCCTTTCCCTTTCTCCCATGGCTTTCTGTCCTCTCTAATCAGAACCCCCTTCTCCAGTCCTTTATCTCCTTCACCAATCGACTTCCCAGCTCTTTACTTCACTGTCTCCCTCTTCCGGTTTCACCTATCACCTTGTACCTTGTACCTCTTCCTCTCCGCCCCCCCACACCTTCTTACTCTGACTTCTAATCCCTTTTTTCCAGTCCTGAAACATCAACTGTTTTTCCATAGATGCTGCCTGCTGACCTCTGGCATTTTGTGTGAATTACTTTGATTTCCAACATCTGCAGATTTTCCCTTGTTTGTGATCCGACTTTGGCCTATTTTACCCTGTGGCTCCAGGTACCCTGAAAGCTCGTCTTTAACAATCGACATCGACATCTCCCCAACCACTGAGGTCAGGCTGACTGGCCTATAGTTTCCTTTCTTCTGCCTCCCTCCCTTCTTGAAGAGTGGAATAACATTTGAAATTTTCCAGTCCTCTGGAACCATGCCGGAATCTATTGATTCATGAAAAATCATAAGTGCCTCCACACTCCCCTCAGCTGCCTCTTTCAGAACTCTGGGGTGCAGTCTATGTGGTCCAAATGACATATCTACCTTCAGACCTTTCAGCTTCCAAAGCACCTTCTCTCTAGTAATGACAACTGCATTCACGTCTACCCCCACATTCTTGAACTCCCAGCATACTGCTAATGTCTTCCACAGTAAAGTCTGATGCAAAATACTTACTCAATTCATGCACTGTTTCCTTGTCCCCCATTACTACCTCTCCAGGGTCATTTTCCGGTGGTCCAATATCTACTCTCACCTCTTTTCAACTCTATAAATCTGCCAAAAAATGTTGGTATCTTCTTTGATATTATTAGCTAGCTTACCTTCATATTCCATCCTTTCCCTCCTTATGACTTTTTTTAGTTGCCTTTTGCAGGTTTTTAAAAGCTTCCCAGCCCTCTAACTTCCCACTAAATTTGCTCTACTATGTGCCCTCTCTTTCGTTTTTATGGTGGATTTCTCCTCCTTGTTAGCCGCAGTTTTATCATCCGACCTTTCGAATACTTCTTCTTTGGGATGTATCTATCCTGCGCCTTCCAAATTGCTCCCAGAAATTATAGCCATTGCTGCCCTGCCATCATCCCCGCTAGTGTTTCCTTCCAATCAACTATGGCCAGCTGCTCTCTCATGCCTCTATAATTCCTTTACTCCACTTTAATATTGATACATTTGACTTTAGTTTCTCACTCTTAAATTGCAGGGTGAATTATATCATATCATGATCACTGTCTCCTAAGGGTTCCTTTACCTCGAGCTCACAAATCAAATCCAGTTCATTATACAACACCCAATCCAAAATAGCTGATCCCTTAGTGGGCTCAATCACAAATTGGTCTAAAAAGCCATCTCATAGGCATTCTACAAATTCTCTCCCTTGGGATTCAAAATCAACACCAACCTGATTTTCCCCATATTATAAGTCCCCATGCCTTCTGACATGCATTTTCTATCTCCTGTTGTAATTTCTAGCCCATGTCCTGGCTACTGTTTGGAGGCCTGTATATAGTTCCCATCAGATCTTTTTACCCTTACAGTTCCTTAAATCTACCCATAATAACTCTACATATCTGGATCCTATATCTCCCCTTTCTAAGAATTTGATTTAAATTTTTACCAACAGAACCATGCCACCCACTCTGTGTGCCTGCCTGTCCTTTCAATACATTGTGTATCCTCAGGTATTAAGCTCCCAGCTGTAATCTCCTTTCAACCACGTTTCAATGGTACCAACAATGTCATACCTGCCAAGTTCTAACTGCGCTACAAGATTATCTACCATATTCTGTACACTGCATGGATTCAAATATAACAAGCTCAGTCCTCTGTTTGTTCCCCTGTTACACTGCAACTCATTCCACTGAGTGCAATTTTGCCTTATTATCTGCTTGTCCTTCCAGGCAGTCTCACTGCACACTGTTTCTAATAGTATATTAACTCCCCCATCCTTAGCCCTGTCACTCAGTTTCCCATCTCCAACAGTTCTAGCAAACTTGCCTACACTGGCTGTCCATTTCCTTTCCTTCTCCTGAGGATAGTCACTCAGGTACCCATACCCATATGTCTTATGGTCTTGTACCTGCCTCCTGCAACTTAGGGCTGACTACCTCCCTGTAGCTCCTGTCTATCACCTCCTCAGTCTCCCGTATGAGCTGAAGGTCATTGAGATGCAGCTCCAGTTCCTTAACACGTTCTCTGAGGAGCTGCAGCTCAGTGCACCAGGCTGGAGGTCTCCCTGAATTCCCACATCACACACAAAGGACACAACACAGCCTCTGGATTTATTCTCACTATGCACTAACAGATAAAGAATGAAGAATGAAAAAGAACAAACTTACCAGATACGTACCTTGCCCAAGGTTGTTCTCGCTGAAGCCTAATGAGTCAAAACCTCCCCGCTCTAACACTGATCCACTCACACAATGGCCACTCTGCTTTCCCCTACCTTATTTTTAGTTCCCTTGCTAATGAGTCCCTATTTGTCTGGGCAGCTGGACAGTGCAGAAAGCCGATGAACATTCCTTTCTAAATCTCACTCACAGACCTTTGAGTTGCCCCCTCTCTCATTCCTGATTTGATTGGACCGCCGGAAAATATAAGTAATAATAAACCTGATTCAGAATCAGGTTCAGCAGTTGTTGTGAAATGTGTTGTCTTTGCGGCAGCAGTATATTGCAATAAATAATAATAGAGAGGTAAAAAATGTGAATTACAGGAAGTGTGTGTATTCCTGAGAGCGGGGCATGTCCTGGGTGATGGGGTCTTTAATGATGGATGCCACCTTCTCACCTTCTGATTCTGATTCAGGGCACCGTGGTGAGCTCATGTTACCAGTGTCCCATGTAGGTGCAATAAACCAGTAGGTCCCTTTGCAAAGGGCGCTAACCATGAGCTTATTACAACTGGTGATGTTAAGTGAATAAAACATAGCATTTGCCCTTAAGGAGCGTGGAAAAACCTGACGTGGGGCCAGCCAGATCAGGTTTATGTTCATTGTCAGCACTTCTTGTGGAGACAGCTGTTGCAACCAGTGGCTTCTCTCTCATGGTGTCAGGCGCGGGTACTTGGTGTAATGTGCGCTGCTGTTTTTGTGATCAAGTTAATCAGCCAAACAGATTAGTATTCAAGACTGCTACTGGTTGATTTAGAGAAGGTGGCTGTGTCAGTGATATCTGTTAAAAGACAGAGCTGTACTTGGCTGTACAGCTGAGTCCTGATGAAGAGCCTTGGCCTGAAATTTCTGCTGTTTATTCCTTATCATTGGTGCTGCCTGACCTGCTGAGTTCCTCCAGCATTTTGTGTGTTACTGTGTACTTTGCTTCATTTTCTAGTTTCTGAGTTTAGAGCACACAAATCCTCCTCAGGACTTTGGCTGAGATCTAACTGACTGACTGATCATTTGTTTGAATCTCTCCCTTCTCTCACCTCTCTCTCTCTCTCTCTCTCCCCCTCTCCTGTTGATCATTGAATGAAAAGAAAAATACACCCCATTCCCCTATACAAACCTCAATCACCCAAGTCCCATTTTCTTTAAATCCCTCCACATTTCCCTTTCACGCCCCCCTTGTTTAACATTTAATGTTAATACTTAATTTGAAATATAATCTGAAAAACAGCAGTTCCTACTATTCTCCCTCCTTTTCACACACGCTTTTCTCGCTTGCATCTCTCGCTGTTGCTTCCCTTTCTCTCTTTCTCCTCATATCTCTCCCTCTATTTCTTCACTTCTCCTCTCTCCCTTACTCTCCATTCCTTTCTCTTCCTCTCTCCCTCCCTCTCCCTCCCTCTCTCCTCTCCTCTCTATCTCTCTCACTCTCGCCTGGAGTTGGGCTTGAACTTTGGTTCCACACTACAGTGCCACCATCCAAGTCAAAGCTGCATCGGCAGTGACTTTGATGCCAGTGATGTTCCTGATCAGAATGACACTGACTCAGACTGGAGACTTTCTTTGTTTGTCTACTTTAGGCAAGGGGGGGTTCTAACTTTTGTATGCCGTGGACCTCTTTGGCAGTCCAGTGAAGCCTGTGAACCTCTTCTCAGAGTAACATATTTACAAAGTAAAATACAGAGGATTACAAAAGAAACTAATTGTTTTGAAATACAATGCTCGCATGTGATGCGTGAGACCAAATGAGGGGGAAGGTAGCTGGCTGAAGGAGATGGGATGAAGTGAGAAACTGGAAGGTGATAGGTGGAAAAGATAAAAGGCAACGACCTTCCTCCTCACCTGGTGTTACCTTTCACCTGTACTCCTTCCCCTCACCCCACCTTCTCGTTCTGGTTTCTGTTCCTTTCCTTTCCATTCCTGATGAAGGGTTTCAGCTTGAATAGTCGACTGTTTATTCCCCTCTGTAGATGCTGCCTGACTTGCTGAGTTCCACCAGCATTTTGTGTGTGTTGCTCTAGGTTTCCAGCATCTGCAGAATTGCTTGTGTTTATTGGTCAATTTAAAGGTGGTTTTCAGTCATGGGACTGATTGTTTTCACAAGGAAGTGGGGAGCGGGGGATGCTATTCTTAACTACATGACAGAAGAAAGTCAGGGAAGACCCCCCGGTTCAAACAGCGTTTGTGGAAAATGAAACAGTTAGTTCTGCAGGACAGGGCCAAGGGTCTCTGACTCTCTCTCTTTCTCCAGATGCTGCCAAACCTGCACACAGTTTCCAGAATTTTCTGATTTTATTTTTAATTTCAGCTTTTCAGCATCGAATGTTTACAGAGAGCATCACGGTAGCATAGTGGTTACTGAGGCGTTATTATAGCCCAGGGTGTGGGAGGTCAGAGTTCATTCTGCTGCTCTCTGTACGGAGCCTGTACGTTCTCCCTGTGACTGTGTGGGTTCCCTCCAAGTGCTCCAGTTTCCTCCGAGGACGTACCGGTTAATATGCTAATTGGTCATTGTAAGTTGTCCTGTGATTAGGCCAGGGTTAAACAGGGGGGTTTCTGGGTGGTGTGGCTCAAAGGGCCAGAAAGGCTGAAATACAATTAAATAAATAGACACAGTGGAGAAACTGGGCATTTGTCCCAATTACTCCATTCTGTCATTTATGCCCCACACAATCATCCTGTCTTTCCATAGCTAAATCTAGATTTTACATGCTGTCAAACCTCCTGGGATTGAAATCCTTCCCTTGTTATCTGCACTGAAGACATAGCATAATGACGTTTCAGAAATGGAATAACATTTAAAAGGCATTTGGATAAGGAGGACAGGAATCGGAAAGTTTTATTACATTACAACACGGTGATCCCATTGCGATAAAATGGTCTTTGTTTTCTCTGTTCCAACTGTGACCTTTCTTGTAAAAACTATGTCGAATTTAAGTCTAATTTGCGTCTTTGTTGGGAATGCTTCTTCACTGATACCTTGTGCCTTTTAATTGCACCCACCGTATTTAGACACTCACTTGTGCATATAACAGTAAACTTGATGTTGACTGACTTGAGAGGGATACAGGCCAAATGCATGCAAATTGAGGCTCGCTTAGATGGTCATCTTGAGTCAGCATGGTTGAGTTGAGCCAAAAGGCCTTTGTTCTGTATGACTAATTGCAACCCACTTCTGAAATTTGACTAGATTAAACACTATTTCAAGCCACAGATATTCCAGCTCCACCTAGAATGGGAGAGGACTTTCTCACCCCATTCGTTGCTTATGTCGGCTTCACTACGCACTCCTGGACATTTTTAAGTGGATTAATGAAGTTTTTGGCACTGGTTCCAGGAGCATCTCCCTCTGGACCAGTGACCACGTCTCCATATTTGCTCTCAGAATGAGAGTGATCAGCCTTGGTCTAACTTGGTGTCGGAAGAACAGAACCTCTGGACCGCCATGCGCAGTTCCAAAACACTTCTCCAACAATTGCACAGACCTCATACCCAACCTCATCTCTGCTGTACTCCAGAAACCCTCATGGTTAAGGAGGACTAAATTGATCGAAAACCACAACAGATTAGTCTACTGTACCATTCACTGAAGGGAAGTTGTGTCCTTGGGAGCGTTTGTTTACCCACTTGCAGCAGAAACTGGTCCTGTTGTATTGGACTATCTTTAGACCTTGCTGCTGGATTCCTTGCCATAGGACCTTCTCATCATTGGACTCCCTGCCATTGGTCCGCCTTGTCATTGGTTCTCTTTGCCATTAGTCTTCCTTACTCTCGATCCTCCTTACCATTGGAATTGTTTTCCATTGGACTTCCTCGCCATATGATCTCCTTGTCTTGTTCTAAGATCTCACTCTGCCCAGTCCATGTGCATGTGAGAACCCATTTGGACCCATCACCCCATTTTATAGGGCTTCCTCGTACAGGTATTTTCTGTTCAGCATCAGCCCTGAGTGATCATCTCAGGACTGTATTGGCCTTCTTTGCTCAGGTGTAGCACAGGAACCTACAACCTTCTGACCCAGAAGCAGATGTCCTCCCCACTGAGGCACAGCCTGCACCCATCTAGGCTGAAGATGTTTTTATTCAGACGGGATGTCTGCCAGGGAGTGGCTCGTGTTGGTCTGGGACCCAGCTGAGCTCAGACACTATGCAGATCAAAGCACTCTCTGGCACACGCTGGCCAGAACTGCAGAGCAGTCACCAAGCCTCCCTGACTGGAACATCTGGAACTATTTAGAGAATGTAACGTGTGGCAGGAATGTCTCTAAACTCAGACAGCTGGTTACTGATGTCTGGACGTTCTTTCACATTGATTTAATCAGATCTCTGAAGCAGGGTGCCTGTCAGCCCTGTGCAGCCTGCTCCCAGGAGAAGGGGCGGTCACTGAGGAACAGGACCTGGAATCAGCTCACACCTCTACACATATGTTCACAGATCAGTGGAACTGTGAACAGGGAGCAAGCATTCCTAGATTCCCTCCCCTCCCCCTTCTCTATTGGGGCCTGCTACCATAAGACTTATGAACAGAATTGGGCCATGTGATTTATTATCCCTCTCAACCCCGTTCTCCTGCCTCTCCCAGTAATCTTCATCACCCCAACTAATCAAGAATCTTTTTACCTTCTCTTTAAAAATACCCAGTGACTTGGCCTCCATAGCCATCTGTAACAATGCATTCTGCAGATTCACCACCCTCTGGCTTAATAAATACCTTCTCATCTCTGTTTTAAATGGATGTCCCTCTATTTTGAGGCTGTGCCCTCTGGTCCCTAGATTCCCCTGCTATAGGAAACACCCTCTCCCCAGACCTTTCAATACTCAATTGGTTTCAATGAGATTGCCCCCCATTCTTCTGAACTCCAAAAAGCTACATGCCTGGAGCCATCAAACATTCCTCATATGTTAACCCTTTCGTTCCCAGAAACATTCTCATGAACCTCCTTTGGAGCCACAGCAATGCCAGCGCATCATTTCTTAGGTAAGAGGTCTGACCAGTGTGTTATAAAGGCTCAGCATTGCATCGTGCTTTTATATTCCAGCTGTCTTGATTATATCAAAGCCACTGACTTAGGTCTTTAGGAAGCCATTGCTTGCGTGGGAATACATGTGTGTTTCTGTATATGGATGTGTTCTATGTCTGTATATGGGTCTTTTGTTTGTATATGTTGGTGACCTGCTTTTCTGAATGTATGAAGAATGTGGCTCGAGAAATATCAAAGGTCAAAAAGTTCAAAGTAAATTTTATTATCAAAGTACATATATGTCACCATATATAGCCCTGAGATTCATTTTCCTGTAGGTATACTCAGCAAATCTTCAGAGTAGTAACTATAACGGGCCATGCTCTTTTCTCACTGCCGACATCAGGTAGAAGGCACAAGTGCCTCGGAACTAGCACCAGCAGGTTCAGGAACAGTTACTACCCCTCAACCATCGGGCTCTTGAACAGAAGGGGATATCTACACTCCTGGTGTTCCCACAGCCGATGATCTCACTTTAAGAACTCTTTATCTTGTTATTTCATACTCATTATTTATTGCTATTTATTTATATTTGTTTTTGCACTGTTTGTTCTTCATTGATCTTGTGTAACAGTTACTGTTCTGTGGATTTGCTGAGTATGCCTGCAGGAAAAAGAATCTCAGGGTTCTATGTGGTGACGTGTATGTACGCTGATTATACATTTTACTTTAACTTTGATCAATGAAAGATCAGCCAGAGTGCAGGAGACAACAAACTGTGCAGATGCAAATATAAATAAATAGCAATAAATAATGAGAAGATGAGATAACGAGAGAGTCTTTAAAGTGGTTGTGGAAACATCTCAATGGATGGGCAAATGAGTGTAGTTATCCCCTTTCGTTCGAGAGCCTGATGGTTGAGAGGTAGCAGCGAGAAAAGAGCATGACCTGGGTGGTGAGGATCTCTGATAATGGACGCAGCTTTCCTATGACAGTATTTCATGTAGATGTGCTCAGTGGTTAGGAGGGCTTTACCTGTGATATACAGTCTGAATCCACTACCTATGTGTGTGTGAGTGTGTGAATGTAAGACTGTGCATGTGTGTGTGAGTCTGAGTGTGTGATTGTAAGATTGTGCGTGTGTGTGTGTATACATGAAACTGTTCCATATGTGAAGCTACATGTGTGTGAATGTGAGACTGCACGTGTCTCTGAGTGAATGTGTGTGTGTGTGTGTTAGCACTGAGAATAAAATCTTACTTCAGCCAGGGATAAAGTCCAGAAGACCAGTGTGTTCCTAATTATAAAATTTATTGCAGTCTCTGAAATCTCCTGACTCCCAAGCCTGTTTCATCGGGTATCTGGACTGCATATAACCAGTGCTGTTACTTTCCACTTTCAAACAAACTGCAGAAGGTAAAGCATTGTGGAATGCAGATGATTTACAAAATGCCAAACCAGCGTGGAACTCATAATAAAATGCAAACGTTCCATAATTTCAGTTTGAGCCAGGTGACTTCGCTAATTATTTAGCAACTATCATAATAAATTGCTCAAGTTAGCTGCACGGTGTTGAGAATTATGGATTCAAGGATTTAAATGCTTTGTTTACCAATATAAAACAAAACAATTATCGAGTATAAAGGCTCCATTAATATGGAAATGCAGTGTGTGTCTCTTGAGCATAAGATACCAAATCAGGCAGTTGGATTCTTTTTCTGTTGCTTTGTCACAGAATTATCTCAGTGAGGCAGTTAGCTCAAAGTTACCAGAACAGTTGTGCCTGAGTGAGAGCTGCCATCTGCTGTAGGCTGTTCCCCAGGTGGACGTTACTACACAGGTAGCAGTCTGCCTTGAAGTCGCTCCCCCCATACCTACGTCAGGCTGCTCTTTATTGATTACAGCTCGGAGTTCAAATCTACCATCCCCTCAGTACTAACTGACAAGCTTCAATACCTGGGCCTCTGTATCTCCCTCTGCAACTGGATTCTAGACTTCCTTACCAGGAGACTACACTCTGTGCAGATCCGAAATAACGTCTCCTCACTGACAATCAATACAGGTGCATCTCAAGGACGCGTGCTCTACTCTCTACACCCATGACTGTGTGGCTCGATACGTCCATAAATTCGCTGGTGACTCAACTATTGTTGTCAAAATCTCAGATGGTGGCGAGGAGGCATACAGGAGTGAGATCGATCAGCTGGTTGAGTGGTGTCACAACAACAACCTTCCACTCAACGTCAGTGAAATCGAGGAACTGATTGTAGACTTCAGAAGTGGCAAAGATGTGGGAATGCACATCACTCCTCATCACGGGATCAACAGTGGAAAGGGTGAGCTGTTTCAAGTTCCAGGATGTCAACATCTCTGAAGATCTATCCCAGGCCCAACATTACAAAGAAGCCATGCCAGTGGCTATATTTCTGCAGATGTACCATGGAGTGCATTCTGACTGGTTGCATTGTCATCTGGTATGGAGACACCACTGCACAGGGTTGGAAAAAGCTGCAGAGGGTTGTAGGCTCAGCTCCTCCATGGAGGCCATCTTGAATAGGCATTGCCTCAAAGAGGCAGCATCAGTCATTAAGGACCCTCTCGGTCCAGGGCATGCCCTCTTCTCATTGCTGCAATCAGGAAGGAGGTACAGGAGCCAAAAGGCCCACACTCAATGCTTTAGAAAGAGCTTCATTGCATCTGCCATCAGATTTCAGAATGGATCATGAAACTCATGAACACAACATCACTACTTAGCTCTCTTTTTGCGCAACTTATTTATTTTTATAGTTTTTTTATTGTAACCTGTAGTAATTTTTAATGTATTGCTCTGTATTCCTGCCGCAAAATAACAATTTTCACAACATACGTCAGTGATAATAAATCTACTTCTGATTCTGCTTCAGGGAAGTGAGGAGTATGGGTTCACTAATGGGAGAGACTAACAAAGACCTTGATTACTGTGGCACCTTTTAAGACCTTCAAAGTACCTTGCAGTACTTTCGTAGCATGACATGTGTTTCGGGTCTGTGAACCATGGAGAGCATTCTAATTGGCTGCATCACTGTCTGGTATCAGGGGCACTATAATGCAGGATCGGAACAAAAGTAAGCTGCAGAGAGATGTAAACTTAGTCAGCTCCATCTTGGGTACTAGCCTCCATAGTATCCGGGACATCTTCAAGGAGTGATGCCTCAAAAAGGCAGCGTCCATCATTAAGAACCCCCAACACCTAGGTTATGCCTTGCTCTCATTGCTACCATCAGGGAGGAGGTACAGGAGCCTGAAGGCACACACTCAACAATCTCAATGGTTCAGGAACACTTTCTTCCCCTCTGCCATCCAATTTCTGAATGGACATTGAACCCGTGAACACTACCTCACTACTTTTTAATTTCTATTTTTGCACTACTTATTTAATTTAACTATTTTATTTATATATTTAATGTAATTCAGTTTCTTTTGTATTGTTATGTATTGCATTGTATTGCTGCCGCAAAGGCAACAAATTTCACAACATTTACCGGTGATATTAAACCTGATTCTGATTCTGTCGTCTTTTCCCTGTCTACATGTGTGTATAACTCTGTCTCTTCGCCAAGTCTGTATATATATTTGTGTGCGTATCTGTGTAATTGATAATTGGTTGATTATTGTCACACACGTCAAAAAGCTTTTGTTTGCATGCCATTCGGACAGTTCATGCCATACATCAGTGCACAGAGGCAGTACGAGTAGAAAACAGTGACAAAATGCAGAAGAGAGTGTTACAATTACAGGCAAGCTGCAGTACAGGGAGACAGATAAGGTGCAAAGGCCAGTGTGCTGGTGAGAGTATGAGTATGACAGTGTGTGTATCCATGCAATGGCAGAAGCTTGGCAAAGCAAGCCCCAACAAGGATAAGCAGGTCATTAGCCAGCTAGTCTGTTGGAGTGATGTTGATGATGGGGTAAATATTGGTTGGGAGAACAGGGAGAAATCCCTGTTCCTCTGTGCCCCAGATTCACATCTCACGTGAATCAGCAGAATCAGAATCACTAACAAAGGTTAAAGATCGGTTTTATTTGTCACACATACAGTGAAATACATCATTTGTGTCAAATCACATCAGTGGGGATTGTGCTGGGCAGCCTGCATAATGTTCTCACGACTCACTAACCATTGGAATCTGGGAGGAAACCGTCGTGGTCTCAGGGAAAATGTACAAACTCCTTCCAGGGGTGGGAATCAAAACCCAATCTGTTGTAAAAGATTGCACTAACTGCTACGTTACTGTGCAGTACACTGCTATACATAAAAATTACTATAAACTACATTGAGAATATGGGGGAAAAAATGAAGAAATTGTGCAAGAAGGCAGCGAAATGGTGAGGTAGTGGGAGTGTGGAATGAGCTGCCAGATGAAGTGGTAAATGCGGGCTCACTTTTAACATTTAAGAAAATCTTGGACGGGGACATGAATGAGAGGTGTACGGAGGGATATGGTCCAGGTGCAGGTCAGTGGGACTAGGCAGAAAAATGGTTCAGCACAGCCAAGAAGGGCCAAAAGGCCTGTTTCTGTGCTGTAATGTTCTATGGATCTATATAATGGCGGAGGAGAATATCCCTATTGTGTTAAAGGTGGGTCTTCAAGAGGAGATTTAGTTTATGTGATCAATAAGCTTTCATTAGAACAAGGAGAGAGCTGGTTCACAGATCAGTCATTGTCTCTTTGAACAGAAAAGAGGGTATGGGTACCTCCTGTCTTCCCTGTCCCTCTCATCCTCTCCTCCACCTGGTTCCATCTGCCCATCACCTCTTCCTTACATCGTTCCACTGATCCCCTTTCACTTCCCCAACTGGCATCATCTAATTTGTTTCTCTCCCCACCCACCACCCACCAGCTTCTGCCTCAAATTCAAAGTACGTTCATTGTCAATGTATGTATACATTACCATAGACTAGCTTAAGATCCAAATTCTTGCCGGCATTTACAGGGGAAAAATAAATGCAGTAGACTGTTCCAAAAACTACACATAAACAAAGATTGACAAACAACCAATTTGCAAAGGAAGCCAACTGTACAAATAAATATACTGAGAACAGGAGTTGTAAACAGTCCTTGAAAGTGAGTCTGTAGGCTGTAGAATCAACATGGAACACTACAGCTCAGTACTGGCCTTTCAGCCCACAATTTTACACTGACTTTTTTAAGCTACTCCAAGATCAATCTACTCCTCCCTCATAACCCTCCATTTTTCTATCATCATGTGCCTAGCTAAGAGTTTCTTAAATATCCTTAATGTTTCTGTTCCTGCCGTCAGCCCTGGCAGGGTGTTGCATGTGCTCACCAATCTGCGTAAAAAGAACACATGAAACTGACAATCCGCACCCACCCCCCATACTTTCCTTCAATCACCTTAAAATTATGCTCCCTTATATTAGCCATTTGCACTCTGGGAAAATATCTCTGGTTATCCAGTCGATCTATGCCTCTTATCATCTTGTGCACCTCTAGCAAGTTGCCACTCATCCTCTGTTGCTCCGGAGAAAAGCCCTGGCTTGTTCAATCTATTACAAAAAAACTCTGCATAAACAGAGACTGGCAAAGGAAGATGTGCAAAGGAAGATGAACTGTGCAAGTAGAAATAATACTGAGAACACGAGGGTTGCAGAGAGTCCTTGAAAGTGAGTCTGTCGGTCATAGCAAACACGAGGAATTCTGCAGATGCTGGAAATTCGAGCAACACACATCAAAGTTGCTGGTGAACGCAGCAGGCCAGGCAGATCTCTAGGAAGAGGTACGGTCGACGTTTCGGGCCGAGACCCTTCGTCACCCGAAACATCGACCATACCTCTTCCTAGAAATGCTGTCGGTCATAGAATCGGTTCAGAGTGGTGGTGAGTGAAGTTACCCTCGGCAGCTCAGGAGCATTCTCCGTCTTCCCCTATTACCAGATGCAGGCATATAAAAGCTGACAGGAACTTAAATTACTTTAAATCAGAATCAGTTTACACATATCAGTATAGTTTACATATGTACATAAACATGAACAACTAAGTAAAGAATCTCTACTGATACAGAGTGACAAAGGAAAAATATATATTGTCTTAAGCAATGTTGGTCTTTCAAATTGGTTCAAGAATCTGATGGGAGTGGGGAAGAAGCTGTTGTTGAACCTTGAGATGGGGGCCTTCAGGCTCCTGTACCTCATGCCGGACAGTAGGGGGGGAGGGTGGTTTAGGATGTTGCCATCCTGAGACACCGCCTCCTGTAGATCCTTGGGATTTGCGTTGGATTAGTGCCACTAGGTGCTTGATGGTTGAGGTGGAGGAGTTGGGCCAGGGAACCTGTTTTCCATGGGTGTAGCTTTATAAGAAAGGGCCAGAAGGGGGAAAAAAAATTCTGTAATTGTTTAGATAGAAGCACCCTGTCAAGTTATTATCAGTTCCAGGTAATAAGGGTTAAAGATCAAATATTAGTTTTATTTGTCCCACGTGTATTGAAGTATAGAGTGAAATCTGTCCTTTGCATCAACAACCAATACGGTCTGAGGATGTGCTGGGGCAGCCTGCAATTGTTGTTGTGCTCCCAGCGCCAACGTAGCATGCCCACAACTCACTGAGCCAAAAGCATAGGTCTTTGGGAAACCAGACCACCCAGAAGAAAATCACGCGGTCACGGGGAGAACATTAAAAACTCCTTACAGACAGCAACAGGAATTGCACCATGATTGTAATTGCTGGCGCTGTAAAGCGTGACGCTAGCTTCCATATCTCAGAATTTGCTCATTGGTACGTTAACTGGCCATTGCATTTTTCCCCTACAGCAGGGGTTCCCAACCTTTTTTATGCCATGGACTAATACCATTAAGCAAGGGGTCCGTAGACCCCAGGTTGGGAACCTCTGCCCTAATGCATGGCATGCCCACAACTTAATATCCCGACCACATAAATCTTTGGATATCCTTCATTACCAGCTTCCAAAATAAATGGAGGAGGGTATCGTCACATTCCTCATTCTATTTGTTGAGATTGATTTGGCATGAATGCCAGATGGCCATGTGTACCCTTTGTTTAGGGCCTTTTGAAGGGGCAGGGGCAATGTTGTCTGCAGCTTGGATGGCTGCTTGGTAACTGTTAATAACTGGCTGTCATCTGCCAACCAGAGCTGTGCTAAAACATGCCAGGCTAGATGATGCTTGAGTTCCATCTTTCAGAGATCAAACTGCAGCCCTCAGCTGTGGCATGCCGTGTGCTGTCCAGCCTGAGAAATTTGTCATTTAATTGGTAGACCGACTTGAGGCATAATGTCACACTTGGCCTTCTAACCCTTGGCCTCTGATATCTTTTTGGGATGCAGGCAAGATGACCACTTCTTGCCCTCTCCTAACACCTAATGAACTGCGTCATTTCAGGAAACTGTTTAGACTCAACCACGTTGGTCGTCCTGGAGACCAGACTGGGTGAAGGAGCAGGTATCATTCACTGGAATTTATTAGTAAACCAGGCAGTGTACTGGCTTTTCCTGATACTAGATCATTTCAGAATTAAATTCTTCGGCTGTCAAGGTGGGATTTAAACAGGAATACATAATACAGGCCCTCCCTGGGTTATGAACACCCAGCCTATATACAGGCCGTACATACAAACAAATATTTGGGAGACTGGTGGTTGGGTTTGCTAGCTAAAGGCATCTCCTGTCACGTGGAAACTCAATTCCATCTTACAATCTGTTCTCCTTGGAAACAATTCACAGGAATGGAACTCCACTTTGCCCTGGCAGGATCTTGTTGTTCCAATGTAGAATGAGGCTATTCAGTCCACTGAGTCTATACTGTCTCCATGCAAGACTATCCCTACGGCCCTGCATATTATTTTCTCACAGCCACCACTGTACTCCAGTAGCCAACTACTTCAGGCTAGGAATGCTTATACCCAAAGATACTTGGATCACGATAGCTTCTCATTGAAAGTTTTCCCTCGCTCTTGGGCTGCAATGACTGTAAAGCTCTATGGATCAAGTATTACACAGGAGAAGAATGATAGGAGGGAAATGCCCATTGCAGTACATTCTGAAAAAACCCCTTTCCACTATTTAAGGGATGCCTTGTTTCTGTTGAAGGGTTGCCCATCAAACTGCCAGCTTACCATGTGGTAGTTAATAGGTCAAACTGCATACTGTTCCTCAAGTAATCCCAGAGTTTGAATCTCAGAAGGGAATTCTAACTCGGCAACGTCCTCAGGTGGACTGGCTCTGCAAAATGGAGTAAAGCCACCTGAACCCTGGACGATCTTCTACCCTGGAGACCCTCATTTTGAGGACCAGGCTTCTGGAGGCATCAAGCACTCCCAAGTTCATTAGTGGGACAGGTCATGTCTGGAGGTATGTATTATCTTTGCTGAGGGGGACCACCTTAGAGAAAGCTGCTGGCTGCTTCTGTGGAAATGCACCCAGTGAATCCCTCAGTTACTCTGGAGATGCAAGAGACTGCAGCTGGAATGCTGATGAAGCTCCAGCATCTTCTCAGAGTCTGGCACTGGTAGCCCTTTGTGTTCCTGCTTATCAACCTCCAGCAGCTTCTTCAATCTTTACCCTCCCCTCCCCACACCTCATTCCCCCTTTTTCTTTATTTTTGTGTAACTATCTCTATCCATCTGCCACTGTCTTCCAACTCCACCTGACACAAGCTGCCTGTCTTCTTGAGCTGCACGCGAAGACCAGACCGTGAGACCATATGACATAGGAGCCGTATTTTGTGTGTGTTGCACAACATTTCCAGCATCTGCAGAATCTCTTGTGCCCCTCCTTCTTCCACTACTCACCCCAAACCCCTTTCCCATCACTCCCTTTCTCCTCTGTACACCAGCCATCTCGCCTCTCTGCCCTCAGTCCTTACACAGGGTTTCCAATGGTAACGCCGACATTTCCTTCCCCCATCCTCACAGGTGCTGCTCAGAATCAGAAACCAGTTTAATATCACTGGCATATGTCAGGAAATTTGTTGCTTTGTGGCAACAGTACAGTGTAATATATACTTAATAAAAAGAACCATAAACAATAAGAAAATATGTATTTCAAACTTAAATGAGTAGTGCAAAAAAGTGAGGAAGTCCATTCAGAAATCGGATGGCAGAGGAGAAGAAGCTGTTCCTGAATCATTGAGTGCGTGCCTTCAGGCTCCTGTACCTCCTCCCTAATGGTAGCAATGAGAAGAGGACATGTCCTGGATGATGGGGGTCTTTAATGATGGAATCGCTCCTTGAAGATGTCCTGGATACTATGGAGGCTTGTGCTCATGATGGAGCGAAGTTTAGAAGCTGTGTAGTTTACTCAGTCATACTCAAAGATGAATCCCTGAATACAGTCCAATACACCTATTCAAAGCAGTCCTGTAAGCACTCCTGCACCTTCCTTGTCCATACCTCCATACCTTCTTGGTTCCTCTGGCAGACTGTTTTGTCTGAGGAGTGGCAAACTTTCTTTTGAGAAATGACCACTCGAAGGGGCAGTGGTACTGAAGAGGTGTGTCCTAATGTAACCATCTTAAATAAATCGCTTTCCAGTCATGAGTCAGAAGAGGAAATCTCAAGCTGTGTTTCTCCAAGTACAGTGTTAGATATGTTTACACAGAAGAGCACAATGTCTACCCATACCAGTGATAATTAGCACTTTCATGGCAGCACACATGTCACCTCAGCGAGCAGTAGGAGAAGGTCATTTGTGGTTTGGGTGTAGGCCTCTCTCTTTAACAGGTACTGATACAAACTGCTGGCATTATCCCTGCAGACAAGGGGAGTTGTTAAGTGTAGGACTCCTTCAAATACACTGAACTCATCTAAATGGAAAACACATTGTCTTCATTGTTTGCAAGTATTGAATGAACACGGTTGCCGTGGTAACTGCCATCCGAGGCCAGGCTTTTTTTCAGGACAGAGTGGGCCAGATGAACAAAGTGGACTCAGAATCAACAAAGAACACTCAGTGTTCAGTCAGACCAGCAGTTTGAGTTGCCTTTTCACAGAAAGGCATCGATTTTTTTTAAAGTAACATTGCAGGAGACAAATTTTTCATTATTAGTTTTAGAGAGAACCGATTTCTCCATTCCGTTCAGCTCGATCTGGTTTGCAGTGCAGAACTTGCATGCATTTAATTTGAACATTTTCCACATGAAAGGTTTGGAAGTACGTTCGTTGCAGGTGTGTAACTGAGGGCTATCCAAGTTTATGAGAGTGAGGAAATCTGTAAAAACAAACAAAGGGGATAGGGGCTTGCAGAAACATAGTCAAAGCAGCAAAAGTCTATTCCCCCCCCCCCCGACCCCTTCTATCAGACAGAAAATACAAAAGCTGTAAAACATGCACCACCTGGCTCAAAGGCAGCCACTACGCCACTGCAGTAAGATTTTTGAAAAATGTTGAACTCTGTACTTTACAATCTCCTCAGCATTTTTACTCACTTTATCTTTATTTGGAGATACAGAATGGAACAGCCTCTTCTGGCACTTCAGACAGCCCAACTCAGCAACTCACTGATTTAACCCTAGCCTAGATACAGGACAATACACAATCTCCAATTAACCCACTAACCCAGTACGTTTTCAAACTGTGGGAGGAAACCAGAGCACCCAGAGGAAATCCCCACGCACGTGGGAAGAAACGTACAGACTTGCTTACAGAGGATTCCGGAATGGAACTCCACACTCTGATGCCCTGAGCTGTAATAGTGTCACGCCCTTCACTGTTATGGTCCTTATACCTTACTTACCTGCATCCACTGCCCTCTCCCTGCGTTGTAACACGATGTTCTGCGTTCTGACAAAGTGTCTCAGCTCGAAACGTCGACTGTTTACACTTTTCCAAAGATGTCCCCCTAGCTTGCTGAGTTCCTCCAGCATGTTACTTGTGTTTTGAAGTGATCTGTTGGGATGGCATCCAAAACTAAGTTTTTAACAATAAATCAGTACTCACGATGATTATATTCCAATTCTAATTCTAGCAACATGATGCTAGAGAGGGTAATCTCATGGGGGCAGATGAGATGCACTGAAACTTCAGAAGATGTCTTTGGAATGTGGGAAGAAGCCAGAGCAATAGACAATGGACAATAGGTGCAGGAGTAGGCTATTCGGCCCTTTG
The DNA here is from genome assembly GCF_030028105.1 of Mobula birostris. Lineage (NCBI taxonomy): Eukaryota > Metazoa > Chordata > Chondrichthyes > Myliobatiformes > Myliobatidae > Mobula > Mobula birostris. The sequence goes on from NC_092387.1 coordinate 64,960,152, forward strand.
AGCCAGCACTGCCATTCATTATGATCATGGCTGATCATCCACAATCAGTATCCAGTTCCTGCCTTATCCCCATAACCTTTGATTCCGCTATCTTTAAGAGCTCTATCCATCTCTTTCTTGAAAGCATCCAGAGACTTGGCCTCCACAGCCTTCTGGGGCAGAGCATTCCATATATCCACCACTCTCTGGGTGAAAAAGTTTTTCCTCAACTCCGTTCTAAATGGCCTACCCCTTATTCTTAAACTGTGGCCTCTGGTTCTGGACTCACCCATCAGCGGGAACATGCTTCCTGCCTCCAGCGTCTCCAACCCTTAATAATTTTATATGTTTCAATAAGATCCCCTCTCAGCCTTCTAAATTCCAGAGTATGCAAACCCAGTCGCTCCAATCTTTCAACTTATGACAGTCCCGCCATCCCGGGAATTAACCTTGTGAAGCTACGCTGCACTCCCTCAATAGCAAGAATGTCCTTCCTCAAATTTGGAGACCAAAACTGCACACAGTACTCCAGGTGTGGTCTCACCAGGACCCTGTACAGCTGCAGAAGGACCTTTTTGCTCTTATACTCAATGTGGGAAGAAACCCACACGGTCACGGGGAGAACATACAAACTCCCTACAGACAGCGGCAGGATTGAACCTGAGTCTTACCCTTCAATACGAGGACTGCTGAAGATGGAATGAACACATCTTGATATAAAGACTAAGGACGGAGCGTTTAACTTCAGCCTGTATCTGTAATTGTGCTGTGGGTGGTGTCAGAATGCAGACAGCTCTCTGCTGTACAAAAACATTGACCTTCCCACAGTCTAGTGCTGGGTACAGTTTATGTGAAGAACATTGTTTTGGAATCTTTGAATTGGAATTTGTTTATTATTGTCACATGTACTGAAATACAGTGAAAAGTTTGTCTTGCAGTGCACTGAGCTAGAACATGGTAAAACAATACCAGAATGCAGAATAAAGTGTAACAGTTACAGACAAAGTGCAGTGCAGGAAAACCATTAAGTGGCTGCCTGTAAGGAGACGAATCTTAATGTTGTATAAAGTATGCATTCTTTGATAATAAATGTACTTCAAACTTTGAAGTGCAAAATCATAATGAGGTAGATTGTGAGGTGGAGTTTTATCTTATGCTGGGAACTATTTAGTAGTCTTGAGACAGTGGGTTAAAAGCTGTCCATGAGCCTGGTGGTACATGCTTTCAGCCTTTTGAGGGGAGAAGAGAGAATACTCAGGGTGGGTGAGGTCTTTGATTATGATGGCTGTGAGAGAGGGAGGCAGAGTCCATGGAGGGGAGCCTTGTTTCTGTGATGTGCTGAGCTGTGTCCACAACTCTCTGCAGTTTCCTGTGGTCTCTTGCAGATCCGTCTAAATAGGATGCTTTCTTTGGTGCATTGATTAAAAATTGACAAGAGTTGACAGGGAACATGCCAAATTTCTTTAACCTCCTGAGGAAGTATAGGCGTTGGTGATCTTTCCTGGAGTGAATTGGTCAATTCAAAGGGTTTCCAACTTTCATAATGTGACGATGGTTCAGACTTTTGTTCTTCTCTCCTCCACCATTCACCCTCCCTCAGTCTGCGGTTCAGCACCCGTCCAGATGCAGTCATAAGGGAATGATCACCTAACACTCACAGTCTGGTCCGCTGGTGGAGTAGGCAATGGACAGAGGGGATGAGTGTCTTTTCCCCAGGGTCAAACTGAGGGCTTGCATTTAAGATGAGAGGGGTGTAAGTTAGAAGGAAATGTGTGGGGCAAGTTTTTTGATAAACTTGAGTGGTGGGTGCCTGGAATGTACTACCAGGGGTGGTTGTAGAAACATGATGATAAGCATTTGAAAGGCTCTCAGATGGAGGGAATGGAGGAAAATGGACCATGCTTCATGGGTTAATTGGGTTCAGCACAATATCGGGCACCAAAGGGCTTCTTCCTGTGCCCTATGGTACTGTGTTCTAACACTGAGTAATGTTCATATGTTTAGCCATATATATCATTGAGGTACCTTCTCCTATCACCTTTACACTTAGTGGCCACTTTATTAGGCACCTCCTATACCTAATAAAGTGGCCACTGAGTGTAAATGTCAGCAACTGAATATCAAAGTATCCAGACCTCTTGAACTTTAAAGTTTCCCCTGTGGTTATGTGATATAGTTTCCTTCTTTTCCAGAAACTTTGGCCATCACCCTTAAATCCCCACCCCTCTCACCCCCCACCCCCTGCACCCCCCAGCATCATTAGACCTTTGTTAGGCAACATCTCTCCCAAAACTCCTCGGTAGTTTGAGACCCACTGTATCCAATGCAACACAAGGTCCAGTGTTGTCAGCTGTCGGTGAGGGATGTTCTGAAGGCAGAGTTACTGCTCCCGAACGTGAGGGAATGAGGGATCTTCACACCTTCCTTCTGAAGTTTCCCTCGGGTTCTAAATTTATTCCTGAAGCAGGGTCTCGGCTCGAAACATCGACTGTTTATTTGTTTCAACAGATGCTGCCTGATCTGCTGAGCTCCTCCAGCACTGTGCGCGTGTTGCTTTATCAATATATTTACTGGTTTCATGGTTATCAAGTCACACGCGGCCTGGAAAAACCTAACTGTTCAGAAAGTACCAATAATATATAACTACAAATTAAAGGTTAGGACCACAAAGCCTATTAACTTGCAGGCCCCAGTGTATTTCCCATTTAAACAAATGCATTGCACATTGAAAACCTCTCATAAGGAAGTGATTGACATTTTCTTAAGAAGTAAGTGGGATGCGACAGTAATCCACCACTCACAGAGCAAATTCATCACATTATGTCTCAGTCCTTTCACTGTAATTTCGCTAACAGCCGTATTTTAGTTCAAACCAGATTGTCAATGTATCTGTTCAACATGCTGACAGCGTTGTCAATATACTGTCAGAGTATCTGCTGGAGACACATCAGCAAGCTTTCTAAAAATGATTTATCGTTGATCAGTGCTGGCAAAATAAGGCACAGGATAATCTACCCCTGTTGTGTGTAGAATACCCTTAGTGATCACACTGCATTAGATTATGATGGCTGCGCATATGTTGCTGGCAAAATTTTAGTCAAAGGATAATTGTGGGTGAGTGAAATTTTCACATCATGACAACTTGACCTGTGAGAATCACCAAGCAGTGCAGACTCTCTCTAAACATGTCTGTTCCCGGGGAGGGTAATTGGAGAGATACAATATGAAGGTGAAGTATTGTTGGTTAAAGGTCTGTCACCACTCACGGCAGTAGTGGAAGCAATTTGAGATAATAGATTGTGAGTGTCACATCCATCACACAAAAAGGTGCAGTGTATTAGGCACAATTTTGCCTGTAGCTCATTGGTTCAAATATAGAGCCAAATTGCATAATTAAGGCCTGGCCTTTAAAGGTTTCAAAAATAAAATTCATAAGAATTAAAATACAATCCATGTGCCTATCTAAGAGTTCTTAAATGTGTCTAATGTATCTGCCTCCACCAGAACGCCTGGCAGGGAGTTCTATGTACCCACCACTCTCTGTAAAAATTCTACCTCTCACATGTCATCCATACTCTCCTCCAATCCGTTACGAAGAATTAAATGCAGTCAACGATGAGCAGAACAACCCCTTTTCTGATATTCCATTGTAAATTTAATGCAGAAAGTTCTGGAAACACTCAGCAGGTCGGTCAGCATCTCAGGAGGGAGAAAGAGTTTCCATATTGTTTATACATCTACATAATGTCAGTGTTGTCCCCCTTGCCCAGCCAGTATGCAGCCAGTTTCCAGTCAGGGATTTGGACTGCCAACAGGGGGACAAAATAGTCAAGACCATTTTCTAACTATTAGACTCTCTTTCCTCTGCCAGACTTCGATGCGATAGCTTGTGATTTTTAGATGTTTTGGGTCAGTTGAGAAATTACAGTTGGGTTACAACATGAAAAGAGCATGCAAGAGCAATCCAGCTCACCCAATCTTCCTCCATTCCCCTAAAGCCCATCAAACTCCATCCTTACCAACATTCTGAACATTAATATTGAATCTACCACCTCTGCTACCCATGGCAGACCAAAGCCTCTTTAATCACTACTTAAAGAAAAGTTCTCTTTCCTGCTCGACCCCCGGGGATACTTGACAACACCGGACCTTGTATCTCACTGGAAGCACATGATCCATAAACTTTCAATGGAAGCCTAGAGTCTAAAGACAACCTGTAAATCAGAATGGATTCTTATGTTTAGTTCATGCCTTCACAGAGGACTTAAACAGGATGTCACGATAGTGTAGTGGTTAGTGTGACATTTTGCAATGCCATCTGTAAGATCAGGGTTCAATTCCTGCTGTTGTTTGTACATTCTCCCCAATGTTGTGAGGGTTTCCTCTGGATATTCCGGTTTCCTCCTACATTCCAAAAATCTATAATGAGGGTTAGTGAGTTGTGGCATGCTATGTTGGCGCCAGATGCATGCTGACATTTGCAGGTTGCCCGAAGCACTCGCAAATGATGACCCAAGTGATGCATTTCACTGTATGTTTCAATATGCTGAGACAAATAAAGCTAATCTCTCTCTCTCTCTCTCTCTCTCTCTGGAGATTCAGAAACTTAGGCAAACTGTAAATCAAAACAGATCTTCAATTCAGTTGAGTAAATGCCTTCACAGGAGACTTAAACACTTTTAAAGTTTTCTCATGGAATTTTAAATGGATTTCCGCTTAGATTTACAACCATGACACCATGACACCCAGCTGTGTTACTTTCTGTTGGTGATGAACTGGCTATATATCACATGGATTTTGTGAGATCTCTGTGTTACACTCTACCAAATTCTTCAGTAAGTCAAAGTTCAAAGTAAATTTATTATCGACGTATGTATATGTCACCATGTACTACCCTAGATCCATTTTCTTGCAGGCATTTACAGGGAAAATAAAGAAGTACAATAAAGTTCACGAAAAATTATACCTTAAATATAGGAGATTCAAAATTGTTTAATGTCATTTCCAGCACACAGTATAAAGGAGAACAAAATAATTGCTACTCCAGATCTGATACAGCACAAAAAAAAAACAAAATAAGATGAAGAGCACAATAATAAGAAAAGTACAATTAAAAAAAGCACTGCGTAAACGTCTTTGGCATATATGTATAGCCAGGGTGCCTAAGACCTTTGCACAGTACGATACTTGTCAACGTGGAGCAGAGAGCGAGTTTGTATATCTGGCAGGAGCAAAGGGTGGTGGGAATGGGGAGGGTGGGGTGCCGTGGGAGGAGTGTGGGGCAGGTGGCAGAGGAGTGCTGGCACGGAGGCAGACACACCCAGCCCCGAGACACCAGGCAAGGTCATCTGCTTCCAGACAATTGGTTTATTGATCATTACAGAACGTCTGTCTGGTGCTTCCCATTCCCTCCCTTCTCCCTCCCCCTTTTCCCAACCACTATTTCCTTCTCCCTGCCCCATTCCCATTCTTAGCCCACAATAGAGACCCATATCAGAATCAGGTTTATCACCACTCACATTGGGCATGAAATTTGTTGGGTTTTTTTTGCAGCAGTGCAGTGTAATACATAAAATTACTACAATCATTACAGGTGACTGACAGGAAATGATAAAGTGTTGGTGTTGTGGATGTGGTGTGGTGGGTTAGTGGGTGGAGGTGTTGATCAACTTTACTGCTTGGGGAAGGTCAAGCAACACATATCAAAGTTGCTGGTGAACGCAGCAGGCCAGGCAGCATCTCTAGGAAGAGGTACAGTCGACGTTTCAGGCCGAGACCCTTCGTCAGGACCTGGTCTCAGCCTGAAACGTCAACCGTACCTCTTCCTAGAGATGCTGCCTGGCCTGCTGCGTTCACCAGCAACTTTGATGTGTGTTGCTTGAATTCCCAGCATCTGCAGAATTCCTGTTGTTTGCTTGGGGAAGGTAACTGTTTTGGAGTCTGGTGGTCCTGGAGTGGATGCTATATAGCCTCCTCCGTGATGGGAGTGGGACAAACAGTCCATGAGCAGGGTGGGTGGGATCCTTCATGATGTTAGTGGCCCTCTTCGGGCATCTTTCTGTATATATATCCTTGATGGCGGATAGGCTGGTGCCAGTGATGCGTTGGGCAGTTGTAGACCACCACACTGCAGTTTCTGTATCAAGCAGTGGTACAGCTGGTTATGATGCTCCGTACTGCACATTTGTAGAATGACATGAGCCTGGAGGTGCGTAGTCCAGGTCTCTTCAGCCTCCCCAGAAAGTTGACACACTCGATGCATTCAGGAAAGGTGAAGTTTCCTGATTGTGTAGAATATGTTCTGGGACCATGAGAGGTTGTGTGAGATGTGCACTCCCAGGAGTTTGAAACTCCTCGCAGTTTCCACTGCCATGCCATCGATGTAGAGGGATGTGAGTGGTGCGAGTTCTCCTGAAGTCGATAACCATCTCCTTTGTCTTGTGGACACTGAGGAAGAGGTTATTTGTCTGGCTCCAGGACTCAAGTTCTTCCACCTGCTCTCTGTGGGGCTGTGCAGTCATACATGAACAGAGTGTACAGCAATGGGCTGGACACACAGCCCTGGAGGGGGGGGGGGTAACCCGTGTTGAGGATAATAGATGAGGCAACAGGGTAGCACGATGCTTTATAGCACCAATGACTTGCCTTCAATTCTTTCCACTGTCTGTAAGGAGTTTGCATGTTCTCCCCATGACCATGAAGGTTTTGTCCCACAGTCTAAAGACATACCAGTTGGTAGGTCAAAATGGTCATTGTAAATTGTCCTGTGATTAGGCTAGGGTTAAATCGAGTGTTGCTGGCCAGCACGGCTCAACGGGCCAGATGTACCTCAATAAATAAATAAATAAATAAAGTGGTGGGGCAGGAGGAGAGTTGTGCATCCTGACTGCCTGAGGTCTATTGGTTAGGAATGTACGAACTTGCTCAGAGTAAGCCAGAATCAAACTCTGACCTCTGACACGCCGATCTGGAAAAGCGTCGTGCTAACCCTGTGTTTTTAGTATTTGGTTTCTTTTACACATTGTTTTTTTGTTAGTCCTGCACGTAAATAATAAGCAGCTCATGGTCTTCCAGCTTATACTTCTCTTGTTGTTGATAATCAGCTCTTTGGTTTTGCTGACGTCGAGTGAGAGATATTTCTGCCTCGTCCCCACCTACATCAACTCCCTTCTGCCTTGGCTGCTTTGACCTGCTTCTGGAACTGCAGTACAGAGAGCAAAGGTCCCAGAGGAATGGCAGTAGAGAGGGGGCAGCTACAGCAGGAACCCGCCCACCAGCAGACCAGCACTCGCAGAAAGAGCTCGTTCTCTGCAGTAAAGGGTTTATCTGATTTTCGTGCCGTAAGTGGCTAGTGCTAAAAGTCAGTTGTGTTTGTTATCAAATAAAAGTTGGTTAAATGCCGTTAGTGAGATTCACGCACAGCTGTGTCAGTGCCAGGAAGGAGGCAGGGCAATGATATTACAGTGCACAGGACACATAACAAACTTCTGCAGGAAGTCAGCAGATCAAGCAGCAACTGTGGCTGTGGGGGGGGGGGGGGGAGGGGGGAGGGAGGAGGGAGGAGGGGAAAGGAATTGCCAAGACTCTCCTCTGGACCGTACGTGAGGGTCTGTGAGGGGTGGAGAGGAACTGAAACTGGTCAGTGAGTAGGAGGGAATATTTCAGCTGCAATTTTAAATGAAAACATAACAATAAATGAATTGCAATAATAAATCGATTGGAAATAATACGGGAAAAGTGTAGCTCAGGTGATTGATAGTTGGGTTGAGTTGTTCTCCGATCTTGGCAATTTACTGTTCAAACGCACGAAGTTCCAGCCAATCAGATATGAGAATTCCTCCCCGCATCGCAATTGAATTTCCGAAATGACGTCCAATGAGTATACAAAGACCGAGCATTCAGAGGACACACTGGACTCAACAGCCCATTGACAATGTCTCCTCGTATGGTGGTGAAACAATTGCCAAGATCGAAAAACAACTCAACCCAATAAATAGATTCCTGGTAAAAAAGGAGGTGAAAGGTTATCAGGAACCAAGCCAAGTCGAGCTTATTGTCACATGCACAAGTATGGTGAGATACAGGTGCAATGAAAAACTTACTTGCAGCAACATAACAGGCATGTAGGTACAGAGAATGTAAGTCATATATCAATTATACAAGACAGTCCAGAGGTAAAAGGATTGTAAAAAGTCCTTCATGCAAAAAAAGGCTGCAATCAGAGACAAGTCCATGGTAATGCAAGAGGTAGTCTGTTGTGTTCCATTGCTGAGGTAGGGTTAGGGTCAGTTCAAAGTGGTTGTAGGAAAGTAACTTCCTGAACCTTCCAGTTTATTGTATTCATTGAGATACAGTGTGGAATAGGCCCTTCGAGCCGCAACACACAGCAACCCACCAACTTACTCGTAGTCTAATCACGGGACAATTTACAATGACCAATTAACCTACCAATCAGTATGTCTTTGGGCTGTGCAAGGAAACCAGAGCACCTGGAGGAAACCCATGTGGTCACGGGGAGAACGTACAAACGTCCCCTGCCAGGAATTGAACCGAGGTTGCCTGTACTGTAAAGCATTGTGCTAACCACTGCACTACCATGCCGCCTTAATGGTTTGGGAATTCAGCATTCTCCATCTCCTGCTTGATGGTAGCAGTGAGAAGGAGGGATGACCTTTCTCACCTTCAAGGACCTAAGGAGGTAGGATTCCTTGAAGATGCACTTTCCTGAAGTAGCACCTCCTGTAGATGCTGTCAGTGGTTGGGAGGGCTGAACCCGTGATGGACTGAGCTCTATCCACTACTCTCTGCAGCCTCTTGCATTCCTTTGCGTTGGGTTTGCTATACCAAGCCATAATGCTGGATACTCTCCTCTGTAGAAGTTTGTCAGAGCATTTGGTGACGTGCTGAATCTCCTCAACCTTGTAATAAACTAGAGGTGCTAACAAGCCTTCTTCATGTCGAAGCAGGAGTGTGAAGCTGAAGTTACTGTCAGATCGGGCCCGATCTTATGAAAAGCTGGGACGGTCTGGCGGATTGAGTGACCGACTCCTGCACGTAGTCCATGTGTTTGAGAGTTTAGTCAGTGCCTTGTAAAAGTACTCTGTCCCCAACTCCTTGTGCACATAAATGAGTATTACAACCAGGGATTTTGATCATTTTAACTGAGAATTTTTATTTGTGAATCACATGCTCCTTTTTTCACAGTACAGCCCTAAAAACAGGGAAAACTGTAAAGCACGAAAAACTAAAAAATCAAGAACTATAATGTCAGCAGCTCCAAAGTGTTCACCCTCCTTTTGCTCAGTACTTAGTTGAGCCATGTCTTGCAGCTATATCAGCCCGGTAGTCTTTTTGGGCAAGTCTCTATTGGCTTTGCACAACGTGATGGAGCAAGGTTTGCCCATTCCTCCTTGCAAAATTACTCAAGCTGTGCCAAGTTACTTAGAGAACCGTGGTGGACAGCACTCCTGAGGTCTTGCCAGAGATGTTTGATCAGTTAAGGTCTGCAGTCTGACAGGACCACTCAAGGATATTGATTTTCGTCATTTGAAGCCACTCCATGGTTCCTCTTGACAGTGTGCTTTGGGTTGTTGTCCTGCTGAAAGACTAACTTCCTCCCCAGTTTAAGCATTCTGGCAGAGGCTAACAGGATTTTATCCAGGATCTCTCTGTATTTGGCAGCACTCATCTTCCCATCAATTTCAAAGATTTCCAGTTCCTGCTGCTAAAAAGCATCCCTACTCCACCGTACTTTACAGTAGGGATGGTGTTATCTGGCTGATTAGATTCACACCACATGCACTGTTTAGTGTTGAGGCCAAAAAGATCCACTTTACTCTCATCCAACCACAAGACCTTCTTCCACATCTTTACAGTATCTTCTAAATGACGCTTAGCAAAGTCTTTAGGGGCAAGGATATGCTTTTATTTTTAGCCAGGGCTTCTTCCTTGCCACACTTCAATAAATACCCTTTTTGTGTAAGGCCTTAGAAATTGTGGAGTCATGAACTTCACCTCCAGTTGCAGCCACTGACTTCAGCAGGTCACTCAGTGACCATTGGTGTCACGGTAGCCTCTCTTACAAGTGCCATTCTTCTCCAGTGACTACATTTAGAGAGGCAGCCTGACCTAGGCAGTGTGGCTATGGTTTCATATTTTTTCCACTTTTTCACGATGGACTGCACTGAGCTCCGAGGTACAATATATTCAGTGCAGTTGAGATGGTCTTTTACCCTTCCACAGATTTGGGCTTCTCTGTTATCATTCTCCTGACTTGCCTTGAATGCTCTTTTGTCTTCATTTTGGTGTGATCTATTGAAAACCTACCTTACTGTTGGACCTTACAGAGAGAGAGAGAGGAATTTATTTATTCAAATGATCTTCCAATTTTCTATATCAACAAATTGAGTGAGTCGGCATGGGTGTTACTGGCAAGACTGCTGTTCATTGCCCATCCGTAACTCTCCTTCAACTGCTTCAGTAAACCGAGGGTCTGAAGTCACACACCCCGGTAGGGTAATGGTAGTGTAAACTGGTTGGGTTGTTCTCCGATCTTGGCAATCCATGTGCAAACGTTTTGTCACCATATGTGGAGACATCATCAGTGCACTGTTCACTTATTGTGTATCCTGAGTGCTTGGTCTTCAATCGATTGATCGTCATTATGGAAACTCAATCATGACATAGGGAGGGGGTCTCGTCTCTGATTGGTTGCGTGGTGAACCCTGTGCATAGTCTGGAATTTTGCCTGCATTGGCTTATAAATGGGATTCAGTTCTGCATGTTTGTTTATGGATTTGTTTGCGGGAAACCATGCTTCTAGGAATTCTCTTGCATGCCGTGTGTTTGCCTGCGCCATGACTTTCACTGATGCCCAGTGGAATTTGTGTAAACTGGGCCCGAAGATGCAGCAGCCCACAAAGTGCCAAAGGAACTCGCTGGGTCAGGCAGCATCTATGGAGAGAAACGGGTGGTCAACATTTCTGCTTGAGACCTTTCATGAAAAGGCTCAATCCAACACGTCGTCTGTCCAGTTTCATTCATACATGCCGTCTGATGCACTGAGTACTTCCAGCAAGTTATGCCTTGCTCCAGGTTCCATCACCTGCAGTCTTTTGTGTCTCCACTGGCAAATAATTTGCTTAGAAATAAGCCAGACTCAGTCAATCTGAACCCGATGAGTGGTTTTTACTGATAACCAACTTCATCCAACCATCACCAATGTTCCCAGCGTAGAAAATGTTCACACAACTCGCACCAGTATGAATCAGCCTTAAGGGGTTCTATTCTTAAAACCTGAACTTTATATTTTATTGTTGCCAAACAATTTATACTAAAACGTACAATCATCACAGCGATATTTGATTCTGCATTTCCCGCTCCCTATCAGATCGATAGTAAATATTAAAATTTTAAATTATAAATCATAAATAGAAAATAGAAAATGGAAAGTAAGGTTGTGCAAAAAAGACCGAGAGGCGGGTCTGGATATTTGGAGGGTACGGCCCAGATCCAGGTCAGGATCCGTTCTGCAGTCTTATCACAGTTGGAAAGAAGCTGTTCCCAAATCTGGCCGTGCGAGTCTTCAAGCTCCTGAACCTTCTCCCGGAGGGAAGAGGGACGAAAAGTGTGTTGGCTGGGTGGGTCGTGTCCTTGATTATCCTGGCAGCACTGCTCCGACAGCGTGCGGTGTAAAGGAAGTCCCACCATCCAAATTCCCAAAGCCTGCACATACTTCATAAGATGAGAAACAGGCAGGCCATTCAGCCCTACAATTCTGATGTGCAATTCAATGGGATCAAAGGAGATCCAACATTCCCCCATTCCTGCCCTTTACCCTACGACCCTTGATTCCCTTCCTGATTATAAATCTCAGCATTAAAGGTAACTCCCTCTCTGCTCCTATCTCGCTGACACTCCATCACAGAGTCTCCTCAGTTCAGTCCAAACCTTCTGCCCACTCCAGCGGGGGCTTTCCCTGGCATTTGGCGGGATTCACCCTGCTTACTCCAACATGGCAGACCTCCCCCTCATGGAGACAAGATGCGTTCAGCACCAGACCTCCTCTATGTAACCCAGACAGCATAAAACAGAGCAACCATCACGGGCACCAGCCTCCCAGCGTCAAGGCAATGCCTCAGAAAGGCAGCACCCATCATTAAAGGCCCCCACCATCCAGGACATGGCCTCTTCTCATTACTACCATCAAGCAGGATGTACATGAGCCTGGAGACCTGCACTCAATGTTTCAGAAACAGCTTCTCCTCTCTGCCATCAGATTTTTGAACAGACAATGAGCCAACCCATGAACATTTTCTCACCATTTTTGCATATTTATTTACATGTGCATATTATTGTCATTTTTAGTATTTTTATGTATTGCACTCTACTGCTGCTGTAAAGTAACAAATTTCACAACATAAGTCAGTGATAATAAACCTGATTCTGATGCTGAAGAGGACAGTAATTTTTTAAATTTATTTTATTTTATTGAGATACAGCATGGAACAGTCCTTCGAGCCATGCCACCCAGCAACCCTGACTCAACCCTAGGCCAAGTAACCTACCAACTGGTGCGTCTTTGGACTGCAGGAAGAAACAGGAGCCCTCGGAGAATACCCATGTGGTCTTGGCGAGAATGTATGAACTCCTTTCAGGCAGTGGTGGGAATTGAACCCTGGCCATTGGTACTGTAAAGTGTTGTGCTAACCACAATGCTACTGTGCCACCAATTTACTAATTTACTAAGCCTTGTTTTGAAACGGTGAAATAACTGGAGACCTCGTTAGCCAGTTCATTTATAAATAGCTGCCAGCCCAGGCGTGATCTGCCCTGAGCTGGAGGGGTTTATTCCTTTTTACTCAGACTGACCTGACCTGACTTGTGCCGACACAGAATTGTGTGTGTTGCTCTGCATTCCCTCTGCAAAATCTCTTGTGTTTACATAGGGCAGGGTCCTGTCAGGTTTGAGTCAGGGAACCGAGGTCTCTCCAGATTGATTGAATATTCCCGAGCAAAGACTAGATTTAAAAGATTTTACAAACGGCACAAGAGAGACAGAAACAGGGTTAATTGAGATCTTAATAAGAGAACTGGAGAAGCACTTGAGAGAGTGGGATTTGTGGGAGAGGGAGAAACTAGGAGCTATCAGTGACGTAATGGGCCAAATGACCTTCAATGCAAGAATTTCATGATTCCTTAATTTTATTTCAAGTTCAGCTTCATTGTCATTCAATCAATTCCTCTCACTCTCTCGATGGAGGGTGAGAGCCTGTCGGTTTCCCAGGTCGTGGGGCTTAGAGAAAGGGCATGGAAGGTTGTAAGATTGGAACAGTGAGCTGCTGGTCTCCCGCTTGCGTTGTTGCAGGAGCGCTCTCCCTCTCCCTCAATGGGAAAGGAGAGCCTGTCTGAGATACTGGTGCAAACATGAGGAATTCTGCAGATGCTGGAAATTCAAGCAACACACATCAAAGTTGCTGCCTGGCCTGCTGAGATACTGGTGCTGGGTTATGGATTGTAGTTTTTGATGGTTTCTAGATCAAGGTCTCTTTGGGGGCTTGTGCTATTGCTTACATTGGAGGGGCATTGGTGCTTTTGTTGGTGCAGTTGGGGAGAGGGGAGGAGAGGGTCAGTGCTTCTCTTGTTGCTTGAGTGTGGGAGGGGGAGAGGGCTTTGGGGTTCTGTTACCACTATCATTCATTCTTTGGGGTTTCTTGTTTGGTAGATGTTTCTGTGAAGAGTAAGAATTTCAGGATGTATACTGTATACATTCTCTGATATTAAATTAAACCATTTGATTTGAACCATAGAGCTAAATGAAACTATGTTCCTCAGGGACCACAGTACAAAACACTGTACATACAGATTACATACAGCACATAAAATATTGTTAATGCAATAGTATTAAGAGTTTAAAACTATGTTGGTGGGAAAGAGTGTGCAGAGAAACTGTGTCTGAGGTGTTTTGGAGTGTTCAGAATTCTTAGGATGCACTTAACAGATCCCTGATGGCATGATTATTATGTCATCATTTCTAAACAGCCTGCTGTTTTAATCAAAAGCATATGCAAGCTGATAAGAATATTTGAGAAGACAAATATTTTCATCCGACACTTGGAAAGGAAATTAGAACAATAGGCAGCTGGGGCTGGGTGGCGCGTGTGGGTGTTTTTGCATTTTTGTCAACGACGGAAGCCAGTTCCCACTCCGGTCCGGCCATTTCTTCAAACCCTTTGTCCTCAGCAGGGTGAGCTTACCCACTTGCCGGATTTAATGTCCCAAACATAGACACAAAGAGAGCCTGCGGATGCTGGAAGTCTTGAACAACACACACGCACAAAATGTTGGAGGAACTCTGCAGGTCAGGCAGCATCTACGGAGTGGAATAAACATCTGAAAATTCATCCAGAATGGAAAGGAAGGGGACAGAGGCCAAAATAAGAAGGTGGGGAGAGGGGGAAGGAGTATAAGCTGGCAGGTGATGGGTGGGACCAGGTGAGGGGGAAGGTGTGTGGATGGGGGACGGATGAAATAAGAAATTGGAAAAGGTAAAGGGCTGAAGAAGAAGGACTCTAGTAGGATAGTGGACCGTGGGAGAAAGGGAAGGAGGAGGGGAACCAGAAGGACGTGATGGACAAGTGATTAAAGTAATTATCCAGTTGAAGCAACATGAGGAAGCCATGTCCAAATGTTAGTGATAGACGCCACCTTCTTGAGCCACCACTTCTTGGAGATGTCCTCAATGGCGGGGAGGGTTGTACTCATGATGGAGCTGGCTGAGTCTCCCATTTGGATGCCATAATTTAATCTATCTCCTCTCTCCCCTATACGTGCTTTCCAAACCCTGGCCACCCACAACCTTTTGGAGCTTCTCCTCACCAATCACGTTTAATCTGTGTCCCCTTGTTCACCGCGCTTCTGCCAATTGGAACAGTTTCTCTGTTCGTTCAAGATTTTAAGTATCTCTTGTCTTACCCCTCCCAAGGGAAAGAATCCCAGTTTCTCCAGCCTACCTCTGCCACTTTGTCATTTGTCGAAGCAACACTTTTCGGTTGCTGGGTGCCTGATACACTCCTGTTCACGGCACCCAGCCTAGATAAAGAAAGCCCTTGTCTCCCCGTACTTTCATGCTAATTAGTACACTGCTTCAGTGTAAGACATGCCCTCTGCCAACACAACACAAGCACAAGGACAATTTAGACACAGCAAAAAGCAATCACCAGCAAATTAGAGGTGTAAGTGTTACACTTGTGTAGGTGAGAGAAGGTTGTGGCTTGTATGTTCTCATGAATTCATTACAAGCCTGCACGTCCCACAACGGGTGATAAGGAAGATTTGTGAGCTAGATTTGCAATTCTGTTTACTTCAAAGTTGTAAATCAAATTTAGCTGGTAAATAACAGTTTGTCTTTTCGCTAACTTAACCTGCTTAGGAGGGATTTGAACCGTGAAATGCAGCATTGAAAATTAGATACAGTTGCTGGTCAAGAAAGGCTGTGGATAAGTGTGAAGGGGATGGCTGACTTTCGCTGCAGATTTGCCTTGTTATGTGGCCTGCCTTGCCTTCTGAGTGGCGCAGTAATGTGGCCTCTGACCTCCTCATTACATTCCCTCCACCCGTGGGGCCCCCCACCCCTTTAGACTGAGGCTTCCCATTGGCCGTGTTTGACAGAGGTTTTCATGTTTCATTTGTTTGAGTCATGAAGCAGAGGTTAAAGGTTGCCGTGCATTGTGCCGAGCCGAGGCTAACACACTACTCTGTGAATGCCAGACTGTGCGAACTGCTGCTGTATTCTCTAACACCTTCCATGCTTTAACTTGCTGCCCGACACTTCTCTGTCGAAGGGTAAACTGCTGAACGTTTGTACATAGAACTTGGAACAGCATAGAACAGGAACAGACCCTTAGGCCCACAATGTCAGTGCCAAATTAAAATAAATCTCTTTTGCCTGCAAGTCATACAGAACCCTCCAAAATCCTTCTTGAAAGAATTCTTCTATTCCCATCTACACACCCCTGCTTCCTTTCATCGCCTTTGTATTGGAATTGGTTTATTATTTTTTTAAACTAAATAAACTTTATTCATAATAAAGAATTATTTACAGGAATAAAGCGTTCAATGCCTTTTTTATTTTTTAGAGGCATGATCGATGCTTTCCCTACTGTTCTATAACATTCCTACACGTCAATAGCACTGTTGCCACTCTTGTGGTCCTCTGGAGTGGTGTACGAACTTACTTACTTCCCGTTACACCACTGGTGTTTAGGGCAGCAAGGGAGGTCCTCCATCTCTGTCTGTGCAGAAGGATTCTTAATTCCTGTTTCTGTAATAATTTTTGTTTGACCATTCAGGGTTGTTAGCCCAGAGTTGAAACCCAGAACCTGGAGGACTGGTGGACCACTCTTAGTCCAGCCTCTGCCCTTTGACCTGTTTGGCATGGGTGACCCCACCAAGAGCCAAAGCACAAGGCCCTGACTCCAGCCAACATCGCTCTCCAGGTCATTGAGGCACGCAAGCCTCCAAACCCTATAACAAGGTTGTGGTCCTCTTGGAGGGGCGGTATGCTAACTACTACAATAATTGACGGGCTTCCTACCCCAATTTGGCCCCTCCCTCTCCAGTAGGAGAAGAATCCTTCACCGTGGCCGTTCCCCAGCAAGCCCTGGCTGCACCAAGCTTCGTACGTCGTCAGCACGTACTGCAGCGGTCTAGACTCTGCCGGTGAGCAGCATTCCTCCAGCAGACATCTCGATGTGCTGGCGGACAAACATGTTTCGGGCTGCTGTTGTCACATGTGGAAAAACTCTGTTTGCAAGCCTTCCAGACACGCAGGTAGCATAGCAGTTAGCGTCATGCTATTACAGCGTGAGCAATGGGAATTCAATTCCGCCAGTGTCTGCAAGGCCACGGCGAGGGAGATTGTTCGTCCTCAGGAAGCTGAGAGTAACCCAAACCACCACTGAGTCTCTGATAGCTCAGGTTGTGGAAAACAATTCCCAACTTTCTCTCCTATCAGGTCTCCCAAGTAGGCGGTCAAAATGAACAGCATAAGGAATATCCAGCACACCTACAGATTAACGTCTCATTTGCTACACCACCGTATTTCTGCTGTCCCGTGCTTCATCAGGTGATAATTAACCTCCTTGCTCCCTGGCCTAATGAATGTTTCTCTGGAAGAAGAGGTGGTGGGAGAGCGGTGGGTGGGGACACGGTTTTATTTAAGACTTTAATCAAATCTGTCAGGCAGGTGATAAGAAGCATAGATGATAAGGTGTACAAGATGATAAGAGGCATAGATCGAATGGATAGGCAGTGACTTTCCCAGGGCAGAAATGGCTAATAGCAGGGGGAATAATTTTAAGGTGATTTGGAGGAAAGTATTTTGGGGGGTGGAATGTGAGAGGTAAGTTTTCTGTTACACAGAGAATGCTGGGTGTGTGGAACACCCTGCCAGGGGTGGTGGTAGAGGCAGATACATTAGGGATATTTAACAGAATCTTAGATAGGCATGTGGATGAATGAAAAATGGAGGACAGTGTGGGAGGGAAGGGTTAGATTGAACTTGGAGTAGGTTTAAAGGTTGGCACATCATGGGCCAAAGGACTTGTACTGTACGGTACTGTTCTAAGATTTATATTTTCAGAAAAATGGGACACTGTTGAAGTCCTGGATCTGAGGCATCCAGAACACATGGGGACGTTGTCCTGGCTGCCAGCTTAACTGGTGGTGTTCTCATTTTGTGACTTAAGACCGTAAGACATTGGAGGAGTAGAACTAGACCATTCAGCCCGTCAAGTCTTCTCTGCTATTCCATCTTGGCTGATTTATTATCCCTCTCAATCCCATTCTTCCGCCATCTCCCCGTAACCTTTGGCACCCTTGCTAATCAAGAAACTGTCAAGCTGAACTTAAAATATACTTGGCTTCCACTTCTGTCTCTGGCAATGAATTGCAGATTCACCAACCTCTGACCAAAGAAATTCCTCCTCATCCCTGTTCTAAAGGGACCTCCTTGTATTCTGAGGCTGTGCTCTCTTGGTCCTAGGCTCTCCACTATTGGAAACATTCTCTCCACATCCACTTTAAGCCTTTCAATATTTGGTAAAAGAGGCTTTCAATCACTGCCCTGCAAAGGGTCACCTGCCATGCTGTCAGGACAGGTAATTTTCCATATCCCCTGATCTGGAAACACTCTTCCCCCCCACCCACCGTGCCACCTTTTAATTCTGTGTACTTCACCCCGTCATGCTTGGTTTTCTTTGCCTTTGTCATTTGAGAAAGGAGATCAAGAGGCAGTACAGAAAGGAAACAACATTTTTGATTTTTCTCCCTCTTTTCCAACCACCATCAATCAAGCTTTTGGTTAGAAACACAGAATCATTGCAAAGTTAATGCACAGAAGTTGCCTCCAAACAAACTGTTGGAAAAAGTCAGCAGGTCAGGCAGCACCTGTGGGAGGAAAAAGAGTGTTTACGTTTTGAGTCAAAACCATGCACCAGAACTTGGACCAGAAACATTGAGAGTTTCTTTCAACACAGATGCTGTTCGACCCTTCTTGTTCCTCCTGCAGTTTGTTGCTCCAGACTGCAGCATCTTCCGCCTCTTGTGTCTGCTGGAAGAACTCAGCGGGTCAGGCAGCCTCTGTGGATGGAGATGGACAGTCACCATTCCAGGTTGAGGCCCCTCACCTGGTGCATAGGATGGTCTTTGACCCGAAACATCATCTGTCCATATCCCCACTACAGATACTGCCCGACAGGCTGACTTCCTCCAGTAGATTGCTTTCTGCTGCGGATTTCAGATCCTGCCATGTCTTGTGCGCGTAGACTTAGCACAATGTAGTGTAGTGGTTAGCACAATGCTTCAGTATAGGTGACCCGGTGCCATTCCCATCGCTCCCTGTAAGGAGTTTGTACTTCTCCCTGTGATAGCGTAGGTTTCCTCCAGGTGTTTCAGTTTCCCCCCACAGTCCAAAGACGCTGCAGTTGGTGGGTTAATTAGTCATTGCAAATTGTCCCGTGATTAAGCAAGGGTTAAATCAGGAGTTGCTGGGTGGCACGGCTCGTAGGCTCGAAGGGCCTGTTCCATGCTGTATCACAATCATAAATAAACAAACAAAGATAAAACACACACACACACACACACACACACCATGTACAACAGTGACTGCAAATTCCACTCTCTTTCCAAAGGTCCAGTCGGTATGATATTTCTGTCTGTCACCTCTCAGACAATGTAATCCTGATGCAGAGGGAGACCGAAGACCTTGGCACCAAGGGAACACTGCGGCCCATGAGTGAGAGCTGTTCGCAGGCGGTGTGTTCTGTGCCCCTTCCACACTCCCGCTGTCGCATGTGGCTTTCATTATTTTTGAGCTGGGGTGGGGAGGGGGGGACGAGCATGTAGGCCTCTTTTCAGCCCCACCACTCTTACTGCCTGGAGTCTGGCGTCATAGTAAAGGCTGTTAAACAGAGACCAAATCTCCACTCCGTCTGTGAGCATTTTATGTAAATATATTACCTAATGTACTTTTGGAGCAGTGATATATTTTACTCCATTGTGTGTGTGTTGTGAGTCTGCTTGTTGTGGGGGTGTGTTGTTTGCATGTTTTGTGTCCCACAGTTCGTTCTGAGTATGTTGTGTGTTTGTGTGTGCCTGTTATCTGTGTGTGCCGTGTGTCTGTATGCTGTGGGTGGGTTAAGTGTGCCTGCGTGCCAGGGCTGTGCACCTGTGGGGTACACAGTCTGAGTGGTGTGTGTGTGTCTGTGTGTGTGTGTGTGTGTGTGTGTGTGTGTATAGGTGCGCACACACGTACACAGTGTGTGACCCAGGACAGCCTCGGTCTGTTTCGGTTTACAGAGGAACAATGGAAATGTTTCTGTGTTCGTGGGCAGGAGACACATCTCGAACCCCTCTGCTTCCAGCCAGCTTCTCTTTGTCTGACACTGCCTTTTACAAAGACCAGCCAAGCAGCTGTGGCCCATTTTACACCGTCTACCACAAGGAGGTTTATTAAAGAGAATTTCCTTTCCTCAAGTGTTTAATGATTAAATTAACCTTTAACCCCTGCTCCTCCACCTTCTGGTTGCTTTGTTTGTTCTGTGAGCTTAGCGGCGGTCACTGGGCAGCCATTTAGTACTGTCACAAATTGGTCTATCAGTAACAGCGAGGTGGGAATGGCGCGATGCTCCATTAAAAGTGGTGGGAAGGGGGGGGAGAGGAAAGAAAATGTATTTTTATTCCTCCTTGCTTCTCACCCGGTTGCAGAGGTGCAGTGGCTTCAACAGCGGCAGGCAGCGACGAGCTCTGCCCTCGGGTTAGCGAGCCACATTCATTAGCGAAGCGTAGCGGGAGAGCAGAACGGGAGAGATTGTTAATCAATAACTACAAGGTCAGGCGGGCTGTCTCAGCGCTGGTGAGACCTGTCAGGAATGTGTGTGTGTGTGTGTGTGTGTGTGTGTGTGTGTCTGTCTGTCTGTCTGTCTGTCTGTTTAAAGACATAGGTCTGTGTAATCCGGGCAGGAAAGCGAGGCTTCGGCAGTGGAGAGCGCCACCTGCTGGCGTGAAGCTGGCAACGTTCGCTTCACGCAAAACCCAGATGATAGTCAAGCCTCTGTGTGTCATTTCATCGTGATATTCGTTTTGCGGCAGATGTACATCGCAATACATAATTTAAAAATCTATAAATTCAATAAGAAATACTTAAAAATTGAATTAAATAAGTAGCATTAAAAAGAGAACAAAATGCTACGGTAGTGTACTTGAGTTCCACTGAAGGGTCTCAGCCCAAAACGTCAACTGTTTACTCTTTTCCATAGATGCTGCCTGGCCTGCTGAGTTCCTCCAGCATTTTGTGTGTGTTGCTTGGATTTCCAGCATCTGGAGATTTTCTCTTGTTTGTACTTGGCTTCATTGTCCATTCAGAAATCTGATTGGGAAGGGTTCAAAGGAGGTTCACATAATGTTTCCAGGACTGAAAGGCTTGTCATATGCGGAGCATTTGATGCTCTGGGCCTGTGCTCACTGGAATTTAGAAGAATGAGGGGTAACCTCATTGAAACTGGCTATGTGTTGAAGGACCTGGATATAGAGTGGGTGTGGAGGGGATGTTTCCTAGGGTGGAGGAGTCTTAAGTCCAGAGCACACAGCCTCAGAATAGAAGGACGTCCTTTTAGAACAGGAATGAGGAGGAATTTCTTTAGCCAGGGAGTTGTGAATCTGTGAAATTTGTTGCCAACTGGCAGCTGTGGAGGCTGAGTTATTGGGCATATTTAAGATTGAGGTTGATAGATTCTTAATTATTCAGGGCATGAAGTTGATACAGGGTGAAAGCAGGAGATTGGGGTTGAGAGGGAAAATAGATCAGCCATGATGAAATGGCAGAACAAACTTGATGGGCCAAATGGCCTGAATCTGCTCCTATATCTTATGATACAAGAAGCTGTTCTTAAAACTTTGCATGTGTGCCTTCAGGCTCCTGTACTTTTTCCCTGATGGTAGCAATGAGAAGAGGGCATGTCCTGGGTGATGGGGTCCTTAATGAATGATGCCACCTTTTAGAGGCATCGCCTTTTGAAAATGTCCTCGCCCTCGCTTGTGGGGAGGCTGGGCTCTGGATGTTCCCTGTTGCTGAACCTGGAAAATACTGAATCTATTGACTTGAAAAGGATTGCCTTGACATTTCCTGCCGCCTTTCTGCATACAATACTTTACACGTGTAAACAATACCCATGCATTCAAAAACATTGCAGCATCCTGTCCATATCAATTGGCTAGAACCAGACAGCCCAGGAAATAAAACAGAAACTACATTCAGTGCCCACTTTATTAGGCGAACACGTAGAACCCGGTGTGGTCTTCCACTGCTGTAGCCCACCCACTTCAAGGTTTGACATTGCATTCGGAGATGTTCTTCTGCACACCACTGTTGTAACGTGTGGTTATGAGTTACTGTCACCTTCCTGTCAGCTTGAACCAGACTGGCCATTCTCCTCTGTCTTCTCTCATATACAAAACGTTTTCGCCCGCAGAGATACTGCTCACTGGATTTTTTTTTTGTTTCTTTTACACCATTCTCTGTAAACTCTAGAGGCTGTTGTGCATGAAAATTCCAGGATATCAGCAGTTTCTGAGATACTCAAACCACCCTGTCTGGCACCAACAATCATTCCACAGTCAAAGTTACTTAGATCACCTGTCTTCCCCATGCTGATGTTTGATTCAAACAACAACTGAACCTCTTGACCACATCTGCAAGTTTTTATGCATTGAGTTGCTCCCACATGATTGGCTGATTAGATATTCGGACTAATGATCAGGTGTACCTAATAAAGTGGCCATAAAGAGTAATTTGCTGGGAAGATTTTGTTCAGCAGCTATGGTTGACCTTGACTTAATCCTCATTGCCCCCTGCAGCCACCTAACCCCACCGCCCCCATCACCCCGAGCCTGTTGGTGTAGAATCTCAAGACCATGCTGGCTGGTCTGTCTCCACGTCACATTGAAAAGACGTGCTGGAGATAGTGCCACTAGGGGCACACCTTTCTGAAAAATCAAAAAGTGCTCCATAGGTCAGTCAGCATTTGTAGAAGGAGAAGCCTTGTTAGTGTTTCGGTGTGGAAGCCCTTTATCAAGACAGGAAAGGGGGGAGGGGGAAGATCAGGTTAGTTTTAAGTTGCAGTGAGCGTAAGGGAGAAATGGACAAGACAAAGGGAATAGTAAACTGTTTTGATTTAGAGAGAGTGGGGAACAGTTGGATAGAACAAAGGAATATGTCTAATTTCATTTTGATAGAATCAGGCACATTCCCTTTATCCTTTTCATCCTTTTTCCACTCTCTCTAAATCGAATATGTTGCTTTCATTCACACTTCTGATAAAGGGTTCCTCCTTCTAACCATTGAGCATATCTACATGAAATGTTGTTGCAGGAAAGCAGCATCCGTCACTAGGAACCCCACCACCCAGGACATGCTCTCTTCTCACTGCTGCCATCAGGAAGAAGGTGCAGGAGCCAAAGAACTCACACCGCCGAGTTCAGGAACAGTTAGTACCCTTCAACCATCAGGCCCTTGAACAAAAGGGAATAACTCCACTCAACTTCATTCGCCCTATCAGTGATACGTTCACACAGCCAACAGACTCATTTTCAAAGGCTCTTAATCTCGTGTCCTTGAAATTAATTGTTTTTATATATATTATTGTTTCTTTTTGCATTTGCATAGTTTGTTGTCTTCTGCACTCTAGCAGAAAGGCCTACTTTGGTGGTCCTTCATTGATTCTGTTATAGTTACTATTCTATAGATTTGAGTATGCCCACAAGAAAATGCATTTCTGGGTTGTATATGGTGACATATATGTACTTTGATAATAAATCTTACTTTGAACATTGAACTTTGAAGGTCTCATGAATCAGAAAATATGAAGGTTCTCAAACAGCAACTCTTAATTCTTCTCCATAGATGCTGCCTGACCTGTTGTGTAATTCCGGCATTTTATTCCAGATTTCCCACATCTGGAGCTTCTTGATCTTCACTGTTTGCTCAGTGAGGGACCCAACACATTAGTTGTTTGTTTATTTTATTTATTTTTGGTAACAGATCCTTCCAGCCCAACAAGCCCCCCGCCGCCCAATTACATCTATGTGACCACTTAACCATGTGTCTTTAAAATGTGGAAGAAGACCGGAGCACCCAGAAGAAACCCACAGAGTCACCGGGGAAAATGTGTATTCTCCTTACAGACCGCGGCAGGAGTCAAACCCCAATCCGTAATCACTGGCGCCGTAAAGCAACTGCAAACGATGCAGAATCCGTTTGGTTTCCATTGTCATTATCAATGCAGAGAAAAAAAGCTTAGGCTGATCTTGAAAGAAGAAGAAAGCAGAACTTGCATCTTACAGCCCATTCATGCTGTTGGGAGGGTACAGCCAGTGAAATATTTTAGAACTGTGGTCACTGTTGAAAGAGGAAGCTCAAAAAAATTGCTCACAGCTAATAAAAGTTTCAATAGCATATCATAGTTATATCCATAGTTTCCAATACAACTCGATCACAGGTGGCAACCAACACAGAGGCGGATACATTTGGGGCATTCAAGAGATTAAGGTAGGCACACGGACCATAGAAAAATGGAGGGTTACATAGGAGGGAAGCATTAGATTGATCTTAGAGTAGGTTAAAAGGGCCTGTACTGTGTTGTACTGTTCTATGTTCAATTTATGTTGAGATGGCTCTTAGAATTCGAGTTAATTTGACCTTGTGGGCTCTATAATTAATTTATGCATTGTGGGAATGTTCTGGTCAAACTCGTGAGGCTTCTGACGAGTCTTTAAGATAGTCTCATCTCAGAATTACCTCTCTTCACTGCTGTCACTTGCCAGATTTGGTTAACTGGTGTCAGTGATATACAGGAGATGGTTGACACTTGCATCAATTTGTTTTCAATCTTGTGCCAAAGTACTTCAATTGCTTCCAGTTTATCATCTTATAAGTTGGTCTCTCATTCCAAAGGCCGCTTGCAGTTATCCACCTACAGCCATTTGTACCTTTCTCATTGCTCCAAATCCAAAACAGTTTTTCCCAGCTACAATCCAGGAATTCTGATCTATAATCCATAATCGTACACCTGGTGGTGTCAAAGTTGAATCAATATTTCACCAACATGGGATATTAGCGTTCTTCTCTGAATGTTCCCATTTCCAGGGAATATCCTATCTTGCTCTGAATAGATGAATCATAAATCATACAGCAAAGAAACAGACCCTTCGGCCCAACTAGACCATGTCAACCAAGACATTCCATCCAAAATAGTCCCATTTGCCAGTGTTAAGGCCCCACGCCATCCAGAACATGCCCGCTTCGCATTACTACCATCCAGGCAGAGGTACCAAAGTCCAAAGTTTCACTCAGTGGTTTAGAAACAGCTGAATCACTGGTCACAGTCAGAATGGTCCATGAACCTATGAACACTATATCACTCTTTTTTTCTTTCTTTCTTTGCACTATTTATTTATTTCATAATAAATGTTTCATCTCCTAAGTTACAGAGAAAGGTTGAACAAGTTAGATCTTTATTCTTTGGAACGTAGAAGCTTGAGGGGGGACTTGATAGAGGTGTTTAAAATTATGAGGGGGATTGATAGAGTTGACGTGGTTAGGCTTTTTCCATTGAGAGTGGGGAAGATTCAAACAAGAGGACATGGGTTGAGAATGAGAGGACAAAAGTTTAGGGGTAACATGAGGGGGAACTTCTTTACTCAGAGAGTGGAACGAGCCTCCAGCAGAAGTGGCTGAGGCAGGTTCAATGTTGTCGTTTAAAGTTAAATTGGACAGCTATATGGACAGGAAAGGAATGGAGGGTTATGGGCTGAGTGCAGGTCGGTGGGACTGGGTGAGAGTAAGAGTTCGGCACGGACTAGAAGGGCCGAGAAGCTGGGAGATGATAGGTGGAAGGGATAAAGGGTTGAAGAATAAGGAATCTGATAGGAGAGGACAGTAGGCCAAGTGAGAATGGGAAGGAGGAAGAGCATCAGAGGCAAGTGAGGAGAAATGAAGAGGTAAGTGGGGAGCCAGAATGGGGAATGAAGAAAGAGAGAAGGGAAAGGGGGGCAAAAAATACCAGAGGTTAGATAAAACCAATGTTCATGCCATCACGTTGAAGGCTTCCCAGATGAAATCCTCCAACGTGAGAGTGGCCTCATCGTGGCAGTACTCCAAATGCAGCTTTACCAGCATTTTGTACAACTGCACCATGACCTCCTGACTTCATACTCAACAGATAATTCTATGCTAAAAATATTAAGTGCTGCACACTCAGATAGTGTTCCAGCAGAGTCCAAGTATTTGTTTTAAACTTTAATCGATAAGGAAGGACAATCTTTATTTAAATTTCACTTAGATGGTTTCTAACAAGTCAAAGTAGATGTATTGTCAAAGTACATATATGTTGTCATATGCTACCTCAAGATTCATTTTCTTGCAAGCATTTTCAAGAAAATAATGAAATACAGTAGAATTTGTACAAAAAAACTACACATAAATAAAGACTGACAAATAACCAATGAGTAAGAGAAGACAAATTGTGCAAATAAAAGATAAACAATACTTCCAGCGTGAGTTATAGACACAGCAGCATCTGTCCACAGTCCACCTGTCCCTACACCTCCTCTCTTGCCACCATTCAGGGCCCCAAACAGTCCTTCCAAGTGAGGAAACACTTCACTTGTGAGTCTGTTGGGGTCGTCTATTGCATCCGGTGCTCCCAGTGTGGCCTCCTCTACATTGGTGAAACCTGACGCAGATTGGGGGACCGCTTCGTCGAGCACCTCTGCTCCGTCCGCCACAACAGACAGGATCTCCCAGTAGCCACCCATCTCAACTCTGCTTCCCACTCCCATTCAGATATGTCCATACATGGCCTCCTCTACTGCCATGATGAGGCTAAACTCAGGTTGGAGGAGCAACACCTCATATACCATCTAGGTAGTCTCCAGCCCCTTGTTATGAACATAGAATTCTCCAACTTCCGGTAATTCCCTCTCCCTCCCTTCCCCTATCCCTATTTCACTCTGCCTCCTCCCCCAACTGCCTATCACCTCCCTCATGGTTCCGCCTCCTTCTACTTCCCATTGTGTTTTCCCTATTCCTTCTTCACCTTTCCTGCCTATCACCGCCCCCCCTGCTTCCCCTCCCCCACCCCTTTATCTTTCCCCTTACTGGTTTTTCACCTGGAACCTACCAGCCTTCTCCTTCCCACCCTCCCCCCGCCTTCTTTATAGAGCCTCTGCCCCTTCCCTCTACAGTCCTGACGAAGGGTTCCGGCCTGAAACGTCGACTCATCGTTTCCACGGTTGCTGCCCGACCTGCTGAGTTCCTCCAGCGTGTTGTGAGTGTTGCTCTGTCCACAGTTAAGTGGGGCTTGTTGGTGGGTGCAAGAGACCAGTGAAGGTTGGCAGAGGACAGCTCTGGACATGAGAGAGGACTTCTCCCTCCAACCCCTACCCTTAGATAGTGCATGGGAGGAGTCTTTATGCTAACTTGAGAGGTTGTTGGATTAAGCGGTAGAATTATTATTTTTCTTGTAGTTTAATTTTCCTATGCTCGTTTGTATTTTTATATCATCATCTATGTACATGTAATTGTTCACTGAGTTTTCAAGTAATTATGGTCCAGTTGCCTCTGTAATTTTCAGGAAACGTCTTGGTTTCAGTAGTGGGTGTCATATTACTTGAATCTGGCGCTCTTGTTGGTTAACTGTTGTCAATGGAATTTCTGTTATCTCTCATCTGGTATGAGAAGACCACAACTACTATTTAGTCTTCTTTCCTTTATTTCTCTTCCTCACGTTTCTCCTTCTTCGCTGTTGTAACACTTAATAAAACAGCGAAAGGCAACGAGTTTTGTGCCTCATTCTTGACTTCTGAAAAAGCTTTCGATCAGTCCTGTGTGAAAGAGAATGCTTGCAACAGCCCCACTCTCCCCAGTTTCACTACCTTGATATTCATGTTCATGTCTCTGCTGTCTGAGACTTGAACCTAAGTAAACCACCCAGCGAGCCCCCTGCTGACGCAGAGATCATTTTTAAAAATACTTGTACCTTCGGTAAACAAATCCCGTTCGAGTAAGGAATTTGGTGAACTGCCCAGGCGCATCCTGGGACACTTGCCTGAATCAAATCGGCTCTATGTGAAGTCTGCTGTCTGCATCGTTTACTTCATGTTGGCACATCAGAGAAATATGACCTCCCTTTGAATGGAAGGGTTTTACTCACAGCTTCTCACTGTAATCGCTGTTGTGGCACTGGGTTTATCAGGATATCGGAAAGGAGGAGGATGTGAACATAAATTTCACAATCTCATCCTTTACTCTTTCTCAATTTCCTTATTGGGTTCTGGTGAAAAAAGTGGTGGATACAGACTAGTCAATCACAGGAAAACCCCTTCCCACCACTGAGCACATCTACAGGGAGCACTGCCACAAGGAAGCAGCATCCATCATCAAGGACCCCCACCACCCCAGGCCATGCTCTCTTCTCACTGCTGCCATCGGGAAGGGGGTACAGGAGCCTCAGGACCCACACCGCCAGGTTCAGGAACAGTTATCATCCCTCAACCAACCAGCCCCTGAACCAGAGTGGATAATTTCATTCGCCTCAACACAGCTGATTCCACAACCTATGGACTCACTACTCATGCTCCCAGTATTTATTTATTTATTTTGCAAACTTTGCAAGTTTGTCTTCTTTTGCACATTGGTTGTTTGCCAGTCTTTCTTTGTATATAATTTTTCGTTAATTCCATCTGTAGCCACAGTACTGTGAATACCCACAGGAAAATGAATCTCAGAGTAGTATATGGTCATATATAGAAACATAGAAAATAGGTGCAGGAGTAGGCCATTTGGCCCTTCGAGCCTGCACCGCCATTCAGTACGATCATGGCTGATCATCCAACTCAGAACCCTGTACCTGCCTTCTCTCCATACCCCCGATCCCTTTAGCCACAAGGGCCCATATCTAACTCCCTTTTAAATATAGCCAATGAACTGGCCTCAGCTGTTTCCTGTGGCAGAGAATTCCACAGATTCACCACTCTCTGTGTGAACAAGTTTTTCCTCAACTCGGTCCTAAAAGGCTTCCCCTTTATCCTCAAACTGTGACCCCTCGTTCTGGACTTCCCCAACATCGGGAACAATCTTCCTGCATCTAGCCTGTCCAATCCCTTTAGGATTTTATACATTTCAATCAGATCCCCCCTCAATCTTCTAAATTCCAGAGAGTATAAGCCTAGCTGATCCAGTCTTTCATCATATGAAAGTCCTGCCATCCCAGGAATCAATCTAGTGAACCTTCTTTGTACTCCCTCTATAGCAAGAATGTCTTTCCTCAGATTAGGGGACCAAAACTGCACACAATACTCCAGGTGTGGTCTCACCAAGGCCTTGTACAACTGCAGTAGAACCTCCCTGCTCCTGTACTCGAATCCTCTTGCTATGAATGCCAGCATACCATTCGCCTTTTTCACCGCCTGCTGTACCTGCATGCCCACTTTCAATGACTGCACTTCGATAATGAATTTACTTCGACCTTTGGTTTCCATTTCACTTGATTGTACAAAGCATGTTTGGTCAGTTAGTGGAAGATACTGAAGTAGGTGGCAGATGCTGGAAACCTAGAGCAACCTACACAATGTGCTGGAGGAACCCAGCAGGTCAGGCAGCACCTATGGATGGGAATGCACAGTCAAAGTTTACTCCTGATGAAGGTTCTCGTCCTGAAAAGTGGACTGTTTATTCCCTTCCATAGATGCTGCCTAACCTGCCGAGCTCCTCCAGTACATTGTGTGTATTGCCCTGAAATAGGTGGAGTTGTAGACAATGTAGTCACGTAGAAATTTGAACACTACAGCATACTACAGGCCCTTTGGCCCATTGTATGATACCGATCTTTAAACCTACTCTAAAATCACTCTAACCTTTCCCCTTCCCTCCTACATAGCCCTTCATTTTTATCCCATTCATGTGCCTAAGAGCTTCTTAAACAAGAGGCTCATTTCAGAGTCTAGATCAGGAGCGTGACAATATTCCTACATTCTATTAGTTGCATAGGATTTGTTTCTTGATGCACTAATTTTGTTTTCGCCTTTTTATTTTATTTTTTTTTTTATTTGCCTTTAGATATGCCTAAAGTGCACATTTTAGTTTAGCATTGTAGTGTGGACCTCTACAGGAGGTAGAGTGCCTGGTAATTTCTAACCGTAGGGGGAGCCAGTTTTCTGGTGCCCCCGTGACAGTGGGAACATGCGGTGGCACTGAATGAGATGCATTATTTGGGGTGACGGGTTCCTGACTGTATTGGGTGATGTGGCTAGATTGGGAAGCATGTGCAGTTTGCTCTGGGTTTACCGGGTAGTGTTTCTGTTGCAGTGCTGGGCTGTGCTGACTTCCAGGGAGTGGGGCAGTAAAGTTCAATAGCGTCACAACTTGTGGCCACCGCAGGCAGGGGGCACGGAAGAGGCAGGGGTTCATTCAGGGGGTGATGAGCACCCGGTATCCCATACCCGCCTGCCCCCCCACCAGTCCTGCTTCTGTTCACAACCCATTAGCCCCACACTCCTGAGGGCTGTGAGGACCTCTGCTGCAGCTGATCTCACCTTTGTGCGAATCCATAAGACCATAAGACAAAGGAGCAGAAGTAGGCCATTCGGCCCATTGAGTCTGCTCATCTCCGCCATCAGTGGGTCAGTCTGTGACAGGGTGCCTGTCACTATCGCTTGGCGTCAGCTGTCATATCCTGCAAGCTGCAAGCATTCGCCAGTCAGGGCAAGATGTGCTGAACACAAACACACACACACACACACACACACAGTTCTTGTGTTCATATTCACTCTGGGTCTCATGTCCAAAGTTCAAGCTGCATCATATATGTCACCATATATTACCCTGAGATTGCAGACAAACTGCGAATGTGAATAATAGATAAATAAATAGGTAACTAAATCATACTGAGAACACGAATTGTAGAGTCCTTGAAAATGAGTCTGTAGATTATGGAATCAGTTCAGCGTTGAGGTGAGTTGAATTATCCGTGCTGGTTCAGGAGCCTGATGATTGATGAGTAATAATTGTTCCTGAAACTGGTCTCATACGGCTCAGACAGGGTAAGACAGGCAGATTTCCTTTCCTGAAAGCAATTAGCGAACTAGATGTGTTTCTGCTTTCATGGTCACTCTTACTAGTGGTAGCTTTTTATTGCGAAATTATTTCATTAGTTGAATTAAAAACCCCCGATGTCTGTGGTGGGATCTGAACCTGCATATTCAGGTCAGACATCCATTCCTCCGCAGATGGATTTGATCCTTAGCGTGTAAGCTTTACTGGCCCCTCTTATGCTAGAATTAACCTTTAAGCCTTCAACAGGGTTTTCGTTATAAGACTCTTTATCTGGCGACTGGATAGAAAATATCATCAGAATATGAGTGGATTTAATTTAATTCCATGAGAGTTGATGAAAAAAGTGATCAAAGGAAGCCAGGGTTAGCGGTATCTTTGGGTTGGAAGAACCATATTCTCATAACGACTGACCTGAACAAGGTAAATGATCCCCAGGATCAGAACCAGGTTTACTGTCACAGGCACTTGTCATGCCTGTCCTAAGAGGCAAGATCACTGTCTCCTCCTCCCCTTTCTCCTATGATCCACTCTCCTCTCCTACCAGATTCCTTTTTCTCCAGCCCTTTACTTTTCTCACCCACCCGGCTACACCCGTCACCTTCCAGATATTGTCCTTCCCCTTTCCCCCCTTCTACTCAGTCCTGATGAACGATCACAACCTGAAACATCGACTGTTTATTCCTCTCCATAGATGCTACCTGACCTGCTGAGTTCCTCCAGCATTTTGTGTGTGTTGCAGAATTTGTGATTTGTGACTATAGCACAATATAGGCAGAGCAAGTTATTATAAGTTACAATAAATCACTATAAGAACATAAGACATAGGAGTGGGGTTAGGCTGTTCAGCCCAACAAGTCTGTCCCCACCATTTCATCATGGCTGAATTATTATCCCTCTCTTCTCCATTCTCCAGCCTTCTCCCGGTAACCTTTGACACCCTTAGTAATCAAGACCCTATCAGCCTCCACTATAAATATACTCTGTGACTTGATCTCCACAGCCATCAACTCCCCAGGTTCACTGCTGTCTGGCTAAAGTAATTCCTTTATATCTCTGCTCTAAAGAGACATCCTTCTGTCCTACATTCCCTCACTATAGGAAACATCCTCTCCATGTCCACTCTATCGAGGCCTTTCAATATTCAAAACTACTATAAGTTAAAGAAATGTAAGTAGTGACAACGAAATAGTGAGGTCGTGTTTGTGGATTTATGGACCATTCAGAAATCTGATGGCGCAGCTGAAGAAGCTTTACCTAAAACGTTGAGTGTGAGCCTTCAGCCTCCTTTAACTCCTCCCTGATGGTAGTAATGGGAAGAGGGCATGTTTTGGGTGGTGAGGTTTGTTAATGATGGAGGCTGCCCTTCTTCAGGCTTCTTTGGTGACGTTTCAAATCTTCCCAAACTCCTCGTGAAGTATGCTAACACGCCTTCTTCACGATTGCGTCAAGGTGATGGGCCCAAGGTCAATCCTCGGAGATGTTGCCTCCCAAGGGTGGGAGCGGCCACAGACCAGTACCGTAAAATATCAGTGCCGCTGAAAATCATCTCCATTTACCTTCTACCTGTTACAGAGCAATGGTGTCCCCAGTCAAGTTGAGTTTAACGTCACGTGAGGTACAAGTACAATTAAACATTGGCTTGTGGCAGCTTTACAGGCACTTAGATGCAGACAACACCCAGAATGACTGGTTGTCCGTCGTATCCGGCGGTGCCAGTTAGATTTGTGTAGTCCTGTTGTGTGTTCGTAGATGCTGCTGAGTCCAAGTTGTGAGTGACAAAGGACATGGAAACTGCTGGATCGGGGAGTGGAGCTGCTGCTTGTGCTTTCCTTCTTTGTCGGGCAGCGGTTAGTACTGCTGGTCGTCTGCCCTCCAGGTTGTTGTGAGCAGTTCTAACCAAGCTTGTCAGCCACTCCGGTCTTGCGCAGTCCGTTCCAGCCGTTTTAGTACGAGCCCAGCGTGTGCCGTGTTAGCTTTCACGCAGTCTTGGAACCTCTCACAGGGCCTGCGCAACAAAAGCTCACTAAGGTGATACATTATCCATAAAATAATTCTATACAGTGAAAAAAGAATATACAACAGCAAACCCTTAGAGCAAAACTACAAAATCTTATTTTAAAGTAAGCCTGTAGTTGTGTCAGAGTAGTCTATAATGTTCTGTTACTAAGGTAGGTTAGGATTGTGCTGGTTGGTTCAAGAACCAAATGGTTAAGGAGTAGTTGTTCCAGAACCTGGTCCCATGGGTCTTCATGCTTCTGTACCTTCTGCCTGATGGTAGCTGTGAGGAGATGGCATGCCCTGGGGATCCTTGATGATGGATGCCTGCTCAGGAGGCAGTGTGTAGTGCAGTGAGCTTATCAATCGGAAACTGATGTTGAGTCACTCAAATGGATGTTGGTGTCAATTACAAAATGCTTGGCCATTGCGAGAGTCAGATAGCTGTTGCATCAGGATCAGGGATGCAAAGGAGGAAAGGGAAGTGGAAAGATCTGGGGAAAGGAATTCCAGAGCTTAGGCCCTTGGCAACCATAACCATGGCTGACGGCAGGTGGACAATTAAAATTAAGGGATGATCAGACAGAGACAACAAGAGACTGCAGATGCTGGAAATCTGGAGCAATGCATACAAAATGCCGGAGGGACTCAGCAGGTCAGGCAGCAGCTATAGAGAGAAATGAACAGTCAGCATTTCAGGCTAAGGCCATTCATCAGGAACAGGGCAGAATAAAAGGTTGAAGGAGTGGGAGGAGCATGAGCTGGAGGGTGATGCTGCCTGACCCACCGTGCCTGTGTCGCTAGAGATGGTCAGGTCCTGTGGTTGGATTCATAAACACAAAATAATCTGCAGATGCTGGGATCAAAGCAACACTCACAACATGCTGGAGGAACTCAGCAGGTCAGGCAGCATCCGTGGAAACGATGAGTCGACGTTTCGGGCCTTTCCAACCCTCCCCCACCTTCTTTATAGGGCCTCTGCCCCTTTCCCCTACAGTTATGACAAAGGGTTCCGGCCCGAAACGTTGACTCATCGTTTCCACGGATGCTGCCCGACCTGCTGAGTTCCTCCAGCGTGTTGTGAGTGTCCCTGTGATTGGATTGGAGCATGAAGGTTTACATGGATGGTATGGATGATTACAGCCAAGCCGAGATTCCGTGGTCACATCAACATCAGTTCGTACCTAATGTCCTGTGCGGAAGACCATATGAAGGTCTTGACTTATTTCCGATGATCCCAGTCACCCTTGTTTGGAAGAACTGGGCCGTCCATCTGAATGAAGACTTTGTTTCTGGTTCAATCAGACTGAGATAGGCCAAGTAAACAGTAGCTCACCATGGTCTGGGGAATCTGATTGGAGCAGAACGTGAGATAAAGGCAATGTGGGAAGGCAACTGTTTACATCAGAGTTCCTGAGGGAGAGTGAAGGAAGCTGACAGGGGTGGAATTTTCTCCAACATCTTTATTACTCATGTGGTTTTGAGAAAATTTTTGTAGTGTTTTCCAGAGAGAGCCAAAGTCCGTGTTACTCAGACCCAGTGCGTATGTGACAGAATCTTTGTAGAAAAGTTATGCTTCCATATTTAGCAATATTTTAGCATACTTCAATCAAGTTACAGTTTTGTTTCACAATCAATTCTGTTTTGTTAGTGTAACAGTCTTACCTGATGATTTTTTTCTGAAATCACATCCTGACTTAAGCCGACTACTAGGATTTAAGGCCATGTCTTTGAGAAATTACGGAAGCACCTTGGCTTCCAGAGTTCAGCTGTGCTGCAGTCGGGGGCTCCAAGCCCTCAGAATGCTTCGATGTAAAATACAGAGACAGAAGAAGGCCATTCTGTCCTTCAGGCTGATCATAGCTGATCATCCAAATGCTAAACCCCAGCATTCCCCCCTTAATACTTCGAACCTTTTAGCATTAAGAAATAAATCTACCTTCCTGGATATATTTATCAATGTGTGTGAACGTTTGCTCCCTGTTTGTGGTGTGGATCGAACTCCAGTGCACAGAAACGTAAGAAGCTGCAGAGAGGAGTGAACTCAGTCCATTACATCAGAATACATCCCTTCCTACCATCAGTAGTATCATCATAAATACATCCCTTCCCACCATCGGTAGTATCATCATGAATACATCCCTTTCTACCATCGGTAGTATCATCATGAATACATCCCTTCCCACCATCGGTAGTATCATCATGAATACATCCCTTCCCACCATCGGTAGTATCATCATGAATACATCCCTTCCCACCATCGGTAGTATCATCATGAATACATCCCTTCCCACCATCGGTAGTATCATCATGAATACATCCCTTTCTACCATCGGTAGTATCATCATGAATACATCCCTTCCCACCATCGGTAGTATCATTATGAATACATCCCTTCCCACCATCGGTAGTATCATCATGAATACATCCCTTCCCACCATCGGTAGTATCATCATGAATACATCCCTTTCTACCATCGGTAGTATCATCATGAATACATCCCTTCCCACCATCGGTAGTATCATCATGAATACATCCCTTTCTACCATCGGTAGTATCAACTTGAAAATGCCTCTGAAAACAGCATCTATTATCAAACATCCCCACCATCCGGGCAATGCCATGTTCTCGCAGCTACAGTTAGACAGAAGCATGAACTCCCACACCACTAGATTTAAAAACAGATACTTCCCTTCAATAGCTTGGTTCTTGATGCCAAGTTCTGAACATTAGCTCAACATAGTAACACTATGACCACTTCACGAAACAATGGGTATTTTTTTCTTCTAATTATGTTTTTCCTTGGGTAATTTTTATGTAATATGTTTTTCTTGTGAATGTTATGTGTCTAATGCAATCAGCCTGTGCATGTATATAATTGTGAATATAACAATAAACTCAACTTGGCGTGTGTGTGTGTGTGTGTGTGTGTGTGTAAGAGATGATGTGAATACAGCAACACACACAAAATGCTGGAGGAACTCAGCAGGCCAGGCAGCATCTATGGAAGAGAGTACAGTCGATGTTTGGGGCCGAGTTCCTCCAGCATTTTGTGTGTATTGCTTTGATTTCCAGCATCTGCAGATTTTCTCTCGCATGTGAATACACTACGTGTGGCTTTGTATGTGTGCTTCTATATTTGTCTGTGTCTGGGAGAGTTTGTTAGTGTGTGAGTATAGTTATTAAGTTATTTATTTATAGGATGTCAACTTTAACTTATCAGTAAACAGTGGAGGGAAAATTAAGGGATGAAACTCAAGGGAATCCCTCCAGAAGTGAAGGCTGCAGCGCCGTGCTGTTGAATGGGCCAACAGCACAGGTCCTGCAGAAGGAGTTGGTGCCAACCTGGTCAGGTCAGCTGTTGCTCCGTGACATCATGGCAATAGAATGTCGCCTCTTGCTCACTCACTCACTGTCACCACATGTCATCCTGCAAAGACAAATCGCTCTGAGCCGTCTGTGATGTGCCTCAGTGCATTAGCTGGGCTCTCAGATCCCCAACCAGTAATTCTGTTTTTTTTTGTTTTGCAGAGTGGAAGAGTTTAATGGCTTACAGGTAGAAGGCAGGAAGAGAGAATAAAGATGAACACAGTAACATCAATGGATAGACACATCCAACAGACGAATGATCGACTGCAGTGTATTAAACAGGTAAGGAAAAATACTCCTCGGCAGTGTCTCACCCCTCGTCCCCCTTTTGTGTGTGGTAGGTCGTGTCTAAGTTTTTCAAGGAAATTGGAAGGAATGTTTATGAAGCCAAGGCAATGGATCTTGCCTACATAGACCTTAACAAGGCCTTTGACAAGATCCACATGAGAGATTGGTCAAGAAGATTCAGCCGCTTGGCATTCAGGATGAGGTAGTAAATTGGATTCAACATCGGCTTTGTGGGAGAAGCCAGAGAGTGGTAGTAGGTGGCTGCGTCTCTGACTGGAGGCCTGTGACTAGTGAGGTGCCGCAGGGATCGGTGCTGGGTCCGTTGTTGTTTCTCATCTATATCAGGGGTCCCCAAGCTTTGACCGGTTTAATATTGACAATATTCTTGCAGACCGGCCGACTGGGGTGGGGGTGGGGGGGGCGGTGTTCAAGTAGGGTTAAACTCACCTCAACATGCCTTTTACAGTAAAACTTTCTCACTCCCAAATAAGGGAAAAAAGTAGCAGTCAAATCCCGGGACCCTTTACCCCAGGAAAGACTACCATGACCATGAAGCCTTGCGTGGGCACCTATGTGCGCATGCCTGACTGCGCATGTAATGTACGCATGCGCATACGTGCCGATATTTTCCCCCACGAATCGGTTTTGCCTTCATCTTTCCGACTATACGTACATTATTTCTACTTTATATAGGCTGTGTATTTATAATATCATTCCTGCTTTTACTATATGTTAGTGTTATTCATTTTCGGTTTTAGTGTGTTATTTGGTATGATTTGGTAGGTTATTTTTTGGGTCTGGGAATGCTCAAAATTTTTTCCCATATAAATTAATGGTAATTGCTTCTTCGCTTTACTCCATTTCCGCTTACAAACGGTTTCATAGGAACGATCTACCTTAGCGGGGGAAATACGAGACAAACCAATTTAGCCCAATATACGGGATGTCCTGGCAAATACGGGACAGTTGGCAACCTTATGTTCAAGTTCAACAGTGTGTGACAGGGAATGAGGAAAGGTGCAGCTGACTCACATCGTTTCCTCGCGGCCTGGTAGCACATGCTTTGCGGCCCGGTACCGGTCCGCGGCCCGGTGGTTGGGGACCGCTGATCTATATCAATGATCTGACTGATCACGTAGTAAATAGAATCAGCAAATTTGTCGATGACACCAAGATCAGGGATATTGTGGATAGCGAGGAAGGCTATCAAAGCTTGCAACGGGTTCTGGACCGGCTGGAAAAATGGGCTGGAAAAAAGTATTGAGTACAGGAATTGGAATTCAATGTTGAAGTTGTATAAGGCAAGAGTGAGGGCTAATTGAAGTGCTGTGTGCTGTTTGGTCAGTACAGTAAAGATGTCAGTGAGATTGAAAGAGTGCAGAGAAAATTTACAAGGTTGTTGCCGCAACATGAGGGCCTGAGGTACAGTGAAAGTTTGAATAGGTTAGGATTTTATTCCCTAGAGCATAGAAGATTCTGGAGAGATTTACTGAGTTATACAAAATGATGAGAGGTATGAATAGGGTCAATTCAAGCAGGGTTTTTGCACTGAAGTTGAGTGAAAATAGAATTAGAGGTCAGAGGTTAAGAGTGAAAGGTGAGATGTTTAGGGGCAACATGAGGGGGAACTTTTTCACTCAGAAGGTGGTGAGGATGTGGGATGAGCTTCCAGTGGAAATGGTGGATGTGTGTTCGATTTCAACATTTAAGAGAAATCTGAATGGATACATGTATGGGACAGGTATGGAGGCTATGCTCCAGGTATGGATTGATGGGACTAGGCAAATTAATAGTTCAGCATTGATTAGATGGGCCAAAGGGCCTGGCTTCTCTGCTATAGGGTTCTTTGATTCTTTAACTATTAAGTACACCTGTACACAGGTTTGATAATGTAAATATCTAATCAGCCAATCATGTGGCAGCAACTCAATGCATAAAAGCATGCAGACATGGTCAAGGGGTTCAGTTGGTGTTCAGACCAAACATCAGAATGGGGAAGAAATGTGATCTAAGTGACTTTGACTGTGAATTAATTGTTGGTGCCAGATGGGGTGGTTTGAGTATCTAAAAACCTGCTGATCTCCTGGGACTTTTATGCACTATAGTCTCTAGAGTTTATAGAGAAACAAAAGACAAGACATTCAGTGAGCAGCAGTTCTGTGGGTGAAAACATCTTGTTAATGAGAGAGGTCAGAGGAGAATGGCCAGACTGGTTCAAGCTGACAGGAAGGTGACAGTAACTCAAATAACCACACGTTACAACAGTGGTGTGCAGAAGAGCATCTCTGAACAATGGCGAACCTTGAAGTGGATGGGCTACAGCAGCAGAAGACCACGAGCACACACTCAGTGGCCACTTTATTAGGAACAGGAGATACCTAATAAAGGAGCCACTGGGTGTAGAACAGTACTTCATTGTACAGCTCCTTGAGCCCACAATGTTGTAACCTACTCCATGATCAATCTAATTCTTCCTTCCCACATCGCCCTCCATTTTCCTATCATCCATGTGGCTATCAAAGAGTCTCTTACATGTCCATAGTGTGTTTCAGCCTCTACCACCACTCCCGGCGAGGTGAGCATCTGTTACCCATTACTAATTTATGACGTATCTCCAGGTCAAAGTAGTTGCAGTGTGGAGGAGAAACGACAGGTCCTGATGTTGTACTGCACCTACAGCCCTTGTCCCTCTTGGTGGTGGGAGATGCTGTGGGAGTTTGGGTGCCACAGTAGCTAGTGGTTATACTTATACTTTATACTTTATTGTCGCCAAACAATTGGCACTAGAACGTACAATCATCACAGCGATATTTGATTCTGCGCTTCCCACTCCCTGGATTACAAATATTAAATATTAAAAATAGTTAAAATTAGTAAATATTAAAAATTTAAATTATAAATCATAAATAGAAAATAGAAAAATGGGAAGTAAGGTAGTGCAAAAAAACCAAGGGGCAAGTCCAGATATTTGGAGGGTACGGCCCAGATCCGGGTCAGGATCTGTTCAGCAGCCTTATCACAGTTGGAAAGAAGCTGTTCCCAAATCTGGCCGTACGAGTCTTCAAGCTCCTGAGCCTTCTCCCAGAGGGAAGAGGGACGAAAAGTGTGTTGGCTGAGTGGGTCGCGTCCTTGATTATCCTGGCCGCACTGCTCCAACAGCGTGCGGTGTAAAGTGAGTCCACGGACGGAAGATTGGTTAGCGCAGCACTATTACCTTGGGTTGCCAGAGTTTGCACTTCAATTCCAACGTCACCTGTACCGAGTCTGTGTACATCCTCCCCGTGGGCGTGTGGGTGTTCTCCGGTTTCCTCCCACACTCCAAAGACATACTGGTTGGTAGTTTAATTGGTCATTGTAAATTCTCCCATGATTAGGCTGGGGTTGAATCGGATGTTGTTGGGACGTTGCGGCTCGAAGGGCTGGAAGCACCTATTCCATGCTGTGTCTCTAAGTAAATAAATACCCGAGCAAGAAGCTGCAGTGCGTGTTGTAGATGCTACAGATTGCAAACATGGCCCATTGGGTCCGAGAACATAGTACCGCATACTGCAGGCCATTCTGTTCACGACATGCTGACCTTTTAACCTTCTCTAAAATCAATTCAACCCTTCCCTCCCACGTAGCCCTCCATTTTTCTGTCCATGGGCCCATCTAAGAGTCCCTTAAATGTCCCTAACGTATCTGCCTCTGCCACCACTCTCTGTGTAAAAAACTTACCTCTGACATCCATCCCTGCACTTCCCTCCAGTCACCTTAAAATTATGCCCCCTCGTATTAGCCATTTCCACTCTAGGGAGAAGGCTCTGGCTGTCCACTCTCTCTGTGCCTCTTATCACCTTGTACACCTCAATCAAGTCACCTCTCATTCTCCTTTGCTTCAAAGGGAAAAACCTTAGCTTGCTCAACCTATCCTCATAAGACATGCTCTTTAATCCAGGCAGTATCCTGTAGAGATTCTGTACATGCAGGAAATCTAGATTAACACACATGAAATGCTGGTGGAACTCAACAGGTCAGGCAGCATCTATGCAGAGTTATACACAGTCAACATTTTGGTCAAGACTGGTTTATTCCTCTCCATGGATTCTGCCTGGCTAGCATCCTGGTAAATCTCCTCTGTACCCTCTCTATAGCAAAGAAACAGACCTTTCAGTCTATCAGGTAATGCTAGCAATCAAACTCCTTTACAGTAATGCTATTTGATCAAACATATTCCCATCAACTCTGCCCAGGTTCTGCCTCTGAGCTACACACTTGGGGCAATTGATGGTGGCAAATTAACCCACTGAGGCTCATGTCTTTGGGATGAGGAAACCAGAGCACTCAGTTTCAAGGAGAACATGCAAACTCCACACAGAGAGCATCAGAAGTCAGGAATGAACTGAACTATGAGTAACCATCTAATTAACTGTTCCACTGTAGAGCTTATGGTGGAAAAGACATATCTTCAGGGTGTGGAAAGGCTGTCAATCAAATTGGACTTTGGGTGAAAGCAGGCAGATTGGTAGAGAATTCTTCCAGGTATTAAATTTAATTGCATAGCTGTCTCTGTCTCCAGGGCTGAATGGTCTTGTCCTGTGGAATTCTTCCTAAATTAAGCGTGGCTGCACATAAGGATTTTGCACTTTGGACAGGTAGATAATTGGTGCAGCAGGGACCTAGCATGTTGTTGCTGGCCGGTAAAGATAACGGACCAGCGGCTAATTAAGAAGGAGGTGGAAAGGCACTGAGTAGAGCTCAGATGATGGTCACTGTTCCCGCTAAGCTGCTTGGGTGCATGGCCACACAGTGACTGAAACTCTCCCACGCACATAGCCTTTGTTGCTGTGCAACTGGAATTAGGGAATCCTGCACAAAGACTCTCAAGTCTCTTTGTGCCTCAGTTTTTTATATTTTCTCTCCACTTAGAAAATAGTCAACCCTTTCATTTCTTCTACCAAAGTGCATGACCATACACTTCCCGACACTTTATTCCATCTGCCACTTCTTTGCCTGTTCTCCTAATCTGTCTACACCCTTCTGTAGCCTCACTACTTCCTCAAAACTAACTGCCTCTCCACCTATCTACATATCAGCTGCAAACTTTGCAACAAAGCCATCAATTCCATTATTCAAATCATTGACATATATTGTAAAAAACCGGTCCCAACACAGACCAATGTTCCCTTTAAGGTGTGCGCGTATGCATGCACACACATCTGTTGCCACTAGCACACAAAGGAATTTAAACTGCACACAAAAGGTTGTCACCTTCTGCCTCGTTGGCATGTTAAGTACACTTCACCATCATACACAATCACATTTCCTTTTCCAGTTTCTGATGCGGACAGTATTGACAACCTGGAGTTTGTGATGATTTCTCTGCAGATTTAGAACTGGCAGCCAACTGTTTTTATTGAAGAAATTATTCAGTGCACACATGTTGTCACTTTTCAAAAAAATTGCACACCGCAAGAATTTTGCACACACTGGTCATTACGAATTAGAGGGAACATTGACACAGACGCCTGTGGAACACCATTAGTTACTGGCAGCCAACCAGAAAAGGTTCCCTTTATTCCCACTTCTTCCAGTCAGCCAGAGCTTTATCCATGCTAGAATGTTTCCTGTAATACCATGGGCTCGTAGCTTGTTAAGCAGCTTCATGTATGGCACCTTGTCAAAGGCCTTCTGAAAATCCAAGTACACAACATCAACTGATTCTCCTCTGTCTATCCTACTTGTTATTTCTTCAAAATATTCCAACAGATTTGTCAGGCAAGATCCTCCCTTGCTGACTACAGCCTATTTTATCACGTGCCTCCAAGTACCCTGAGACCTCATCCTTAATAATTGATTCCAACATCTTCCAACCACTGTGGTCAGATTAACTGGCCTGTAGTTTCCTTTCTTCTGCCTCTCTCCCTTCTTGAACAATGGTGTGACATTTGCAATTTTCCAGTCTTCCAGAAGCATTCCACAATCTAGTGATTCCTGAAAGATCATTACTAATGCCTCCACAATCTTCTCAGCCACCTCTTTCAGGAACCTAGGGTGTATGCCACCTAGACCAGGTGACGTCTACATTCACACCTTTCAGTTTCCCAAGAACCTTCTTTCTAGTATTAGTAACTTCACACACGTCTTGACCCCCGACACCTGGAATTTCCAACATCCTGCTAGTGTCTTCCACATTGAAGACTGATGCAAAATACATACTTATTCAATTCATTCACCATTTCCTTGACCCCCATTATTATCTCTCCAGTATTATTTTCTGGTGCTCCAATATCTACTCTCACCTCTCTTTTATATTTTAAGTATCTGAACTCTGTTGTACACTTTCATGTATCTGAATATGTAGATTTGAGCAATGCACCCAGGCTTGTTGCAAATGCACGTCTGAAGCTACAGAATGAGAGAATTTTTGTGATCTAGAGCTCATCATCGGTAAGGCTAGTGGAGCAGGGCTTTCAAAAAGGAATTGGGGAGCAATCGGCAAAACAAGCTGCTGAGTCATGAGGAAGCATCAGGGATCAAGGGTGAAGTTCAGCCCAGAGAAGGGTGAAGTGAGTTACTCTGAAAGGCTGAATTTCAAGGTAGAATACAAGGGCTATGGCAGGATTCTTAGCAGCCTGAGGAACAGAGGGATCTTGGGGTCCACGAACATAGGCCCCTCAAACTTGCCACGCAAGTTCATTGAGTTGTTAAGAAGGTGCTTGGTGTGTTGGCCTTCATTAGTTGACAGGTTGAGTTCAAGAGCCATGAGCTGACGTTGCAGCTCTGTTAAACCCTAGTCAGACCACACTTGGGAAAACATGTTCATTTCTGGTCGCCTCATTATAGGAAGGATGTGGAGCATTTAGAAAGGGTGCAGAGGAGATTCGCCAGGATGTTGCCTGGATTAGAGAGCTTGATTTATGAGGCTAGATTGAGCAAGCTATGCTTTTT
This sequence comes from Mobula birostris, assembly GCF_030028105.1. Taxonomy (NCBI): domain Eukaryota; kingdom Metazoa; phylum Chordata; class Chondrichthyes; order Myliobatiformes; family Myliobatidae; genus Mobula; species Mobula birostris. Next base: position 65,003,380 of record NC_092387.1, read on the forward strand.
TTTCTTTGGGGCTAAGGAAGATGGAAGGTGTATAAGATGATAGAAGTATATAAAATGATAAGAGGCATTGATAGAGTGGACAGCCAGAGACTTTTCCCAGAGCAGAAATAGCTAATACAAGAGGGCATCATTTTAAGGTGATTGGAGGAAAGTATACAGGGGGATGTCAGAGGTAAGTTCTTTAACAGAGTGGGGTGGTTACATGGAATGTGCTGGCAAGGGTGTTGGTAGAGGCAGATACATTAAGGACATTTATGAAACGTGTTGATAGGCACATGGATAATCGAAAAATAGAGGGGTATGTAGAAAGGAAGGGTTAGATCTTGGAGTGTGTTAAAGAGTCAGCACCACATCATAGGCCAAAGGGACTGCTCTACTTGAAGTTGGCCCCCCTCTGTGTTGTAACAATTGGTTGATTCTGCATTCTCTGTTTTGTCGTTCGCTTATCCTGTTTTGCTGGACTGGATTGCAGCTTGGTGCCTTTTTCGTTCATCTCATGGTCTGTAGCACCACAACACAACCGTCATCATTAAAGCTGTGAATAACATGAGCAAGGATTGCTTCTCACTAGGTGCGCCCAGCTGGCAGGCAAGCCCGGCTCATCCACTTGCAAACATTAAACAAGCCTTGTGGAACGGCCCTGCGCCCAGACAACGTGCTCCTTTAAACACACTGCCTCTCCGTCGTGAAGCATCTGGATATTTATGTGAAAATCTCCTTTTTTCAACGGGTGTGCTTTAAACAAGCAGAGTGGCTGCACCATTTTATTTCCTCTCTGGCTTGCTGATACACAGACACATACCATGCCGCAGAAGCTCCCACTGGGTCACTGCCAAAGAGGCAGCAGGCAGCTGGCGTTAATGCTAGCTGGCCCCCAAGGGGAAAATGCTCTCTGTGTCAGACCTCTCGCCCTGTTCAGATACAGCCGGCTGAAAATATAGTGGAATTAACGGAGACCACCGTGAAGAATGAAGATCAGACATTGATTCAAATTCAGGTTTACACTCAGTGGCCAATTTATTAGGTACACCTGTACACCTGCTTGTTAACGCAAATATCTAATCAGCCAATCATGTTGCAGCAACTCAATGCATAAAAGCATGCAGACACGGTCAAGAGGTACAGATGTCATTCAGAGCAATCTTCAGAATGTGGAAGAAATGTGGTATAAGTGACTTTAACGATGGAATGGTTGCTGGTGTCAGATGGGGTGGTTTGAGTATCTCAGAAAGCGCTATCTCCTGGGATTTTCACACACAATAGTCCCTAGAGATTACAGAGAAAAGTGTGAAAAACAAAAACCATCTAATTCCTGCCCCCCACCCCCCACCCCAATTCTGTGGGCAGAAGTGCCTTGTTAATGAGAGAGGAGAATGGCCAGACTGGTTCAAGCTGACAGGAAGGTGACAGTAACTCAAATAACCACACGTTACAAGTGGTGTGCAGAAGAGCATCTCTGAACATGCAACACTTCAGACTTTGAAATAGATGAACCAGAAGCAGAAGACCACGAACACATAACTCAAATAACCCACATGTTACAAACAGCATCTCTGAACACCCATCAAGTCAAACCTTGAGGTGGATGGGCTACAGCAGCAAAAGATTACAAACATCCCACTCAGTGGCCACTTTATTAGGTACAGGAGGTATCTAATATAGTGACCACGGCCACTGAGGGTATTTTTCACATGCAGTGAAGTGTTTCATCTGTCTTAACAACCAGCATGCCCTCACCTTAATCCACTGTGGAAAAAGTCATCATGTGTCCTTGCACTGGGCCTATACTCGATGGCATTCAAAAAGATTGATGGGGGGGGAATCTCATTGAAACCTATCGTTTTCTGGCTCCCCTCTTGCCCCTTCCCTTCTGCCTATCATCTCCCTCCTGTGCCCCTCCTCCTTCCTTTCTCCCCATTGTCCACTGATTCCTTCTTCTTCAGCCCTTTACCATTTCCACCTATCATCTCCCAGCTTCTCACTTCATCGCTCCTCTCCCAGCTTCCCACCCATCTTTCTCCTCACCTGGCTTCATCAATCATCTGCCAACTTGTACTCCTTCCCTTCCCCCCCACTTTGTTATTCTGGCTTCTTCACACTTCCTTTAAATTTTAAACCACTTTTTCCAGTGCTGTTCACATTGTAAATGCATACTGGTATTTATTTATTTATGTTTATTTTATTTTATATTCATCTTTATAAGTCAGCATTGCAGTCCAGTGGGAGAATTCAAGTGGTTCCTTTGGAGTCATAAGTCACTGAGAACTTCCTACCTCTTTTATTTTCTGGTCCAGAAATAGGAAAGGAACAGGAAATAGAAAAGGCTTGTCAGAAGAGCAGTGTTATGATAATTGTGGGGGATTTTAACATGCGAGTGGATTGGGAAAATCAAGTCGGCACTTCATCTCAAGAGAGAGAATTTGTAGAATGTCTGCGAGATGGCTTTTTAGAACAGCTTGTTGTTGAGCCCACTAGGGGATCGGCTGTACTGGATTGGGTATTGTGTAATGAACCAGAGGTGATTAGAGAGACTGAGGTGAAGGAACCCTTAGAAGGCAGTGATCATAACATGATTGAGTTCACTGTGAAATTTGAGAAAGAGAAGCTGAAGTTGGATGTGTCGGTATTTCAGTGGAGTAAAGGAAATTACAGTGGCATGAGAGAGGAACTGGCCAAAGTTGACTTGAAAGGGACACTAGCAGGAAGGACAGCAGAGCAGAGTGGCTGGAGTTTATACGAGAAGTGAGGAAGGTGCAAGACAGATATATTCCAAAAAAGAAGAAATTTTCGAGTGTAAAAAGGATGCAACTGTGGCTGACAAGAGAAGTCAAAGCCAAAGTTAAAGCAAAGGAGAGGGCATACAAGGAAGCAAAAATTAGTGGGAAGACAGAGGATTGGAAAGTTTTTAAAAGCTTACAAAAGGAAACTATGAAGGTCATTAAGAGGGAAAAGATGAACTATGATAGGAAGCTAGCAAATAATATCAAAGACGATACTAAAAGCTTTTTAGAAGGTGAGAGACAGGTGAGAGTAGATACAGGACTGATAGAAAAAGATGCTGGAGAAATTGTAATGGGAGATAAGGAGATGGCGGAGGAACTGAACGAGTATTTTGCATCAGTCTTCACTGAGGAAGATATCAGCAGTATACCGGACACTCAAGGGCGTTAGGGAAGAGAAGTGTGCGTAGTCACAATTACGACAGAGAAGGTACTCAGGAAGCCGAATAGTCTAAGGGTAGATAAATCTCCCGGACCAGATGGAATGCACCCTCATGTTCTGAAGGAAGTAGCTATGGAGATTGTGGAGGCATTAGTGATGCTATTTAAAAAGGGGGCAAGGAAGCAAAAAGGAAATTATAGACCTGTTAGCTTGACGTCGGTGGTTGGGAAGTTGTTGGAGTCGATTGTCAAGGATGAGGTTACAGAGTACCTGGAGGCATATGACAAGATAGGCAGAACTCAGCATGGATTCCTTAAAGGAAAATCCTGCCTGACAAACCTATTACAATTTTTTGATGAAATTACCAGTAGGCTAGACAAGGGAGGTGCAGTGGATGTTGTGTATTTGGATTTTCAGAAGGCCTTTGACAAGGTGCCACACATGAGGCTGCTTAACAAGATAAGAGCCCATGGAATTACAGGAAAGTTACATAGGTGGATAGAGCATTGGCTGATTGGCAGGAAACAGAGAGTGGGAATAAAAGGATCCTATTCTGGTTGGCTGCCAGTTACCAGTGGTGTTCCACAGGGGTCCGTGTTGGGGCCACTTCTTTTTACATTGTACATCAACGATTTGGATTATGGAATAGATGGCTTTGTGGCTAAGTTTGCTGATGATACAAAGACAGGTGGAGGGGCCGGTAGTGCTGAGGAAACAGAGAGCCTGCAGAGAGACTTGGATAGATTGCGAGAATGGGCAAAGAAGTTGCAAATGAAATACAATGTTGGAACGTGTATGGTTATGCACTTTGGCAGAAGAAATTAACGGGCAGACTATTATTTAAATGGGGAGGGAATTCAAAGTTCTGAGATGCAACAGGACTTGGGAGTCCTCGTGCAGGACACCCTTAAGGTTAACCTCCAGGTTGAGTCGGTGGTGAAGAAGGCGAATGCAATGTTGGCATTCATTTCTAGAGGAATAGAGTATAGGAGCAGGGATGTGATGTTGAGGCTCTATAAGGCACTGGTAAGACCTCACTTGGAGTACTGTGGGCAGTTTTGAGCTCCTTATTTAAGAAAGGATGTGCTGATGTTGGAGAGGGTTCAGACAAGATTCACTAGAATGATTCCGGGAATTAGAGGGTTAACATATGAGGAACGTTTGTCCGCTCTTGGACTGTATTCCTTGGAGTTTAGAAGAATGAGGGGAGACCTCATAGAAACATTTTGAATGTTGAAAGGCATGGACAGAGTGGATGTGGCAAAGTTGTTTCCCATGATGGGGGAGTCTAGTACAAGAGGGCATAACTTAAGGATTGAAGGGCGCCCATTCAGAACAGAGATGCGAAGAAATTGTTTTAGCCAGAAGGTGGTGAATCTATGGAATTTGTTGCCACGGGCGGCAGTGGAGGCCAAGTCATTGGGTGCATTTAAGGCAGAGATTTATAGGTATCTGTGTAGCCAGGGTATCAAAGGTTATGGTTTGAAGGTGGGGGAGTGGGATTAAATGGGAGCATGGATCAGCTCGTGATAAAATGGCGGAGCAGACTCAATGGGCCGAATGGCTGACTTCTGCTCCTTTGTCTTATGGTCTCTTATGGTCTGAAAAGTGCCGCCCAATTAGACCCATGTGACCACTTGACCTACTAACCAGTACGTCTGGAATGTGAGAGGAAACTGGAGCATCTGAAGGAAACCCACATAGTCACAGAGAGCAAGTACAAACTCTTTGCAGACAGCGGGGGAATTGAACCCGGGTCGCTGATGTTGTCAAAGCATTAATTCTATGGATTAATGGAAGTTTGTTTGGGAGAGTTTTCTCCACCTGCACCAATGCTTCTTCATGATGACTATAGGTCAAACCATGGTCATATTATGTTCACTAAGAATGTACTCATCTTGTTCACTCATGTTCACTCATCTTGAAGATATGTGTTGGGGAATAAGTTGGGAAGGGTACAGTTGGTAACAGTGTGGGGCGGAAGGAGGGAAGTGGGAAGGTTTCTTAACCAGCTATTTAACATCAGTCTGTGAACTCATCTTCAGAGACCCTGTGAATGAGCTTGGGACAAACAGGAGGAAAGAATTAAGGAGTAGGATACAGCAAAGAATCAGACACACGTTTTGAACAGGCAGACAAGAAATAATAAAAGTTTGAAGGGAGAGGAGGAAATTCAATCTGTCAGCTGCCTGCAGTTACTGGAATGTTTTGCCAAGATGGATAACCTCATAGGAACTTACAGTCATGAAGTCATAACAGTAAAACTTTAACTTGCTTCATGCTGTACATCTTTTACAGTTTAAAGGAGTAAATGTGTATCTTTCACACAAAACCATTCAGAAAGCGTTCACAGTTATAAACGTGCTTGGTATAACTGTGCATCATTCTTTCATTCACTAAATCCTTTGTTGTTGGCCGTGCACACCTGATGAATATATTTTAAGTATACCTTATCAAGGACAACCTTGTGGCATAGCAACGTAACGCTTTACAGCGCCTGTGAGCTGGGTTTAATTTCCGCTGCTGGCTGTAAGGAGTTCGAGCATTCTCCCCGTGACTGTGTCAGTGGATCAATACACAACCTCCTGGAAGCCAAGGGCAATGACTTGGGTACATCCTCAGGAGGGGAGACCATATGACATTGGAGCAGAAGTTGACCATTCAGCCCATCAGTCATGGCTGATCTATTATTCCTCTCAACCCCATTCGCCTGCCTTCTCCCCATAACCTTTGACACCCTTACTAATCAAGAACTTATCAACCTGCACTTTAAATATACCCTCCAGCAATAAACCATCTGTTGGAGAAATCAGCAGGTCAACCAGCATCTGTGGGAGATAAGGGTGCTCCAGTTTCCTCCCACATTCCAAAGACATAAGAACATAACATAAGAAATAGGAGCAGGAGTCGGCCATCTGGCCTGTCGAGCCTGCTTTGCCATTCAATATCATGGCTGACTTGACCATGTTTTCCCTGTAACCCGTAATTCCCCTACTATACAAAAATCTTTCCAACCTTGTCTTAAATATATTTACTGAGGTAGCCTCCACTGCTTCACTGGGCAGAGAATTCCACAGATTCACCACTCTCTGGCGTACAGGTTAGTAGGTTAATTGGTCACGTGGGTGTAATTGGCTCCATGGACCAGAGAGGCCTGTTACTGCACTGTATCTCTAAGTAAAATAAATATAAAAATATATTTATTTTACTCAAATATGTATTTTTAAAACAAGGTCATTAAGCTTACATATACAGTATACTTCAAGTATTTTCAAGGCCAGTTCTTATTACATTTTGGTTTCCAATAATTGTAGCTCCAGGATTTAATTATGTATCTCTACTCAGGGGAAGTCTGAAAAGTAGTTGAAGCTGAAGGAAGTGGTGCACTGTAAAATGAAATATGAAACCTCTTCTTAGAGACCACGGAAGGAATCTGAAGTTGAGAGATTTACATTTTAGTTTGAGTCTGAATTCATGGACTGAGATTATTGAATCCACCATTAATCAGTTGCCTCCCAAGCCATCAGGCTGATTAGCACCTCCACCCATTAATCCACCCCACCACCACATCACCGAGTGTCACTTTATGTACATACAATCACTCAGTGTATAATCAGTCTCCAGCTTTTTACCTTTCCCACTCACTTGGCTTCACCTATCCCTTCTAGCTAGCCTCCTTCCCCTCCCTCCACCTTTTCATTCTGGCCTCTTCCCCCTTCCATTTGAGACCTGCTGAAGGGTCTCGGCCCGAAACACCGCCTGTTCATTCCTCTCCACAGATGCTGCCTGACCTACTCGGTTCCTCCAGCATTTTGAGTGTGTTCCTATGTATATAACGATTACATGTACATACAGGATTACTTTCATATTTATATTTATTCTATGTTTTTTTTGTTTTTTTGTGGTATTATTTAAGTTTGATGTGTTTTTCTACTGTAACAGATCTGGGGTACGATTCATTTTGTTCTCCTTTATATTAGTGTACTGAAGAAAGACAATAAACAATCTTAAATCTTGAATCTGTTGGTAATAAAGCTTCTATTCAACTCCCATTTGATTCCTGAGGGAATTATTGCAAGTCAAAGTTCAAAGTAACTTCGTGATCAAAGTACGTATATGGCACCACCTACAGCCCTGAGATTCATTTTCTTGGGGGCATTCACAGCAGACACAAAGAACCATAATAGAGTAAATGAGAAACTATGCACGGAGATGGACAAACAGCCAATGTGCAAATGTAGAGAACTGTGCAGAAACATGAAAAAGAAATAGTAACCATCATAAATACATAAGAAATATATTATACTGAGAACATAAGTTGCAGTCTTTGAAAATAAGTCCATATGTGGAATCAGTCCAGTGCTGGAGTGAAGTTATCCACACTTTTCTTGGAGCCTGATGGTTGAGGGTAATAACTGTTCCTGAACCTAGTGGTGTGGGACCTAAGTCTCTTGTACCTCTTTCCTGATGGCAGCACTAAGAAGAGAGCACGGCCTGGATGGTGGGGGTCCTTGATGATGGATGCTGCTTTCCTGTGGCAGCGCTCCTTGTAGATTTGTTCACTGATGGGGAGAGCTTTTCCTGATGGTGTCTGAGCTCTATTCGTTACTTTTGTGGACATTTCTATCCATGGAAAATTCCACCATTTGCTTCTGGAGGCATTTCTCCTCTTCTGGAGGCTGTCCATTGCTTTCAACGCCTTTGTAGAGGTGCAGTATTCATTTGTAAATCAGCATAGGATCAATGGGCCAAGCGGCAAACACCAGACACTGTGACATTTTGGAGAAGTGCAGGAGCCTGGGTCAGGCAATAGGCCCTTGGGGACATTTCTACCACGTCTTCATGTTAGATATGGTTTGTTATTTCGATGCAGAAGAGGTCAGGAGTCTTTGGGTTTTCTTCTCCTTCCAAACTTGGTTTTTGCTTTGGAAACTTAAAGTGCCGATTTCCTCCCTCCTTATCTGTGTGAAACAGCACGTTTTCAAACCCACGACTGATTGTAGATCTCAGCCGAGAGGGAAACAAAGGAAGCTTTATATAAGCCATCATCTTTATGAGTAACAGAATAGTAGTTAAGGAACTGTGTGTGTGTGTGTGTGTGTGTGTGTGTGTGTGTGTGACTTTGCTTGTATATGTGTTTCTATATTCATCTGTGTTTGGGAGAGTTTGAATGTGTGAGTCCTTCTGCATGTCTATTTGCTTGCGTGCAGAATCAGAATCAGGTTTATTTGCGTCGTGAAATTTGTTAACTTAGCAGCAGCAGTTCAATGGAATACATCATATAGAAGAAGAAAAAGTAATCAATAAATAAATCAGTTATAGTATATGTATGTTGAATAGATTAACAATTGTGCAAAAACAGAAATAATATATATTAAATAAGTGAGGTAGTGTTCATTTAGGAATCGGATGGCAGAGGGGAAGAAGCTGTTCCTGAATCATTGAGTGTGTGCCTTTAGGCTTCGGTATCTCCTGCCTGATGGTAACAGTGAGAAAAGGGCATGCCCTGGGTGCTGGAGGTCCTTAATAATGGAAGCTGCCTTCCTGAGACACCGCTCCCTAAAGATGTCCTGGGAACTTTGGAGGCTGGTACCCAAGATGGAGCTGACTAGATTTACAACCCTCTGCAGTTTCTTTTGGTCCTGTGAATTAGCAACCCCCCCCACCCCCCCAATACCAGACAGTGATGCAGCCTGTCAGAATGCTCTCCACGGTACATCTATAGAAGTTTTTGAGTGTTTCTGTTGACATACTAAATCTCTTCAAACTCCTAATGAAGTATAGTCACTGTCCTGCCTTCTCCCTAGCAGCATCGATTTGTTGGGACCAGGTTAGGTTTCTGTTCAAACATGCACACGCATAAATACTTAGACATGCATGTACATATATGCAAATACATTCACACGTTACGGTCAGTGACCACTTTATTAGATGCCTCCTCTACCTAATAAAATGGTAACTGAGTTTATGTTCATGGTCTTCTGCTGCTATAGCCCATCTGCTTCAAGGTTTGACATTCTGAGTGTTCAGAATGATCTTCTGCACACCACTGGTAACGTGTGGTTATTTGAGTTACTGTCACCTTCCTGTCAGCTTGAACCAGTCTGGCCATTCTCCTCTGACCTCTCATTAACAAGGAATTTTCACCCACAGAACTGCCACCCACTGGATGTTTTTTACACCATTCTCTGTAAATTCTAGAGACTATTTGTGTGAAAAGCCAGGGGCTCAGCCGTTTCTCAGATACTCAAACCACCCTATCTGGCACCAACAATCATTCCATGATCAAAGTCACTTAGATCACATTTCTTCCCCATTCTGATGTTTGGTCTGAACAACAACTGAACCTCTTGACCATGTCTGCATTTTTTTTGTGCATTGAATTGCTGCCAAATGATTGGCTGAGTAGATATTTGCATTAACGAGCAGGTTTACCGGTGTACGTAATAAAGTGACCACTGAATGTGCCCGTGTATGTACTCACTAACACACACACAAACACACGTGCACATTCATAAATATGTACAAATATAAATATATGCAGACTGAAATCTTGTTTTTGTGCTTTACAACTCTCAACTGATCTCTCTCCGTCCCACAGCACCTACAGAACCCAGCAAACTTCCAGACTGCAGCCACCGAGCTGCTTGACTGGTGTGGCGACCCGCGAGCGTTTCAGCGGCCCTTCGAGCAGAGTCTGATGGGATGTTTGACGGTGAGTTACCCCGGACATTTTCTCCTCGTTGCCAGCTGTAGTTGGTCTGGAGGTTATAGCACGACAACAAGCCTTTCCGAACCTGGCCTGTTTGTCAGGACCCCAGCTTGAAACTGCTGTGAGGGTCACTTACCCTTGAGTTCATGGGTCATTAACGTATATCATGAATATCAAAAGGCCTAGGTAGAATGGACATGGAATCAGATCATCCCTCATTTAATCTATCTATGTCCCTCATGATCTTATACACCTCTATAAGATCATCCCTACGGTGAGGGAGCCTAGGACCAGAGGGCACAGTCTTCGAATACAGGGACATAGCTACAGGACAGAGATGAGGAGGAATTTCTTTAGCGGGAGAGTGCTGAATCTATAGAATATATTGCTACAGACAGCTGTGGAGGCCAAGTCATTGGGTATATTTAAAACAGATTGTACATTTTTTGATTAGTGACGGTGTCAAAGATTACCGGGAAAAGCAGGAAGATGGTGTTGAGAGGGGTGACAAATCAGCCATGATGGAATGGCAGAATGGACTGAACAGGCTGACTTGGCCTAGTTCTGCTCCTCTGACATACGGTCTATGGTCTCATGGATAACCCCTTTCTGCCAATGTTGGTTCCCAAGAAACATGGCTGCAATCTGCCAACAGGAAGTCACGAGGCTTCCCCAGGAGTTTTCTTCCTTTTACTGCAGGGAGGCTATTGAGATAGAAAATACAATGTAATTAAATGTTAATGCCTTTTTTTTTGAAGGCTAGTGATGATTTATGGTTTTCACATTGAAGCTCATTAAAACGGTATTCATCCTGGTTTGAAAATTGATTCAGCTCAACTAAAAACCAACAAATAGCCCGCATGGCTTTATTGACATTCATGTTAGATTTATGTAAGTCATCCCAGGATTCCAAGGGAAAGGGTAATGTTTGGGATTCCGACTGAAGGAGTGCATCTCCGGGATGGCAAACTCATCGATTCAAGAGCCTTTTGAAAGGTAGGAAAGCAAAATCAAATTTTGCAGGTGCTGGAAGTCTGAAATAAAAAACAGAGAGAGTGCTGGGAATATTCAGACGGCATCAGAGTTGATGCTTCAGGTCAATGAGGTGTTAAATCTGATGAAACATCAAGGACCTGAAACATTAAAAGTTTCTCTCTCCACAGATGTTGCCTGACTTGCTTTCAGAGAAGTGGACTGTAACTACCGAACCAAACCTTACTCCAATCACCATACCTCACCACCGTTCAGTTCCTTGTTCCCCTCAGTGCCTTTGGTGGCCAACATAACAGGGACAGGAGTCCCTGGCCTCCAGTGCAGTTTGAAATAAATCATTGAGAGGAACAAATGTCCCCTTTACACACTGCCAAATGATAAATATATTCAGATTCAGAATTCAGAATTCAGAATCAGGTTTATTATCACCAACGTGATGTGAAATTTGCTAACTTAGCAGCAGCAGTTCAATGCAATACATAATCTAGCAGAGAGAAAAAAAAATAAAAAATAAACAAACAAGTAAATCAGTTATGTATATTGAATAGATTTTTTTAAAAAACGTGCAAAAACAAAAATACTGTATATTAATAAAAAGTGAAGTAGTGTCCAAAGAATAATGTCCATTTAGGAATCGGATGGCAGAGAGGAAGAAGTTGTTCCTGAATCGCTGAGTGTGTGCCTTCAGGCTTCTGACCTCCTACCTTTATACTTTATACTTTATTGCCACCGAACAATTGGTACTAGAACATACAATCATCACAGCGATATTTGATTCTGCGCTTCCCACTCCCTGGATTACAAATACTAAATATTAAAAATAGTTAAAATTAGTAAATATTAAACATTTAAATTATAAATCATAAATAGAAAATAGAAAAATGGGAAGTAAGGTAGTGCAAAAAAACCGAGAGACAGGTCCGGATATTTGGAGGGTACGGCCCAGATCCGGGTCAGGATCCGTTCAGCAGTCTTATCACAGTTGGAAAGAAGCTGTTCCCAAATCTGGCCATATGAGTCTTCAAGCTCGTGAGCCTTCTCCTGGAGGGAAGAGGGACGAAAAGTGTGTTGGCTGGGTGGGTCGTGTCCTTGATTATCCTGGCAGCACTGCTCCAACAGCGTGCGGTGTAAAGTGAGTCCACGGATAGAAAATTGGTTTGTGTGATGTGCTGCACCGTGTTCACGATCTTCTGCAGCTTCTTCTCCTGATGGTAACAGTGAGAAAAGGACATGCCCTGGGTGCTGGAGGTCCTTAATAATGGACACTGCCTTGCTGAGACACTGCTCCCTAAAGATGTCCTAGGTACTTTGTAGGCTAGTACCCAAGATGGAGCTGACTAGATTTACAATCTTCTGCTGCTTCTTTTAGTCCTGTGCAGTAGCCCCTCCATACCAGACAGTGATGCAGCCTGTCAGAATGCTCTCCACAGTGCAAATATAGAAGTTTTTGAGTGTATTTGTTGACATGCCAAATCTCTTCAAACTCCTAATAAAGTATAGCCGCGGTCTTGCCGTGTTGTAACTACATCGATATGTTGGAACCAGGTTAGATCCTCAGAGGTCTTGACACCCAGGAACTTGAAGCTGCTCACTTTCTCCATTTCTGATCCCTCTATGAGGATTGGTATGTGTTCCTTCGTCTTACTCTTCCTGAAGTCCACAATCAGCTCTTACATCTTACTGACGTTGAGTGCCAGGTTGTTGCTGTGGCACCACTCCACTAGTTGGCATATCTCACTCCTGTATGCCCTCTCGTCACCATCTGAGATTCTACCAACAATGGTTGTATCATCAGCAAATTTATAAATGGTATTTGAGCTATGCCAAGCCACACAGCCATGTGTGTATAGAGGGTAGAGCAGTGGGCTAAGCACACACCCCTGAGATGTGCCAGTGTTGATTGTCAGCAAGGATGATATGTTATCACCAATCCACACAGATTGTGGTCTTCTGGTTAGGAAGTTGAGGATCCAGTTGCAGAGGGAGGTACAGAGGCCCAGGTTCTGCAACTTCTCAATCAGGATTGTAGAAATGATGGTATTAAATGCTGAGCTACAGTCGATGAACAGCATCCTGACGTAAGTGTTTGTGTTGTCCAGGTGGTCTAAAGCCCTGTGGAGAGCCATTGAGATCGCGTCTGCCATTGACCTATTGTGGCCATAGGCAAATTGCAATGGGTCCAGGTCCTTGCTGGGACAGTAGTTCAGTCCAGTCATGACCAACCTCTCAAAGCATTTCATCACTGTCGATGTGAGTGCTACCAGGTGATAGTCATTAAGGCAGCTCACATTATTCTTCTTAGGCACTGGTATAATTGTTGCCTTTTTGAAGCAAGTGAGAACTTCCGCCTGTAGCAGTGAGAGGTTGAAAATGTCCTTGAATACTCCCGCTATTTGGTTGGCACAGGTTTTCAGAGTCTTACCAGGTACTCCATCGGGACCTTCCACCTTGCGAGGGTTCACTCTCTTAAAGACAGTCTAACATCAGCCTCTGGGACGGAGAACACATTGCCATCAGGTGCAGCAGGGATCTTCACAGCTGTAGTTGTGTTCTCCCTTTCAAAGCGTGCATAGAAGGTGTTGAGTTCATCTGGTAGTGAAGCATCACTGTCATTCATGCTGTTAGGTTTCGCTCTGCAGGAAGTAATGTCTTGCAGACTCTGCCAGAGTTGCCGTGCATCCGATGTCACCTCCAACCTCGAAGTTGTCTCTTTGCCCCTGAAGTAGCCCTCCGCAAATCATTCCTGGTTTTCTGGTAAAGGCCTGGGTTGCCAGACTTGAATTCCACAGATCTAGGTTTCAGCAGACGATGTACCACCTGATTCATCCACAGCTTTTGGTTTGGGAATGTACAGTAAGTCTTTGTGGGCCACACTCATTCACACAGGTTTTAATGAAGCTGGTAACAACTGCAGCATACTCATCTAGATTCAAAGATGAATCCCTGAATATAGACAAGTCCACAGATTCAAAGCAGTCTTATAGGCGTTCTTGTGCTTCCCTTGTCCATATCTTCTTGGTCCTCACTGCTGGTGCTGCAGTCTTCAGTCTCTGCCTGTACTTGGGGAGTAGAAGTACAGCCAGGTGATCAGACTTCCCAAAGTGAGGGCGTGGAATAGCATGGTAGGCATTCCTGATGGTGGTGTAGCAATGGTCCAGTGTGTAGTTTCCTCTGGCATTGCAAGTGATCTGTTGATGGTAGTTGCTTAGTGATTTTTTTCAGACTGGCCTGGTTAAAATCTCCCAAAACGATGGTGAAGGTGTTAGGGTGCGCTGTTTCATGCATGTTGATCCCATTACTCAGATCATCTAAAGCCTGTTTGACATTGGCCTGAGGTGGAATGTAAACTGCTACCAGAATGACCACAGAGAACTCCCGTGGTAGGTAAAAAGGACGGAACTTTACTGCTAGATATTCCAGGTCTGTTGATCATGAGGCATACTCCTCCACCTCTGCTTTTGAGAGACTCTGTAGATCTATCCTGATGGTGTATAATAAACCCGTCGACCTGGATCGCTGCATCCGGTATGGAAGGGGTTAACCAGGATTCCATGAAACGAAGGACACAGGTGGTCCTAATGTCCCTCTGATTCAGCACCCTGGCTCTGAGATCATCGATTTTATTCACCAGCAAGATAGTCGGTATTGGGAGTTTAAAACCCCGTTTCCTTAAACGCACTTGTAACCCTGATCTACGCCCACGCTTCCTCTGAGGGGTTGTTTCCGTCGGTTTTAAGCAGCAATAGTTCATTTAATCACATTAAGACATCTTTGCTGACTGTACTGACCTTGGAAGCAGCTGTATCAGGCTGAAACGGGAATATTTAATCATATCCATTGAGAGTACTGCTGCTACTCGAGTCGCGCCTAGGCACCCCGAAAGATTCAGATACATCTATCTGTTGGAGCACATTGGAACATGCACTGAAAAGTGCCGATTGCCTTAACAACCAACACAGTCTGAGGATGTGCTGGGGGCAGACGGCAAGTGTCGCTTACGCATTCCAGTGTCAATGTTGCAAGTTCACAACGTTCAGCAAAACAACACGAGCAACAGGAACAGCACAAGAAAACAAACCAACAACAACAAAGCAAGCCCCTTTCCCATCTTTCCCACCCACTCTCACACACACCCTCTTCTCAATTACTACCAACAGGGAATCAGATCAGATTTATTTACTGTATTTGTCACGTGTACATCAAAATGCACCTTTTGAGTTAACAGCCCATGCAAACTAAGCACGTGCTGGGGGCTGCCGGCAAGAGCTGCCACTCATTCTCGCACCACTGAAACAGGCCCATCTGTGCTTGTCTGCTGATGTCTGAAAGAAGATGAAAAACTCTGTCCTTTTAATATGAATTATTTTCAGTGGGACATCGGTAATTACTGCCCCCTCCTCCTCTCCCCACCTTCTTATTCTGGCTCTTTCACTCTTCCTTTCCAGTCCTGAAGAAGGGACTTGGCCTGGAATGGTGAAAGCTTATTCGTTTCCATAAATGCTGCTTTACCTGCTAAGTGTGTTCGGCATTTTGTGTTTGTTACTGTCCACTTCTCTAAAACAGCGGTCCGCAACCACCCGGGCCGCAAAGCATGTGCTACCGGGCCGCGAGGAAACGATATGATTTGGCGATATGAGTCAGCTGCACCTTTCCTCATTCCCTGTCACGCCCACTGTTGAGCTTGAACGCGCGCGAGGTCATTACGCACGCGTCATCCATGTCAGCGCGGGAAGGAGATCAACTCCTCGAGCTTGCAAATGACGGCGGGTTGAAGAGTATGTTTGACATAACATCTCTGCCGGCATTCTGGATCAGAGTCAAGGTTAAATATCCTGAGGTAGTCACGAGAGCACTGAAAACGTTGCTTCCATTTCCAACATATCTCTGCAATGAATGCAACGAAAACTAAATTGCGGAATAGACTGGACATAAGGAACCCCCTTCAAGTATTGCTGTCTCCCATCACCCTCGATGGCACCGTCTTGTTGCAGGGAAATAAGCCCAGGGCTCCCACTGATTCAGCGATATTTGTGTGTTGCAATGATTTTATATGTTCATACGGGGAAAATAATGTGCTGTGTGTTTAATATCCAAACGTTACTTAAAATGTTATGATGCTATTGACTTGTAAGTGACTTATATAACCATATAACAATTACAGCACGGAAACAGGCCATCTCTGCCCTTCTTGTCCATGCCGAACGCTACTCTCACCTAGTCCCACCGACTTGCACTCAGCCTATAACCCTCCATTTCTTTCCTGTCCATATACCTATCCAATTTTTCTTTAAATGATAATATCGAACCTGCCTCTACCACTTCTACTGGAAGTTCGTTCAACACTTACTTCAAGCTCCCTTGTCCTCCCCTGATAATTGACTTATCACTATATTCATGCGAGGAAAATATGCGCTGTGTGTTTAATATTAAATTCGTTAGATAAACCCTTTTAGAAATGAAATTGAGTGTATTAGCCACTTATCACCTATATTCCAGTCATGATTAACATCACCCTCCCCACCTCCCAGACAGAAATGCCAAAAACGATTTGTAGAAAAAAATCAGCACGTACACGCATGCGCACTGATGCCCGCGCAAAGCTTCATGGTCATTGGAGTCTTTCTCAGGGTAAACACAACCTATTTGACTGCTACTCTTGTCCGTTGGCAACCCTACTGCGCCCCCCCCCCCCCCCCCCCGTCGGCCGGTCCGCAAGAATATTGTCAATATTAAACCGGTCCACAATGCAAAAAAGACTGGGGACCCCTGCTCTAAAAGCACAAATACCCAACAAGTCAGGCAGCATCTGTAGAGAGAGACAAAGTTAGCATTTCAGGTACACAATGGTTCACCAGACTTAATACTTGATTGGCCTGAAACATTAACTCCCAACATTCTTTTGGTTTTTTATTTCAGACTTCCAACTTCTGCAGTTTTTTGCTTTTCTTTCAAAGTTCAAAGTAAATTTATTTTCAACGTACATATATGTCTCCATATACTCCCCTTAGATTCACTTTCTTGCAGACATTCACAGTAGAACAAAGAAATACATTCGAATCAATGAAAAACTACACAAAGACTGACAAACAACCAATTTGCAAAAGAAGACAAAAATAACTAGATTGATGGATAGATAGATAGATACACTAATACTGAGAGCATGAGTTGTGGGGTCCTTGAGTTGAGGTGAGTGAAGTTAGCTACACTGGTTCAGGAGCCTGATGATTGAAGGGTGATAACTGTTCCTGAACCTGCTGATGTGGTTCCTACCTCCAATGCTCCTGACTTGATGAGTCTGGTATCCCGGAGACACAGGAGACTGCAGATTGAATACACAATTTGCTGGAGGAACTCAACAGGTCAGGAAGCTTCTTTGGAGGGAAATGGGCAGTTGAGGTTTCAGGTTGAGACGCTTCACCCGAACATCTTTCAGTCTGAATGGAGGGTCTCTCGATCTGAAGCGTGGACTATCTGTTTCCCTCCACAGCTTGTTGTCTGGCCCATTGAGTTCCTCCAGCATCTTATGGGCTCTTTTCCATAAACAGTGGTTGGTCTGGAAATGAACCTAGTTCAGGACTATCTATTGATTGGAGTCTAGTATCTCACATTCAGACCAGAGCAGGAAAGCCACACATTAAAAAAAGCATAAAAAGACTAGAAGACATAGGAGCAGAAAGAAGCCATTCAGCCCATCTCCTTCTCCTGAGTATATTAGTGAGTGAGACAGATATATATTTTAACAGACACCATTGACAATGCTAACTTTTTAATACCAGATCAAAAAAATTAATTGATTACAATTTCACTATTCCATTGGGGTGCTTGGAACTTTACTCCAAATTGTTCTACCCTGACTACTGATCCAGGTACATAAGCCAAGGTTAGAAGAAGCCCAGAGTTAAACTGAGTTGATTCAGACCGTGTTAGGGTCTGGCCTCTCTTGTCAGTGCTGCCCTCCAGTGTTCACTTGACAGAAGACAAGCTGGATTGTGTTTCTCTGCGGTTGCACTAGTGCGTGATGATAGGACTACTACAGGCTTGTTCTTGCCAGCAACGTCCCATACGCCATCAATCTCTAGGACATGACACTCAGGGACTTGGGCTAGATTATTATCTTTGTGTGACTCTTTGTTTACTGTATCTTATATGTGTTAATATCTGTTTTGTGCTGTGTATGATTGTTGGTACTGTGTCTTGTACCTTAACACCAGAGGAACACAGTTTGGTTTGGCTGTATCCCTGGGTATTCATGTCCAGTTGACTGACAATTAAACTTGTGTGTTGGAAGAGGGCAAGGTGGGCTTCAGGGTTCTGAGGATTCTTGTTTCGTGGATGTCTGTGAAGAGTAAGAATTCAGGTTGTACACTGTATACATTCTCTGGTATTAAATTGGACCATTTAAATGTGGACTTGGGCAACTGAGCTCCTTTTAGATTGCTCTGGGGGCAGTGTTATGATTATAAACAGCACTGAAGGTTTGGCCTACACGGCAGGATCAGGAGCCTCAATCTTAGTGCTGTTTCCACCAAACAGCTCCAGAATCCCCGTTTCAATCCTGGCATCCTTGCGGAGTTCGCACGAGCTCTCTGTGACCATGTGGTCACAGGTACTCCTGTTTTATCCCACATCCCAAGACGTGGAGGTTGGGAAGGTTCATTGGTAAGTTGCCCTTGGTATATGCCTGCAAGAAAATAAATCTCAGGGTAGTATGTGGTGAAAAATATACGTATTTTGATAATGAATTTGCTTTGAACTTTGAACTGGTGTGCGAGTGAGTGGTCGAACCTGGGAGCAGTAGATGGGAATGGAGGGGGAATACAGTGGGCTGAGTTAGGATTAGGGTAAATGGGTGGTTGGATGACCATAGAGGCATAGAACACTACAGCTCAGAACACAGGCCCTTCGGCCCATCTAGTCCATGCTGAACCATTAATCTGCTTAGTCCCATCAACCTGCACCCAGACCATAGCCCTCCATACCACTCCCATCCTTGTACCTACCCAAATTTCGCTTAAGTGTTGAAATCAAATGTGAAGCCATCACTTCTGCTGGCAGCTTGTTCCACCCTCTGAGTGAAGACATTTCTCCTCATTCTCCCCTTAAGCAGTTCATCTTTCACCCTTAACCCATGACCTCTAATTCTAGGCTTACCCAACCGCAGTGGAAAAAGCCTTCTTCCATTTATCCTGTCTATACCCCTGATAATTTTGTATACCTCTATCAAATCTCTCCTCATTCTGCTAAACTCCAGGGAGTAAAGTCCTAAACTGTTCATCCTTTTGGTATAACTCAAGTTGTGGCAACATCCTTGTAAATTTTCTCTACAGAGTGAAGATTAGTGCAGACTCATTAAGCTTCAGGCCCCGTTTCCCTGCTGTAACTATCTCAGGCTCTGTCAGCAATTTTACTCTGAGAGTGAAGCCTCAGAAGGTCCACAGCTTCCTGCAGAGCTGAGGGTCACCCATCCACTGCAAAGTTATTTTAATTACAGATGGAGTGTCCTTTCATTTTTTTTACCCTCTCAGTAGCCTTTAAAAAGCAGATTAGTTCTGTGTTTATTGTGTTTGGGAGACAAATTAAAACCCATTTAACCTCTCGGCATCATTACAACTTCAGCATTGTAAGAGGTCTCTGCACAGTTCACCGCTAATGAATGGGAAACGTGATTGTGTTGAACATGTAAATATCTAAAAGCAGAGCAACATGCATTGCATATATATATCAGAATGTGCCCCTGTGAAATCTAGCTTCTGCTGTGCTTTAGTTACTACAGTAGAGCAGTGGTCAGTGTTAGCGTTGGTGATTACACAGAACTCTGTATTTGAAACGTTCAAAGTCAATTTATTATCGAAGCGTGTGTACTCAGTGGCCGCTTTATTAGGTATACCTGTATGTTCGAGCAACACACACAAAACGCTGGAGGAACTCAACAGGCCAGGCAGCATCTAGGAAAAGAGTACATTCCAGACATCCCACCTCTCCTGGAAGTTCCGGGAGTCTCCCGCATATTAATAGAGGCTCCCTGATGCCAGCAAATTACATAGAATGTCACGGAAATCAATTTTTTTGAGAGCGAGCGAGAGAAAGCAAGAGAGAGCGCGAGCACCAGAGAGAAAGCAAGTGAGAGAGAGCGAGCGAGAGAGAAAGCGAGAGCACTTGAGAGCGCGCGAGCGACCACGAGAGATAGAGCGCGCGCGAGCGAGATCATGCCATGGTAGAATGTTCCAAAAAAAAATATAAAACGTACGTCACCCCAGACTACACTAAAGTGTAGCCCTGCCTTAATAGGGGTCAAAATAATGACAGTGTTGCTCACTGCACTGTTTGCAACAGTGACTTTTCTATTGCCCATGGTGGGTTAAGACTGTAAAAGATATGTTGAGGTTAAGTTTAATGGTGTCATTTGTTCATTAGCATAGCTAACGTTATTTAAACTACAAATGTAGCTGGCCAGCTGCTAAGGAGCTACTCTATTGCAGACATCCCACCTCTCCCGGAAGTCTCCTGCAAATTGATGGTGCTACCTCCCTGAAATGGGTTTTTGCAGGGTGGGATGTCTGACATTTGATGTTATTCTTTTCCCAGATACTGCCTGGCCTGCTGAGTTCCTCCAGCATTTTGTGTGTATTGCTCGGATTTCTAGCATCTGCAGATTTTCTCTTGTATGATACCTGTTTGTTCATTATGTGCTGTTTCATATGACTTAGGCAATCAGTCTTTCCATGAATTCTCGGCAAATTTTTCTGCGGAAGTGGTTTGCCAGTGACTTTTTCTGGGCAGTGTCTTTATAAGACAGGTGACCCCAGCCATTATCAATACTCATCAGGGACTGTCTGCTTGGCGTCAGTGGTCACACAACCAGGATTTGTGATCTGCACCTGCTGCTCGTACGACCATCCACCACCTGCTCCCATGGCTTCATGTGATCTGACTGGGGGGTTAAGCCAGTGCTACACCTTGCCCAAGGGTGACCTGCAGGCTAGCAGAGGGAAAGGGCACCTGACACCTCCTTTGGTAGAGGTGCATCTCCACCCCACCACCCAGTACACCTGTACACCTGCTCATTAATGCAAATATTTAATCAGCCAATCATGTGGCAGCAACTCAAAGCATCATAAGCACTAACCAACCAGGTGGATTTTTAAAGAGATTACATTGTCACGTGCGCACCGAAACGTCAAAGTGTAGAGCGGAGCGCATCATCCTGCATCACAAGGACGTGCGGGAGCTGCCAGCGAGTGTCGCCATGCTTTGGGTGCCCACAACTTTCGAAACACCCTTTGGAATGTGGGAGGAAAGCAGTGCCCTCGGAGGAAACCCACCTGCGTATCGGGAGAACATACGGACAGCGCCAGGAATTGAACCCTGATTTCTGTCCCTGTAAAGCGTTGTGACTGTGTTGGCCTTTTGTAATTTTGATCACAATTTGAGGGTTTTCTGGTCACTCATGCGATCTTTAATTAATTAAGTGGGCTTTGCATTTGTCTCTTTGGATTAATGTTCAACATCATAAACACCACAAACTACCTGAGAATCTCCCACTTTCAAATCTCTTACTATCTCTTCTTTCAGTTCCTCCTGACGAAGGGTCTCGGCCCGAAACGTCGACTGTACCTCTTCCTAGAGATGCTGCCTGGCCTGCTGCGTTCACCAGCAACTTTCATGTGTGTTGCTTAAACTACCTGAGGAACTCAGTGGGGGGGGGGGGGTGCTGCAGTGCAAGATTCTGATGCAGGGTTTCAACCAGAAACGCCATCAATTCCATTCCCCCACAGATGCTGCCCAACCCGCCGAGTTCCTCCAGTAGCTTGCTCTTTTTTACACTCCATTTTCCACTACCTGCGCCCTCCTGTGTCTCTGTTGATATAAACACCAAGTCAGTCTCTTCCCCCAGGAGAAATGAGCAGGGTGATGTATGGAAGCAATCTGACCGTCCACACCAGGAGCTGAAAACCAAATGGAAAGCCTGAGCAGGGCTTTATGTGAGGTCTGGACCAGCCGCGGTGATTTATGTCCGCTCTGCGAACGGATGGAGTCCTTAAGAATGCAAACGGCCCGTTTGACCGCATTAGCAAACAGGGCTCGCCCTCTAGTGGCAAATGTAATGTTAGCAACTGAGTACAGTACTTCAAACTCACATTTCTTCAACTTAGAGCAGAGTACAGGCCCTTCCGCCCACAATGTTCTGCTGACCTTTTAACCTACGCTGAGATCAATTTAACCCTTCCCTTCTATTTTTATTTCCATGTGCCTAACTAAGAGTATATTAAATGTCCCTAATGTATCTGCCTCTACCACCACGCCCGGCAGGGCATTCTATGCACCCACCACTCTATATAAAAACCCTGCCTCTGACATCCCCCCCATACTCTCCTCCAATCACCTTAAAATTATGTCCTCTTGTATTAGCCATTTCCATCCTGGGAAAAAGTTTCTGGCTATCCCCTCTATCTATGCCTCTTATCATCTTGTACATCTCTGTCGGGTGGCCTCTTGTCCTTCTTCATCACTTTCCTCTCCCACGGGGTAGAAGATACAAAAGCCTGAAAGCACATCCCACCAGGCTCAAGGACAGCTCCTATGCCGCTGTTATCAGACTCCTGAAAAGACCTCCTGTGGATACGATGGACTCTCGACCTCACAATCCACCTCGTTGTGATCTTGAACTTCAGTGCTTTCCTGCACTGCACTTTCTGTGTAGCTGTTACACTTTATTCTGTTATTGCTTTATCTTGGTCTAGTTCAATGCGCTGTCATGATTTAATCTGCATCAACAAGACAAACTGTTCAATATTTCAGCTACATGTGATGACAGTAAACCAATTCCACTACGAATATCGCGCTGTGCAAAAGTCACATATATATACAGTACTAGGGTGTCTCAGACTCTTGCACAGAACTGTACATGTACTGAGGTTCAGTGAGAAGCTTGTCTTGCATACTGTTCATGCAGATCAATTCATTACACAGAGCATTGAAGTAGAACAAGGTAAAACAATAACAATGCAGATTGAAGTGTAACAGCTACAGAGAAAGAGCAGTGTTAGTAGACAATAAACCAGAGCACTGCAAAAAAACCTACTTGGTCACAGGAAGAACATCACACACATAAGGAACTCAGCAGGTCAGGTAGCATCAATGGAAAAGAATAAACAGTCAACATTCCGGGCCAAGACCCTTCTTCAAGACTCGGGGTGGGGAGGTGGCTGAATTAAAAGATGGGGGGAGGGGAAGGCGGCTAGCTGGAAGGCGATAGGTGAAGCCAGGTGGGTGGGAAAGGTCACAGGTTAGAGAAGAAAGAATCTGATAGGAGAAGAGAGTGGACATTAGGAGAAAGGGAAGGAGGAGGGGTTCCGGGGGAAGTAATAAGCAGGCAAGAAGTAGTAGGAGGCCAGAGTGGGGAATAGAGGATGGGGGGTGGGGGGAAATTTGTTCACCAGAAGGAGAAATCGACATTCATGACATCAGGTTGGAAGCTACCCAGATGGAATATAAGGTTTGCTCCTCCTCGCACAAGAGGAGTCCATGGATTGACACATCCGAATGGGAATGGGAATCAGAAAGTTTGGCCACCGGGAAGTCCTGCTTGTGGTGGATGTTGCATGGAGAAGATGCAAACTCCACACAGAGAGAGCCAAAGGTTAGGACTGAACCTGGGTCACTAATTGTGAGGCAGCAGCTTGGCTGGAGCAGAGGAGACCAAGGGGGAGAGACACGTGTATAACATCATGAGCATCCTGCACACAGTGAGAAACACCTACAAGAGGGCCAAAAGCTATTGATTTGAAGTAACTATTAGAAGGAGTGGAGAGATGAGGAAACTCTTTTACAGCCAATAGTTGGTAGAGTGTGGAACTCACAAAAGGTGGGAGAGGCAGAGACCCTCATCGCACCGAAGCTGTCCTTGGACGTGTCCCTGAAGAACTGTGACCTGTAGGGCCGCATGCCCACTTGCAGGAGAGAGGGATAGGTTGGGTGCAATGGGCAGAATAGCCTTCTTTATGTTTGAGTGGTAGTCCTAGTGTGTCCCAGCTCTAGCAATCCAGGTTTGATCCTGACCTCGGGCGCTGTCTATGTGGAGTTTGTACGTTCTCTTCGGGCCTGTATGGGTTCCTTCCAACCGCATCAGTTTCCTACCACATCCTACAAATGTGTGGGTTAGTCGGTTCACTGGGTAAGTTAGTGCTTAGGACTGCACACACGAGCAGAGCCACTGTCACCACAGTGTTGGTGACCCAGGCTCAGTCCTGACATCCGACACTGTCTGTGTGGAGTTTACACGTTCTGGCTATGATCACGTGGGTTTCCCACAGGTTCTCCCGTAACATATATGGGTTGATATGTTAACTAGCCATTATAAATACCCCTGGGGTGTAGGTAAATGTTAGAAACTGGTGGGAAGAATAAATGGGATCAGTGTATGATTAGTATAAGTGAATGTTTGATGGTTTGCATTGACTCGATTGGCCGAAAGTCTAACTCCCTGCTGTGTGACTCCACATGTAAGGAATTTAATATGATTTTATACTCCCCAATTTCCTTCAGCTCATCACCACCCTCCAAAGTCCTTCTTACTTACTTAAAACCCAGCACCCCAACTGGGGCAAGGCTGCCGAAGACAGTTCACTAGAATCCTTTATCCTAGACCAGTCTTTCAAGTTGTCCCCAGGTGCAGCCCATCATACGGCTAGGTCCTTCCTCTCCCAGGGATGAGGTCTTTAGAGCTTCTATTGGCGTTTCTGTAGCCGTAGGTTTTTACGGGATGGGGTTGCTAACCCCATACCCAGTGCTTCTCCCTTTACAGCCAGGCCATACGTACCAGAGATCTCCAACATCTTGCTGTCTGGAATTCCACCCCTAAAGCTGTCCACCTCTCCTTTATCCTTGAAGTTGTTTAACCAGCAGCTTCTTATAGGATATTTACTTTGGAAGATTTCCTGTGTTTTGTTTAGTTACAGCAATACAAAGCATGTTTAATGGCTGCCTGTTGCTTAAAATTACAGGGACTTGTGTTTACAGAGAAACACTATCAAGGGAAAGGTTATGTTGAAGAGAGAGTGATTAGTGAGATGCGTGATAGGACAAGGTTCAAAGTAAATTTATTATCAAAGTACACACATGATACTTTGATATCTGGGTGCTGAGGAAGAGCGCAGAGCCTGGTGCCCTCTGCAATGTCGGTAAGACGGGGCGTTGCAAGATATCTTGGCTTGTCGTGCTGGAATTCTTGAGGTATTGATTGATGGGATGTCATGGGCAACTGGTAGATGAGTAGGAAGAAACTTGACTTCACACAGTGTCTCTTAGCTCCTTGACAACGTGAAAAGTGAATTTTATGGACAAACAGGATAACAAAATTAGCCACTTCATACAAGATAAAACAGTACAGTGCACTATAAACTCTTCAGTCCATGATGTTATGCCAACCCTTTAACCTACTCCAAGATCAATCTAACCTGTCAACCCATTTGTCTTTCATCCATGTGCCTGTCCAAGAGTCTCTTAAATGGCCTTTTCCAGCACCACGTGCAAAGTGTTCCATACACCCACCACTCGCTGTGTAAAAACCCTATCACTGACATCACCCCTATAATTTCAGAGGAAACCCACGCAGTTACAGGGAAATGTAAAAGCACCTTACAGACAGCAACTGGAATTGAACCCCAGCCTTCTGATCACTGGCACAGTAGAGTTATGCTAAGCACGACACTACCATGCCACTTGTAACTGCTGTGTTGCTGTGTCAAAGTTTAACGAACTGACCTGGGCAAAGGGGCCTTGAGGGGTCTGTGCCTCTTCTACGGTCAAGTTCACAATGAAGTGTTTCTGAAGAAGGAGAACACTTTGATCCTGGGGGCCAATGGAAGCCATTTGCTGGACATTTCTGGGGCTTGACAATGGGACCAAATTGCTGGTCCATTGGATATACAGCTGTTCCCAGCTAAGTGAGCTCGAGCTCAGTCCCAACTGGGCCGAGGAGAACCATGCAGCCAAAGAAAAAAAGCAAGCACGTGCCTCCAGATGCAAAGACAGCTTCTACCCCACCCTTAACAGACGACATCTCATACGCTAAAAGACAAACTCCTGATCTCCTCATCGTAGCCCTTGCACTTCATTCACCTACCTGTAATACCCTTTCTCTATAACTGCAACACTCTTCCTCGATGTAAGTATGTGTGGAATGATCTATATGCATGGCACAGAATACAAAAGCTTTTCACTATTATCATGGCACGTGTGAGAAAATAAACCAATTCCAATTCCAAGCTCCCATCACTCCCAGTAGGAGATAAGACACAGGAGCTGAATTAGGTGATTCAGCCCATTGAGTCATCATTGTTATTTATTATACCTCTTGATCGCATTCTCCTACCTTCTCCCAATAACCTACAACGCCCTCACTAATCAAGAACCTATCAACTTCTGTTTAAATACATCCAAGGACTTGACCTCCACAGCCTTCTGTGGAAATGAATTCCACAGATTCACCAACCTTCAGCTAAAGAAATTCCTCCTCATTCTAAACAAACGTCCATGTATTCTGAGCCTGTGTCCTCTGGTCCTAGACTTGCACCCACTATATAAAGCATCCTCTCCATGTCCACTCTATCTAGGCCAATAAGGTTCCACCCCCACCATTCTTCTAAACCCCAGTGAGTACAGGCCCAGAGCCATCAAATGCTCTTCATGGGTTAACCCTTTCATTCCTGGGATAATTCTCCAAAACCTCCTCTGAACTCTCTCCAATGCCAGCGCATCCTTTCTTAGGTATGGGGTCCAAGACTGCTCACAGTACTCCAAGTGCGGACTGACCAATGCATTATAAAGCCTCAGCATTATATCATTGCTTTTATATTCGAGTCTTCGCGAAATGAATGCTAACATTGCATTTGCTTTCCCTACCACTGACTCAAGGTGAGGAGCAAGTTTCTCACACAGAGGGCGGTGGGTGTATGGAACAAGCAGTCAGAGAAAGTGGTACAATTACAACATTTTAAAGACAGTTCAACAAGTACATGCTGAAGAAAGGGTTGAGGGAGCCATGGGCCAATGGGATTTGCTCAGGTAGGCCACTGGGCTGGAACGGATGAGATGAACAGCTTCCACGCTGTATAAACTCTCTGACTTGATTGCGGGCATGTTAAATAAATGCAAGTTGCTATTGCATTGAACAGGCAGACGATGCTTTACTTTGCCTTTGTCTGCCATCTATTATGTTCATTGTCAGACCCTTCCAGATAACGCGTTACCATGACAACATATTAAGACGCAGCCTGCAACTGGAGACTGACATGGAACAAACAACCTGCTGGAGGATCTCAGTGGGTCGAGCAGCACCTGGAGGCTGATGGGGGGTGGGGGGGATCTCTCTATGTTTCTGATCAAAACCCCTCCATCTGGTTCTTTCCCCTGACAGATGCTGCTCCAGATCCCAGTGTCTGCAGTCTGTTGTGTCTACGTTGAGGAGGGGACATCTTTACTCAGAGAGGAAGCTTGTCCAACCTCTACACATTAACCCCATCAAGCAGCCTTGGGTTGACAGGGAGCACCCTGTGTGTTGGGTCAGAAGGGTCACCTGCATCTTCCTTGGGGTGGGGGAGTATGATGGGGCTCACGCTCGATCCATTTCATTCATCATCATTCTGTGCCATGTTGTATGGCATCATCATTATGTGCCGTGTTGTATGACATGGATGATCATGGTCTCGTGACCATGATTGTTCTTGGCAAATTTTACTACAGAAGTGGATTGCCATTACCTCCTTCTGGGCAGTGTTTTCACAATATGGGTGACCCCAGCCATTGTCAATACCCTTCAGAGATTGTCAATGTTCGCATAACCAGGACTTAATGATATGCACCAGCTACTCATACAACCATCTACCACCTGCTCCCTTGGCTTCACAAGGCCCTGATTAGGAGGCTAAGCAGGTGCTGCACCTTGCCCAAAGGTGACCTACAGACTTGCACCTTACACCTCCTCTGGTAGAGACATAATTCCACCCAGCCACCATTTCACTCATGAGACCATCAAACCATAAGACATAGGAGCAGAATTAGGCTGCTCCACCATTCCATCATGGCTGATCCCGAATCCCACTCGACCCCATACACCTGCCTTCTTGCCATATCCTTTGATGCCCTGACCGATGAAGAAATGATCAACCTATGGGCTCGACCTCCACCACAGTCTATGGCAGAACATTGCACAGATTCACTACTCTCTGGCTAAAAAGATTCCTCCTTACCTCAACTTTGAGGCTGTGCCCTCTGGTTCTGGATACTCCAACCATAGGAAACATCCTCTCCACGTCCACCTTATCTAGTCCTTTCAACATTCAGTAGGTTTCAATGAGATCCCCATGCATTCTTCTAAATTCCAGTGAGTACAGGCCCAAAGCTGCCAAACACTCCTCATATGTTAACCCTTTCATTCTAGAATCATCCTTGTGATCTCCTCTGGACTCTCTCCAATAACAATATATCCTTTCTGAGATATGGGGCCCTTAACTGTTGACAACATAGTGTTTATATTCTCTCTGAAGAGAGGCATGAGGCCTTCTAATATGACATAAAAAAAAAGACAGGAAGTCCTGGAGATACTCAGCAGGTCAGGCAGCATCTGAGGAGAGGGAAGCATTCAGTGTTGCAGAACTGAAGTAGGAAGGTGAAGAAGCGAACATGTTTTTAGTTAAAGAGAGAAACTGATCCCTCTCCAGATACTCGAACCCGGAACCTGAAATTTCATTCCAGTCTTCTAGGTGGGCATGGTAGTGTGGAGGGGTCAGTTGTACAGGTGAGATGTCAAACCAGGGTTGATCCGCCTTTGGGGGAGATGATTGATCCCATGGCAATGTTTTGAAGAGCAGTTATCCGTAGTCTTTTAGACAATCTTTGACCACCAGATTGTCCCACAGATGTTTACAGAAGCTCACTACGCATGGTAGCTTTCCTATAATAAGAAATATAAAACATTAAAAAATAGGCATCATCCATCATTAAGGACCCCCACCACCCAGGACATGTCCTCTTCTCACTACTGCTATCAGAGAGGAGACAAAGGAGCCGGAAGGCACAAACACGATGTTTTAGGAACAGATTTCTGAATGGTCCATGGACACTACCTCACTAATTTTGCTCTCCAATTTCAGTACTCACTTATTCGTTTTATACATACACTCAGTGGACATCTCCTGTACCTATTAAAATGGCCACTGAGTGTATGTTTGTTGTCTTCTGCTGCTGTAGCCCATCTACTTCAAGGTTCGACTTGTTGTGCATTCAGAGTAGCTCTTCTGCACACCAGTGTTGTAACGTGTGGTTATTTGAGTTATTGTCATCTTTCTGTCAGCTTGAACCAGTCTTGCCATTTTCCTCTGACCTCTCTCATTAACAAGACGTTTTCACCCACAGAACTGCCACCCACTGGATGTTTTTTTTTGTTTTTTGCTCCATTCCCTTTAAACACAGAGACTGTTGTGCATGAAAATCCCAGGAGATCAGCAGTTTCTGAGACACTCAAATCACCCCGTCTGGCACCAACTATCATTCCATGGTCAAAGTCACTTAGATCACATTTCTTTCCCATTCTGATGTTTGGTCTGAACTAACAACTGAACCTCTTGACCATGTCTGCATGCTTTTAAGCATTGAGTTGCTGCCACATGATTGGCTGATTAGATATTTCAGATGTACCTAAAAAAATGGCCACTGATCATATATACCTATTGTAATTTATAGTATATTTTATGTATTGCACTGTAGTGCTGCCGTACAACAACAAAATTCATGACATCTGAGAGTGATAATAAACCCCATTCGATTGTGCAGTGCTCTAGTTGTGGCCTGACGAAGATATAACTTTTGTAACCTAGACTTCTATTTAGCCCAAGTGTTGTGATACCCAACATCTCGGTGTGTCCTGTCATTTTGAAGGAGCAGCATACATGAATTCCAAATCACTGTGTTTTGCTCACTCTCTCCAGAACAACATCGAACCCAATTGCTTCTTCACCAATGACACGATAGTTTTCAAAAATATTGATCCCTCCTCTGCAAGAAACCGACAGAAAAATTACCACTGGGAGAGGGAATCATTCAGGCTGAGAAGGCGATTTCACTGCTGCAAATGTTAGGTCAGAATCTGCTGAGAAAGATTGGCCGCAGCAGTCACAGCCTAATTAGAAACACTCAATAACTGCAAAGGTCCAATAAAGAAAGGAATGGGGCTGGTTCTACTGTTGTTGTTTGTTACTCATTGTGTTCTGTTTTGGCACTGGAATGCCTGAGGACACTTGGGGGCTGCTCCCAGCACAACCTTGGGTCTCTTGATTGTTAACATAACAACCCATTTCACTGTATGTTTCTATTTACATGGTAATAAATAAAATGAATCTGAATCTGAAATCTCTCCATACTATTGAATCTCTCCCAACTCACAGCCACATCCTTCCAGGACCATTCTAGTAAATCTCAAATCGAAGGTATCATCGTTATGCACCATGTTGTATGACATGGGCCAGCATGGTCTTTCCATGACCATGATTGTTCTTGGCAAATGTTCTACAGAAGTGGTTTGCCTTTGCCTTCTTCCGGGCAGTGTCTTTACAAGACGGATGGCCCCAGCCCTTATCAATACGCTTCAGAGATTGTCTGCCTGGTGCCAGTGGTCACATAACCAGGACTTGTGATCTGCTCTGGCTGCTTGTACGACCATCCACCACCTGCTCCCATGGCTTCACATGACCCTGATCGGGGGCCACACAGGTGCTACACCTCGCCCAAGGGTGAGCTGAAAGCTGGCAGAGAGAAGGAACGCCTTACACCTCCTTTGATGAAGACCTATCTCGACCCTGCCACCCAATTTACCTCCGCCTGGGGCTAAAGTAATGATTCTACCTTGGATTGTGGCTTGTAAGCTATGTCAGTAGGCTGAGATCTCTGACGAGAACCGAATCTAGCAGCAAACTAGATCTTGATGCTGGACTCAATCCTGCACACGGCCGAGAAGACCAGAGCCCAGGATGGGAAATTCTCGATCAGATTCATTCACTTATTCACCACATGTACATCAAAACATACAGTGAAATGCGTCATTTGTGTTAAGAACCAACACAACATAAAGAGGTGCTGAGGGTAGCCTTCCAGTGTCACCACACATTCCGGTGCCAACATAACATGCCCACAGTACTCAGCAGAACACAACAAGCAGCAAGACAATAACAGCAAATTAGGACCCGTACCTTTCTCCCACTTACACACATACACAGTGTTCCAACCCCAGGACAAGCCCTCTCCAGCCTGCAGCCTGCAGAGGACTTGTGGACTTGTAGACATCAGGCTTCGACTTCTCCAGTGAGCTAAGGCACTCAGGGATCCGGCTGTTGGGCCTCGACTTCCAATCCATTCCTTCCAGGAATGCTGGTCCTGGGAATCTCTGCAGCTCCACTGGGGAGGTTGAAACTCAATGTCTACAGACCCAAGTCGAAGTCTGCTGGAGGCTGGAGGCCTGCTCTGAGTTTAAAGGACTGTACATCTGCACGGATGGGCGGGAGGGAGAAAGGGGGCTTGTTTTGCTGTTGTTGTCGTGTTCTGTGTTGATTTGCTGAGCATTGTGGGTATGTTATTTTGGGGCTGGACACTTGTGGGCTGCCCCCACCATACCCTTGGGTGTGTCAGTTCTTAATGCAAATGATGCATTCAACTGTATGTTTTGTTTTACATGTGAGAAATATACTCAGTGGCCACTTTGTAAGGTACACGTGTGCACCCACTCATTAATGCAAATATCTAATCACTCAAAGTAGTGACAACAACTCAATGCATGAAAGCATGCAGACATGGTCAAGAGGTTCAGATGTTGTTCAGACCAAACATCAGAATGGGGAAGAAATGTGATCTAAGTGATGGTGACCATGGAACAATTATTGGTGCCAGGCGGGATAGTTTGAGTATCTCAGAAACTGCCGATCTCCTGGGATTTTCATACAAAACAGTCTCAAGAGTTTACAGAGAATGGTGCAAGAAACAAAAAAAAATCCGTGAGTTCCAGTTCTGTGGAGGTAACACTTTGTTAATGAGAGAGGTTAGAGGGATTTGGCCAGATTGTTTCAAGCCGACAGGAAGGCGACAGTAACTCAAATAACCGGGTGTTACAACAGTGGTATGCAGAAGAGCATCTCTGAAAGTACAACACACATCGAACCTTGGAGTGAATGGGCTACAGCAGCATAAGACCACAAAGATACCCTCAGTGGCCATTTTATTAGATACAGGACGTAAATGCTAAAGTGGCCACTGAGTGTAAACTTGAACTTCTCCACCACTGAAGTGATGTGTCCAAGCTTCTCAGTGCTGGGAATGGTTTCCAACCCAATGAGTTATATGACTAGTAGATCTGTGTTTTATAGTATCACAATAGGACACAATCCATTTTATTACATTAAATTCCAGGATATTTTATTGCTGGTTAGGGATCATGTTAATCCTCTTTATAATTACCACTGAGTTAACAAGTTGTAGGATTTTTACAAGTGGCATTGAAGATTCAAGATTCAATACTCAATATTGTTTAATGTCATTTCAAGTACAAAAGTGTAAAGGAGAATGAAACAGTTGTTACCCTGGATCTGCTGTAGCACAAAAAACACATTAAGATAAAGAACAGTCATTAAAAATGCAATAAATAGAAATCTATAAGATAGTTTATTTACATAGATTGACAAGAAGGCATAGAGGAGTAAGATAGATCTGCTGGTTGGGTGGTGTCGCAACAATACCCTCACATTCTGCGTCAATAAGACCAAAGAACTGGTTGGGAGGCAGGAGAGCACACACCAATCCTCATAGGGGGATCAGAAGTGGAGAGGGTGAGCAATTTCAAGTTCCTGGGTGTCAATATCTCTGAGGATCTATCCTAGCCATTACTAATTTAATGTAGCTTTTTAAAAATAAATAAGCCTACTGTAATTTACAGTTTTCTTATTGACACTAGGCATACAAGTGCCTGTGCATAAGATAACTGACAGGAAATGATAAGGTCGTCGTGGTGGAGATTGTGGAGAGGTGGGTGAGTGGGTGGAGGTATTGATCAGCCTTACTGCTTGGGGAAAGAACTACAAAGTATTCCATAAGTCCGTCTTATTCCATGCCAACGTTATGACAGGGGCATTCATTGTGATTATTGGGAGGGTGAAAGTCACTGGCAGTGGCACCAGGACTTTCACTTCTCGCCAAGAGCACTAAACATGCAACGTAGCAGTATTAGGGCATGTCTGTGGTCTCTGAAATTTATTCCACTAAACTTTAGGGCAACTGACAGGGGAATTTCCAACACCTGAAATATTAACTCCATTTTGCTTTTCCAGGCACATATCCAAAGAATTGATCATTTCTAGATTTCCATATTTTGCTGTTTATTCAAACAGATTTGATCTAGAATAAACTTAAAATGCCATAGATACTCAGCAGGTCAAACAGTGCCTGCCGAAAAAGAAGCAAAGCAAGTGTTTTAGATCAATGACTTTTCCTCAAAACTGACCTGAGACAATGCTATTTTCTCCCTCCACAGGTGTGATCTTGAGACTATTGGCCTTCTCGCTGTATGAGCTTATCTCTGTTGTGTGTTTGGCCTGATGAAAGCATGTTGCCACGTCCCTATTGCAGAAGTCCTCATCCATGTATATTTCCTCTGATTCCTTTCCCACGTAAATAGTGTCCACGAGAAACTTTCCCAACATGGAGATGAGGAAGGAGCTGCTTTTCCCAGAGAGTGGTGAATCTGAGGAATTCTCTGCCCAGTGAAGTAGTGGAGGCTACCTCAGTAAATATATTTAA
This sequence comes from Mobula birostris, assembly GCF_030028105.1. Taxonomy (NCBI): domain Eukaryota; kingdom Metazoa; phylum Chordata; class Chondrichthyes; order Myliobatiformes; family Myliobatidae; genus Mobula; species Mobula birostris. The sequence goes on from NC_092387.1 coordinate 65,037,083, forward strand.
GACAAGGTTGGATAGATTTTTGCATAGTAAGGGAATTAAGGGCTATGGGGAAAAGGCAGGTAGGTGGAGGTTCCATGGCCAGATCAGCCATGATCTTATTGAATGGCGGAGCAGGCTTGACAGGCCAGATGGCCGACTCCTGCTCCTATTTCTTGTGTTCTTATGTTACACAGTGCGTGCTGGAGTATTGCAGCCCCAGATGGCAGGAGGCATTTACCTTCATGAAATTAGATTGGTATGCTGGTTTATTAATGTCAAATGTCACAAGATATAGTGAAAAACTTTGTTTTGTTTGGCATCAATACAGATAACTCCATCACATCTGTACACAGAGGTAGAACAAGGGAAAACAATAGTAGCATGCAGAACCTGGTGTTACAGTTACCGAGAAAGTGCAATGCAGGCAGACAACAATGCCATGAAGAGGTAGATTTTGAGGAGACCAGCCTATCTTTATGTAACCACGGTAATGTAGTGGTTAGCATGATGCTATGACAACTCCAGGCGTTGGAGTTGGGAGTTAGAGTCTCCCTACACCCTCCCCGTGAACTGTGTAGTTTTTGTCCAGGTGTTCCAGTTTCCTGTCACAGTTCAAAGTCACACCGGGTAGGCTAATTGGTCATTTGTAAATCGTCCTGTGATTAGGTTATGTTTAAATCGAAGTTGTCAGGGGCTGCTGGGCAGCGTGGCTCTAAAGGCTGAAAGGGTCTATTCTGTACTTATCTCTGAGTAAATAAGGTAAATAAATCCGGTCATACTAGGGAACCATTCAGTAGGCTTATAGCAGCGGGATAGAAGCCGTCGTTGGGTCTGTAGGTACGTGCTTTAAGGCTTTTCTGTCCTCTGCTGGGTGAGGTGGGAGTAGAAGAGAGAATGTGTTTCAAGAATTTTACCTGAATTTAAACATCTATCACTAAAAATAAGTCAATTGTCTGAACTACTTCACTAGCTGAAAGTAGCCTTCTCCTTGGTAGGAAGGGGGACCCTCTATATCACCATAGAGGATAAACAGGGATTTAGCCTTTGAAGAGCAGGTGGTTACAGTACAACTTCTCATTAGTGTGGATACCCCTACCTGTCTATGTCCAATAGGTCTTCGTTTGATTTCAGAACTTTGCGGACAGCAAACCAAATATCATCACACTGAAATTTGGAATTCTGTGGTAGACGAAAGCTGTAAAATTATTTTCAATTCACGTTGCAATTGTTTATGATTGACTATGATTTGCTTCACTTTGGGGAATTGAAGTCATCATTCAGATTGCCGTTGTGTTTTCAAGTAAAGTTGTAGTAACTACTGAAAGAGCCATTAAAATCGAATGAGTTTCATTGGCAAACTCCCTTACTTCCCAATTATTACAATTTATCTCACGTGCAAAGACCTTTGTTAAGTGTGTCAAGAATTAGTTTAACATTTCCTTACCCTGGGGGAGCATAAGTGCTCTTGCAGTCTTAACCTCTGACATAGGAGATTTATGTCTCTATATGACAGTGTATTACCTAAGGATTGTAAATTGATGTTTTGCAGATTAACACAATGTAGATGTTCTGTGATTTTTCCAATTCCATCAGTCCACATCTACCTCACAAACTTTATACCCCTTATTGCAATGAGCCAAACTAATCGTGGATGAAGTTCAAACACACAGCATCTTGCCAGTGGTCCTGTCTTGGTCACCACCCAGCAATGCCCTGATTTAACCCTAGCCTAATCACCGGACAATTTATAATGGCCAGTTAACCTAGCAACCGTTATGTCTTTGGACTGTGGGAGGAAACAGAAGCACCCGGAGAAAACCCTTGTGGTCACGGGGAGAATGTACCAGCAGGACAGAACCCAGGCTGCCTGTACTGCAGAGTGTTGTGATAACCGCTACACTACCCTGCAGGCATTTGTGTGCCTGTCTGCGCAATGGCTCAAGGACAGATATTGAACAGTCCTCTAATACGATGAGATGGACTGCTGATCTCACAATCCAACTTACCATTGCCTTTCACATTATTGTCTGTCTTCACTGCTCTTTCTCTTTAACTGTAACACGTTAATCTACATTCTGTTATTGCCTTTCCCTCGTGTACTGATGATAAAAAGATATACATGGATGACATTCCACTGGTGATGATAATAAACCAGTTTACTAATAGATTTGAAGTACAGTGTTTGACTGGTGCAATCAAGCTCTTGCGGAGCACACGCATACACACATTTCTTGATTGAGTATTGCCACTTGGCATTCCAACTGGTATTGGGGGGTGGGGGGCTACTGCACAGGATCAAAAGAAGCTGCAGGAAGTTGTGAACTCAAATACTGGTCTTAAGGTGTTGTACTTAAATGCACGCAGCATAAGAAATGAGGTGGATGATCTTGTTGTACAGCTACAGATTGGCAGGTATGATATTGTGGCCATCACTGAGACCTGGCTAAAGGATGCATGTCTCTGGGAGCTGAACGTCCAAGGATACACGGTGTATCGGAAGGATAGGAAGGTAGGCAGAGGGGGAGGCGTGGCTTTATTGGTAAGAAATGATATTAAATCATTAAAAAGAGGTGATATAGGATCGGAAGGTGCTGAATCTTTATGGGTTGAGCTAAGGAATAGCAGGGGTAAAAGGACCTTGATGGCAGTTATTTATAGGCCTCCTAACAGCTGCAGGGATGTGGACTACAAATTACAACTGGAAATAGAAAAGGCTTGTCAGAAGGGCAGTGTTATGATAATTGTGGGGGACTTTAACATGCGAGTAGATTGGAAAAATCAGGTCGGCACTGGATCTCGAGAGAGAATTTGTAGAATGTCTGCGAGATGGCTTTTTAGAACAGCTTGTTGTTGAGCCCACTAGGGGATCAGCTGTACTGGATTGGGTATTGTGTAATGAACCAGAGGTGATTGGAGAGATTGAGGTGAAGGAACCCTTAGGAGGCAGTGATCATAACATGATTGAGTTCACTGTGAAATTAGAAAAAGAGAAGCTGAAATCTGATGTGTCGGTATTTCAGTGGAGTAAAGGAAATTACAGTGGCATAAGAGAGGAACTGGCCAAAGTTGACTGGAAAGAGACACTGGCGGGAAAGACGGCAGAGCAGCAGTGGCTGGAGTTTATGCGAGAAATGAGGAATGTGCAAGACAGGTATATTCCAAAAAAGAAGAAATTTTCGAGTGGAAAAAGGATGCAACCGTGGCTGACAAGAGAAGTCAAAGCCAAAGTTAAAGCTAAGGAGAGGGCATGCAAGGAAGCAAAAATTAATGGGAAGACAGAGGATTGGGAAGTCTTTAAAACCTTACAAAAGGAAATCGAGAAGGTCATTAAGAGAGAAAAGATTAACTATGAAAGGAAACTAGCAAATAATATCAAAGAGGATACTAAAAGCTTTTTCAAGTATATAAAGAGTAAAAGACAGGTGAGAGTAGATATAGGACCGATAGAAAATGATACTGGAGAAATTGTAATGGGAGATGAGGAGATGGCAGAGGAACTGAACAAGTATTTTGCATCAGTCTTCACTGAGGAAGACAGCAGGATACCGGACACTCAAGGGTGGCAGGGAAGAGAAGTGTGCGCAGTCACAATTACGACAGAGAAAGTACTCAGGAAGCTAAATAGGCTAAAGGTCGATAAATCTCCTGGACCAGATGGAATGCACCCTCGTGTTCTGAAGGAAGTAGCTGTGGAGATTGCGGAGGCATTAGCGATGATCTTTCAAAAGTCGACAGATTCTGGCATGGTTCCGGAAAACTGGAAGATTGCAAATGTCACTCCGCTATTTAAAAAGGGGGCAAGGAAGCAAAAAGGAAATTATAGACCTGTTAGCTTGACGTCGGTGGTTGGGAAGTTGTTGGAGTCGATTGTCAAGGATGAGGTTACAGAGTACCTGGAGGCATATGACAAGATAGGCAGAACTCAGCATGGATTCCTTAAAGGAAAATCCTGCCTGACAAACCTATTACAATTTTTTGATGAAATTACCAGTAGGCTAGACAAGGGAGATGCAGTGGATGTTGTGTATTTGGATTTTCAGAAGGCCTTTGACAAGGTGCCACACATGAGGCTGCTTAACAAGATAAGAGCCCATGGAATTACAGGAAAGTTACATACGTGGATAGAGCATTGGCTGATTGGCAGGAAACAGAGAGTGGGAATAAAAGGATCCTATTCTGGTTGGCTGCCAGTTACCAGTGGTGTTCCACAGGGATCAGTGTTGGGGCCGCTTCTTTTTACATTGTACATCAACGATTTGGATTATGGAATAGATGGCTTTGTGGCTAAGTTTGCTGACGATACGAAGATAGGTGGAGGGGCCAGTAGTGCTGAGGAAACGGAGAGTCTGCAGAGAGACTTGGATAGATTGGAAGAATGGGTAGAGAAGTGGCAAATGAAGTATAATGTTGGAAAGTGTATGGTTATGCACTTTGGCAGAAAAAAAACGGGCAGACTATTATTTAAATGGGGAAAGAATTCAAAGTTCTGAGATGCAACGGGACTTGGGAGTCCTCGTACAGGATTCCCTTAAAGTTAACCTCCAGGTTGAGTCGGTAGTGAAGAAGGCGAATGCAATGTTGGCATTCATTTCTAGAGGAATAGAGTATAGGAGCAGGGATGTGATGTTGAGGCTCTATAAGGCGCTGGTGAGACCTCACTTGGAGTACTGTGGGCAGTTTTGGTCTCCTTATTTAAGAAAGGATGTGCTGACGTTGGAGAGGGTACAGAGAAGATTCACTAGAATGATTCCGGGAATGAGAGGGTTTACATATGAGGAACATTTGTCCGCTCTTGGACTGTATTCCTTGGAGCTTAGAAGAATGAGGGGAGACCTCATAGAAACATTTCGAATGTTAAAAGGCATGGACAGAGTGGATGTGGCAAAGTTGTTTCCCATGATGGGGGAGTCTAGTACGAGAGGGCTTGACTTCAGGATTGAAGGGCGCCCTTTCAGTACAGAAATGCGAAAAAAAATTTTTAGTCAGAGGGTGGTGAATCTATGGAATTTGTTGCCACGGGCAACAGTGGAGGCCAAGTCATTGGGTGTATTTAAGGCAGAGATTGATAGGTATCTGAGTAGCCAGGGCATCAAAGGTTATGATGAGAAGGCGGGGCAGTGGGACTAAATAGGATAAAATGGATCAGCTCATGATAAAATGGTGGAGCAGACTCGATGGGCCGAATGGCCTCCTTTGTCTTATGGTCTTAATCAGCTCCACCTTGAGCACTAGCCTCCGTAGTTTTCAGGACATCTTCAAGGAGCGATGCCTCGAAAAGCTGGCATCCATCCTTAAGGACCCCCATCACCCAGGTCATGCCTCGTTCTCACACCTACCATCAGGGAGGAGGTACAGAAGCCTGAAAGAACACACTCAACGATTCAGGAACAGCTTCTTCACCTCTGCCGTCCGATTCCTGAATGGACATTGAACCCATGAATCTGATTCTTATTCTGACTATTGGACAGAAAGAGAATAACACTGTTGCAAGTGTTGAAGGTGAATTAATGAAAATTCTAAAGTCTTATCTTTAACAACATTTTCTCAGCTAAAGACATATTATAGTATTATTTAAGAAGCACGTGAATAAGTGGGTGGAGCAGTGGAGCCCAGAAGAATATAGGTGGAATATGGGAAATTGGGACTAGCTGGGTGGACACCGTAGTCAGCATGGACGATACTGTATCCATGTTGTACTGCTCTCATTCCGATTCAGATTGGACACCTCAAAGCTAGTTCCTGAACTGTAGACATCCTTGTTGTGTATTTCATATTTCATTAATATTTGAGTAATCTTGTATATACAGTGCCTGTAAACACCCCCTTGGAAGTTTTCATGTTTTATTGTTTTACAACATTGAATCACAGTGGATTTAATTTGGCTCTTTTTTTGACACTGATCAACAGAAAAAGACTCTTTTGTGTCAAAGTGAAAACAGATCTCTACAAATATAAAACACAAAATAATTGATTGCATAGTATTCACCCCCTTCAAGTCAGTACTTAGTAGCTGCACCTTTGGCAGCAATTATAGCCTTGAGTCTGTGTGAATAGGTCTCTATCAGCTTTGCACATCTGGACACTGCAGTTTTTCCCCATTGTTCTTTACAGAACTGCTCAAGCTCTGTCAGGTTGCATGGGGGTTGTGAGTGAACAGCCCTTTACAAATCCAGCCACAAATTCTCAATTAGTTGTGCTCTGGACTCTGACTTGGCCACTCCATGACATTACCTTTGTTGTTTTTAAGTCATTCCTGTGTAGCTTGGGGTCATTGTCTTGCTGGAAAATAAATCTTATCCCAAGTCTCAGTTCTCTTGCAGACTGCATCAGGTTTTCCTCCTGGATTTTGCTGTATTTTGCTGCATTCATTTTTCCCTCTACCTCTACAAACCTTCCAGGGCCTGCTGCAATAAAGCATTCCCACATCATGATGCAGCCACCGCCATGGTAGGGATGGTGTGTTTTTGATGATGTGTGGTATTTGGCTTACGCCAAACATAGCATTAGTCTGATGACCAAAAAGCTCAAGTTCAGTTTCATCACACCAAAGAACCTTCTTCCAGCTGATTTCATTTTGACAAACTCTAGCTGAGATTTCATGTGAGTGCTTTTCAACAGTAGCCTTCTCTTTGCCACTTTCCCATAAAGCTGCAACTGGTGATACACCCAGGTAACAGTTACTGTATGTGCAGTCTCTCCCATCTCAGCCACTGAGGCTTGTAACTTCTTTAGAGTTGTCATAGGTCTCTTGGTGGCCTCTCTCACTAGTGCCCTTCTTGCACAGTCACAGTTTTTGAGGACGGCTGCTCTAGGCAAATTTACAGCTGTGCCATATTCTTTCCATTTCTTGGTGATTGACTTAATTGTACTGCAAAGGATATTCAGAGACTTGGAAATTTTCTTGTATCCATCTCCTGACTTTAATAACCTTTTTACGGAGTTGTTTGGAGTGTTCTTTTATCTTCATGGTGTAGTTTTTGTCAGGATACTGACTCACCAGCAGTTGGACCTTCCAGATACAGGTGTATTTTTACTACAGTTAATTAAAACACCTTGATTGAACATGGTGATCTCTGCTTAACTAATTATGTGACTTCTAAAACCTATTGGCTGCACCACTGATGATTTGGTGTGTCATATTAAAGGAGGTGAATACTTGTGCAATCAATTATTTGGTGTTTTATTTTTGTAATTAATTTAGATCACTTTGTAGAGATTTGTTTTCACCTTGACATGAGTCTTTTTTCTGCTGATCAGTGTCAAAAAAAAGCCAAATTAAATCCACTATGATTCAATGTTGTAAAACAATAAAATGTGAAAACTTCCAAGGGGAGGGTGAATAATTTTTATAGGCATTTTATATGGTTTCATTAAGCATTCTTATTTGTTTAAATAATTAATTACAGGTTATATGTAAAAAATACATTAATTTCATATGTCATCTTGCTACCACATGATACGTGCGTACCTCACTTAAAGTTCTCCAAGAGGGTTTGGTGGCTTGCCTACCTCAATGACCCAAAGAGTTATGTTGGCTGGAGTCAGGGCCTTGGCTTTGGCTCTTGGTAGCATTACCCATGCCAAACGGGTCAAAGGGTAGATATCAGACGAAGAGTCGTCAACTGAACCTTCAGATTTAGGGGTTCAGCTCAGGGCTAACAACCCTGACTGGTAAAACAAAATGTTACGGAAACAGCAATGAAGAATCCTTTTATATCCGTGTGTGGTGCTATGGACAAACAGAAATGGAGGACCTTCATTGTTGCCCTAAACGCCAGTGGCGTAATGGGCAGCAAGTAAGTCGCTGAAAGTAAAGACAAAGTTACACCAACGTTTTGGACTTCTGTGTCTTTCTTAAATAAGTTTAATATTTTGAGGTTACAAAACATAACAATCCTAGTCATGAGAGATGCTATTTAAATACAGCCTTCACTTTCAAAGTTTCGAGGTTCATGATTGTTTAAAGTCATATCCAGTAGACAACTGCAAAGGAGGACGAAATAATTGTACTCCAGCTCCGATGCATCACAAAAAACACACACTAAGAACACAATAATTATAGAAAACACAATAAATATAAATACATAAGATAGCTTATATACATAGATTGATTGTATGCCCATAGAGTGATGCGAGGCACGGGGTGTCTGTACATAAGGTGATTGACAGGAAATGATAAAGGAGTGGTTGTTGTGGGTGTGGACGGGTGGGTTAGTGGGTAGAGGCGTTGAGCAGCCTTATTACTTGGGGAAAGTAATTGCTTTTGAGTCTGGTGGTCCTGGTCTGGATGTTATGTAGCCTCCACCCTGATGGGAGTTGGACGAACGGTCCATGAACAGGGAGGGTGGGATCCTTCATGATATTACTGACCCATTTCTGGCACATTTCTGTATAAATGTCCGTGATGGTGGGTAGGCTGGTGCTCGTGATGCGCTGGGCAGTTTTGACTACTCATATAGAGCCTTCCTGTCCTTTCGCAGTGCAGTTTTCTCCAGAATGGAAAATATTTAAAAAAGCTACAAGCTGGATTATAAATTTGAAAAGTACATCTACTGACTTATTTTGTCACCCATCCCCCTTTTCATTAAATCAACCTTAAAATTTGACAGATGTTATCATTTATTCCACTGAGACTGGGGTATAACCAAAAGAAGGTGCACTGAGTCCACGCGGTTTAGTGGAAACATATGGCAGTTGGACCAGACCCAAGGAGTCATTTTACAATATGTTTTGCAAAAAAAAAATGTCTGTACTGAAGTGACTAAAGTTGAGAGGGGTAATTCTGGTCATTTATAAATGGCTGATTTTCAACCCTCTATCATGGCCCAAATCTCTGGAATTCCCTCATTCCCTCCAGACACCTTACTTTTCTTTCTCTCTCTCTCTCTCTCTCTCTCCTCTCTCTCCCCTCCCCCTCTCTCCGCTCTCGCTCTATCCCTCCCTCTTCCCCCTCTCCCTGTCTCTCTTCCCCCTCTCTCTCCTCTCCCCTTTCTTCTTTCCCCCTTCCCTTCTCTCCCTTCCTCTCTGTTCCTCTATCTCCCTCTTCCACTCTCTATCCATCCCCTCCTCTCTCTGTCTTTCCCCCTCCTTTTCCTTCCTCCCTACCTCTATCCTCTCTCTCCTTTCCTCCCTCCATCTCTCCTTCTCCACCCCTCTCTCTCCCTCCTTCTCCCACTCCCTCCCTCCCTTTCTCACTCCACTCCTTTTCCATTTTTTTCTCTCTCTCCCTCTCTCCTTTTTTTTTACTACCCCTCATCCCCCTTTCTTACAGCATTTCCAACCCAGCTCTTTAACCTAACTTTTGAACACTTCTAGATTAGTGGTTCATGTAACTTGTTAACCAACGACAGCACATGGGATATTTTCAGTAAGAGGAAGGGCCTATACAAATGCTGGCTATTGATGCTTTAAAATCAATAAAACATATATAATGCCCTTCATCTTCCTGTCAGAACATCACAACTGGCTTTACAGCTACTGAAATAATTTTTGAAGTCTAGTTAATGTTCTAACATGGCAAGTTCTGTAAGACAGTCATGTAGCGCAAAGGTTAGTGCATTGTTTTACAACACCAGTGATCCCCAATCAGGATTCAGTTGCTGCCCGTAACTACGTGGGTTTCTGCCCACATTCCAAAGATGTACAGCTAGGATTAGTGAGTTGTAGGCATGCTGTGTTACCTTGGAAGCATGGCGACACTTGCGCAGCGCGATCCTCGCAGATTCGATTTGATGCAAACAATGCATTTTGGCGGCATGGTAGCATTGAGATTAGCGTAGCACTGTTACAGTGCCAGTGACCTGGGTTCAATTTCTACCGCTGTCTGGTGAGGAAACTTGTTCTATCCCTGACGCATGGGCTTCCTCCAGGTGCTCCAGTTTCCTTCCACTTTCCAAATATGCACAGGCTAGTGGGTTCATTGGTCACATGGGTGTAATTGAGTGGTGGGGGCTTATTGGGCCAGGATTGCCATAGTTTACCGTGAAGTTCTAAACCGTGAAGAGCTTAGCCCTGTCTGATATAAATAGCCACAAGTACTCTCACTGAAGCGAGATTAAACTAGAACTAGTCAATCTCCAAAGACAAGTTCACTTCCCTGTTTACCCTCCATAGTGAGTTTAGTTGCCAATACACGCGATTTGCGTGGTGGATCCCCCCTCCCTACTTCCACCTGACAAAGTAGTTTAAACAGTGCATTTATTTTCAGTGATACACATTTAAATCCAAACAAGATTCATAAAACGCGTCTAAAACTCACAGAGGTTTTCTATCTTAAACATTTCCAAATAACAAAGGACAAAGGATCACCAAGACATAAGGTACAGTTCCTATAAACTTAAAAAGACACATCAGTGATGCAGATGAACAAATCATCTGTTGTAGAAAGCAAAGCTAAAGGAATGGATTTGAATTCACCTTATGTTTCTTTCATACCTCCTGATGTACTTCTTCCCCATTCCTAATAAGCCTGAACTGCTCTCTACATTTATACCCTTTCTCTATCATGTGGCTGACTTCATAATGATATGGTACTGTGCCGTCAGCTCTAAATAAAACCGCAGCTGCCAATTTGGGCACAGCAAACTCCCTGCAACAACATGATGGGAATGACTGGATCATCACCTCCCTACAGGAAAGATGTAAATACGGTTGAAAGAGTACAGAGAAAATTTACAAGGATGTCACCAGTCTGAAAGACCTGAACTATAAAGAAAGATTGAACAGGTTAGGACTTATTCCTTGGAACATAGAAGATAGAGAGGAGATTTGATAGATGTATACCAAATTATGAGGGGTACAGATAGAGTAAATGCAAGCAGGCTTTTTCCACTGAGGTGGGGGGGGGGGACTTCAACCAGAGGTCATGGATTAAAGGTGAAAGGTGAAAAGTTTAAGGAGAAAATGAGGGGAAACTTCTGTGCAGAGGGTTGTGAGAGTGTGGAATGGGCTGCCAGCACAAGTGGTGCGTGCAAGCTCAATTTCAACATTTAACAGAGGTTTGGATAGGTATGTGGATGGTAGGGGTATGGAGGGCTATGATCCCGGTGCAGGTCAATGGGAGTAGGCAGCTTAAATGGTTCAGCACAGACAAGGTGGGCCGAAGGGCCTGTTTATGTGTTGTATGTTTCTATGACTCTATGGCTCTACTTGATCTAAACACAAAAGATTCTGCAGCTGCTGGAAATCTTGAGCAGCACACACTAAACTCTGGAGGAACTCTGAACTGAGCCAGATGTATTTTGAAGCTGTCCACATTTATCGTCACTGAAACTAGCTTTTTTCTTTTAGAAACAAAACTTCCCCATTTTATTTCCTTAGATGCTACCTGACCTGCTGAGTACTTCTGATGTTTTGTGTGTGCTGCTTTGGATTCCCAGTATCTGCAGAATTTCTTGTCTGTAGGATTTCATTCGGCTGCTTTGATGGTCTCTGGAGCCATGGTCCAGAACTCTAGGTGCTGGTCAAGTCATGAGATGGTCTGGGCTTAAGCATCTTGGTCATTCTCAATCACCATCAGCAACTAATTATTCTTCTGTTGAGCTTTTATTTGCTGCAAGAACCCCATTAAAGTGTTGCACACAATTTATGCCGAGATAGACTCTCCTTGTTCGGATTTTCTAATGCAAATGAGATAATGGTCATGTCATTTACCGAGCTGGAGATGCAAGCTGTTTGTGATGCCTGTGTATGTTTGGTCATGTGATGCTGTAACATATTGATTGGAGAGATGTCAAAGTAAAGTTTAAAGCTTCCACCAATACGGGAAGTCAGAAAACTCTTTGGAACAGTGGAATATGTGATCATCATGTGTGATATACTGTCATAATGAGGGAAGAAAAAGTCTTGTATTTCTGCAGCATCAATTGCTTCCATTTCTCAGATTTCTGCTTGAACCCTGTAATAAACACAAGAGACTCTGCAGATGCTGGAAATTCAGGGCAACTCACACAGAATGCTGGAGGAACTCAGCAGGTCAGGTAGCACCCGTGGAGGGGAATAAACTGTCAATGTTTCAGGCCAATACTCTTCATCATTTTGATATCTATAACTTGTAGTAATTTCTTCCCCCTTCCCCCCCCCACTATCTTTTGCAATTCCTCATGCTGGCTCCCCTCTCACCCCTTCTCTTCTCACCTGCTGATCTAGTCCCCATCCTCCTTCCTTTCTCACATGGGCCACTATCCTCTTCTGTTAGATTCCTTCTTCAGCCTCTTCCACTTCTCATTCCCTCCCGGCTTCTTACCTCATCTCCTTCCTCCACCCACCCGCCTTCCTCCTCACCTGGTCTCACCTATCACCTGCCAGCAACACCCTCAACCCACCTTCTTATTCTGGCTTCTGCCCTGTTCCTTTCCAGTCCTAATGAAGATTCTCGGCCCAAAACATCGACTGTTTAGCCCCAAATACTGTAGTAATTTAGCTGCATACTTGTACACAGTAAGTTCTCACCAAGAGTATAATGTCATTGCCAGCTCCCAGCAACATCAATGATTTCACGACAAGTAATGACTTAGAAATCTAGATGCACATTGCACACTTGAAAACTGAAGAAGTGTTTCAGCTCAAAACATCAACTGTTTATTCATTTCTATGGATGCTGCCTGACCTGCTGAGTTCCTCAGCATTTTGTGGGTGTTGCTTTGGTTTCCAGCATGAGCAGACTTTCTTGTGTTTATGACATATGAAAAGTGTTGATCTAGAGTGCAGCTGTCCAACTGAGACCCCAATCTCCCCACCCTCCAGGTATCCACCTCACTCTCTGCCCACGCAGCCCGACAATCCTCTTGCTCTTGATCTTAGCTTGCGGATCATACTGTCTTTGGCACATCTGGTCCATCGAAGCTGGTCACATTTACACATAGGTGACACTTATCCCTCTAAACCAGGGATTATCAACCTTTTCTATGCCATGGATTCATACCACTAAGCAAAGGATCTTTCGTGGTTAGGAACCTCTGCTTTAAACCTTTCCTATCCATGTACCTGCCCAAATGCCTTCTAAATGTTGTTAATGTACTTGCCTCAACCACTGCTCGTACACATTTTAATTCCACGTCCCATTCCCATTCTGATATGTCTATCCATGGCCTCCTCTACTGTAAAGATGAAGCCATACTCAGGTTGGAGGAACAACACCTTATGTTCCGTCTGGGTAGCCTCCAACCTGATGGCATGAACATTGACTTCTCTAACTTCTGTCAATGCCCCACCTCCCCCTCGTACCGCATCCGTTATTGCCCATCCTCTGGGTTTCCCCCCTCCCCCTTTCTTTCTCCCTAGGCCTCCTGTTCCATGATCCTCTCATATCCCTTTTGCCAATCAACTGTCCAGCTCTTGGCTCCATACCTCCCCCTCCTGTCTTCTCCTATCATTTTGGATCTCCCCCTCGCCTTCCTACTTTCAAATCTCTTGCTAGCTCTTCCTTCAGTTAGTCCTGACGAAGGGTCTTGGCCCGAAACTTCGACTGCACCTCTTCCTAGAGATGCTGCCTGGCCTGCTGCGTTCACCAGCAACTTTCATGTGTGTTGCTTGAAATTCCAGCATCTGCAGGTTTCCTCGTGTTTGCTTGTTCCATTTACTGGGCTGCCCTCTCACCATAAGCCCTATGGGAAAGGAAGGGGCATGTAGCAAGGATGGTAGTGATGGTCATCCAGACTGGACAAGCAACCTTTATTTGAATTCTCGCTGATAGGCTTCCTAGCTCACTGCTTTTAACTCATCCATGAAGATGTTTTGCCTAACTTTGAGTGCCACAGTACCATAGTGCTTACCATGTCACTATTACAGCTTGAGTTCAGAGTTCATTTCCAGCGCCATCAGTAAGGAGTTTGTACATTCTCCCCGTGACCGCATGGGCTTCCTCCGTGTGCTGTGGTTTCTTCCCGCAATTCAAAGGCCACCGTACGGGTAATTGATCATTTAAATTGTCCTGTGATCAGGCTGGTGTTAAATCGGTGGGTTGCTGGGTGATGCGGCTCGGTAGGCCGTAGAGCCTGTTCCGTGCTGTATCTCTAAATAAGTAAATAAACTGATGTCATTGAAGTGTGTACTTAAAAGCCTGTTTGTGCCTGTGTGTGTGTGTGTGTGTGTGTGTTTCAGAGATCAATAACACGAAGACAATAGTGAAGTTATTAGCATTGACGAATTAGATCGGAGCCCAAGGGCAGATTCTAATAGTCTACGAGCAGCAGATCCAGGGCACATGTTCATGGACTACAGTCTGAATGAAAGCTCCGACTCCAAAATCAATCCAATCACTAAAGTATATCCCTGAGGTTTTTAAGGACAGAAAATAGTGTACTCTTCCACCATCTCTTTAAGAAAGTCTTGTAGAGCACTGCTCTACAGCGGCAGCAAACCGATCAGAGTCTGTAAGGAGTTTGTACGTCCTCCCCGTGACTGTGTAGATTTCCTCTGGGTGCTCTGGTTTCCTCTCATATTCCGAAGATGTGAGTTGTGGGCATGCTATGTTGGCACTGGGAATGTGGTTCCACTTGCGGGCTGCCCTGTCTGCCCTTGCTGATTTGATTTGAGCCAATTAATGCTGATCTTTCTTTGAAGACTCGTGATCTCCTCAGCTTGAAGACTGGGGGGGTTGCATTTGATCAAAACTGAGACCCAAAGATCAGGACCTAGCAGGTCAAGTGTCTTCAGCGATACCAGGTCTCTGAGAAATTAGTTTCTGGATGGCCTCAGTACAAACCGTTCACTGCAGAAAGTGCCTCTAAAAATTAATGCCTGAACCCATTAAGGGGCCACCCTAGAGCACGATGTGTTAATGATAAACCCAGCGAAGGTGGCCTGCCAAGAGAAAACGAGAGAGCACACAGCCAGAGTTGGCTGTAAGCCCAGCCCGTGTGAGATGCAAGCCCAAAGCTATCTCCTACTCCTCCTGCACCTCTGCGAAACAAGCCGATAGTCGGTGTCAGCTTAAAGCACGGAGCCAGAGCAGCCAAAGGAAAGATGTGAGGAATCTGTAAAACATCTGTCACCGTGTTTGCTCTACTTGACTCTAGTCCGGTGCCTTCTGGCATGCGTTGCCTGTTGTTTGTGCTTGCTATCTGCCAGGGGTTGACTGGTGTGCTGTTTTCTTTCCGGTTTAGGTTGTCAGCAGAGTAGCAGCTCAGCAAGGGTTCGATTTGGACCTGGGATACCGGCTGCTGGCTGTGTGTGCTGCAAACCGCGACAAGTTCACGCCAAAGTCTGCAGGTAGGAAGGAGCTTTTATTTTTTGTGTCTGCCTCCTGTAATTCCAACTTCCCTTCCCCCACACACCTCCTTCCCCCGACTCCTCCTCCCTCCCCCAACTCCTCCTCCCCCCACTCCTCCTCACCATCCCCCCCCCCCACCACCACCACCTCTCCCACTGCTTTCCTACAGATGCAAATTCTGGCTTTTGTAAAATAATTACATTCTGTTCAACCATGGCTGTTTTCCAGTGTTGTATCTGAAGTAACCAACTCCCCACATATCCAACCAGCCAGTGCTCTGATACTTCATCAATAAGACCCTTGAGGATCAAAATGCTTAAGCAAGAGAGAGAGAGAGAAAGTGCTTGTTAATGCTGGTGGTTATGTTTGTTGAGTTGAACAGGATATTGTATGTGTGTTGCGAGATTGAGATTGCATATTCTACAATCAATGCACTGGGGCCGATTGTTTATCTTGGACCACAGGAGAGCTACGTCTTTGGGATGACCTCTCATACTTGTATTTCTTGGACCTGTCCCAGTTGGAGTGCTGCCGTGAAGGCTCAGCACTCCGAACGTGAGCTGGCACTAAGTTCACATAACCACACAAAGGAGAGGATCAGATGTGGGTGTTTCTCTTAAAGTCGTCACTTCTTGTTTGAAAAAGCCTGACTCATTTTACCTTACTGGGAAGCTCCTGACTTGGGTCTGGAACAGGGATTCCCAACCTTATTTATGCCATGGACCCCTACCATTAACCGAGGGGTCTGTGGACCCCAGGTTGGGAACCCCTGGTCTAGAGAGAGGTTTAAACAAAAGCAAACAATATTGGAAATATGCAGGTAGAGCAGGTGGCATCTGTAGAGAGAAACAAACTCATTATTTCATACATCCATAGAGTTAGACCATACACAAACTGGCCCTTCATCCCAATGCACACATACCAACCAAGAGTTAGTCCCCTTTGGCCTATATCCCTCCAAATCTTGCCCAACAGGTTCTAATCCAAACGACGGGTCTCGGCCCTAAACATCAACTCTTTATTCCCCTCCATTGATGCTGCCTGACCAGCTGAGTCCAGCATTTGGTGTGTGTTACTTATTCAAATTTTTTTTTACATTGTAGTTGTACCTGCCTCCACCACCACCTCTGCCAGCCCATTCCACATAGCCACTGCTCTCTGTGTGAAAAGAAATGCTCTCAGGTCCCCCAGCTCTTTTTCCAGTCAATGAATTTCTCCATGAAGTCTTTCCTGGTGGCTTATCCAAGTCATAAAGTGAAAGTGTCCGCACGATCACTGCTGAGGGCTGGATCGGGCTCTGCCGAATCCATCAAACCAACCATCTCAGACCCTGCGGTGGAGCCACAGATTAGAACATAGAGCATGATAGCACAATACATTCCATTCAGCTCACAATGTTATGCCAACATTTTAACCTACTCCAAGATCAATCTAACCCTTCCCTCCCACATATGCCTCCATTTTTCTATCATCCATCTGCCTCTTTCACCAGCCCTGGCAGGGTGTTCCACACACTCACCACTCTCTGTATAAGCGGAAACTACCTCTATACTTTCCTCCAACCTCCTTAAAATTACGCCCAAGATGAATTATTTAAGGAAAACCTGAGTGGGAACTTCCTCTTAGCCATTGCTACCTTGGTTGAAGGGCCTATTTGCATGTTGTGTAACTACAACATGATGAGTGACTACATCAAGTAAATACCAGAGAGTGTCACCAAAGATTGTCACTGTGAATGGAAATGTGGGATAAGCAAAAAGCTATGTGGAGACATTGTGGTGAGAAACAAGATTAGATGCAAACACAGCAGATGATTAAAATAAAAACAGATCTTTCAGTGCAGCAGTTGTACCATCAGACATTGGTTATGTTACTTCTGAAGTTCTTGAATGTCAGATTGCTGCCTTATGTGTTATAAAATGCTGGCTGATTTGATTACTATGTTGAGTATATTATGTTGAGCATTTGTCATGAATTCTTGTTTCGGATGATAGGGTGGCTTTACCAGAGGTACACAGATGAAGTGCAACTTGTTGGATTCTGTTGTTTAAATCCAAAGTTCTTCTAGACATCAGGAACGAGGCATGAAACTTGTAAACATAAGAAATCCAAATTTGCTGGAAATCCAAAGCAACACACACAAAATGCTGGAGGAACTCAACAGGTCAGGCAGCATCTATGGAAATGAATGAACTGTCAACATTTTGGGCCAAAACTCTTCTTCAGGATTGTTGCTTCACAATCGTTTCATTAAGAGTTGACAGAACAAAGGGAACAGGAACAGAACAATAACAGGGAGTTTTACCACTTGAAAAAGTGGATCTAAAGATGGTGCCTAGCATAAAACAGCTACATTTATACCCAAAGGATAAGAAATTTCCATTGATGAAAGACAACCAATTACAAAATATTTATTCCATACTGCCGTGAAATTAATCAATGAGAAAATACTAGCCACTTAATGAAAGAACAAAAAAGCTCTAGAATTATAAACAAGAGAAAATCTGCAGATGCTGGAAATCCGAGCAACACACACAAAGTGCTGGAGGAACTCAGCAGGCCAGGCAGCATCTATGGAAAACAGTACAGTCGACATTTCGGGCCAAAACCCTTCGGCAGGACTGGAGAAGAAAAGCTGAGGAGTAGATTTGAAAGGTGGGGGGAGGGAGAGAGAAACACAAGGTGATAGGTGAAACCTGAAGTGGGAGGGACGAAGTAAAGGGGTGGGAAGTTGATTGGTGAAAGATACAGAAGGCCATGGAAGAAAGAAAAGGAGGGAGGAGCATCAGAATGAGGTGATGGGCGGGCAAGGAGATAAGGTGAAAGAGGGAAAAGGGGATGGGAAATGGTGAAGGCAGGGTGTGGGGGGCATTACCAGAAGTTTGAGAAATCGATGTTCATGCCATCAGGTTGAAGGCTACCCAAACGGAATATAAGGGTTGTTCCTCCAACCTGAGTGTGGCCTCATCACAACAGAGGAGGCGGCCATGGATGGACATACCGGAATGTGAATGGGAAGTGGAATTAAAATGGGTGGCCACTGGGAGATCTCGCTTTTTCTGGCGTACGGCGTATAGGTACTCAGCAATGCAGTCTCCCAATCTAGGTTGGGTCTCACCGATATACAGGAGGTCACATCGGGAGCACCGGACACAGTATATGACCCCAACAGACCCACAAGGGAAGTGTTGCCTCACCTAGAAGGACTGTTTGGGGCCCTGAATAGTAGTGAGGGAGGAGGTGTAGGGTCAGGTGTAGCACTTGTTCCGCTCGCAAGGATAAGTTCCAGGAGGGAGATCAGTGGGAAGGGACGAATAGACAGGGGTGTCGCATAGGGAGTGATCCTTGCAGAAAACAGAAAGTTGTGGGGGAGGGGATCATGTGCTTGGTGGAGGGATCCCATTGGAGATGGCGGAAGTTTTGGCGAATTATGTGCTGTACGCGGGGGCTGGTTGGGGGTGGTAGGTGAGGACAAGAGGAATCCTACCCCAGATAGAGTGGTGGGAGATTAGGGAGCTTTAGAATTATACTTTGTATAGCCACTAGAGACATATTAAACTGTTATGTATATAAGGGCTACTTAAAATACAAGCAAATAATTGTTTGATAAACTGCAAAGAAAATGACAATTAAAATTAGTCAGATCTGACAAATTGTTAACTTAAACAATAATATTACTTCTTAACACTCCCTGTGATATTCATCATTAAATTGCCAATTGTTTTTGAGTGGTCATCAGACTGACCTGTTTACAGGCAATGTTTGAACGTAGAACACAGAACACTACAACACAGGACAGCCCTGTGGTATATGATGTTATGCCGATCTTTTAACCCGCTCTAAGATTAATCTAACCTTTAGATTACGATCTGTGAAATTCATTGCCAGAGACAGCTGTGGAAGGCAAGTCATTGGGTGTATTTAAAGAGGAGGTTGCTTGGTGCTTGATCAGTGAAGGGCATCACAGGTTACGGGGAGAAGGCAGAATCAGAATCAGATTTCATATCAACGGCCTATATTGTGAAATTTGTTGACTTTGCAGCAGCGGTACAATGCAATTGAGTTCGATGTCCATTCAGAAATCAGATGGCAGAGGGGATGAAGCTGTTCCCCCTCAGGAATCAGTACCTCCTTCCTGACAGTAGCGCTGAGAACAGGGCATGTCCTGGGTGATGGGGGTCCTTAATGATGGACGCCGCCTTTCTGAGGCATCGCTCCTTGAAGACGTCTTGGATACTACAGAGGCTGGTGCCCACGATGGAGCTGACTGAGTTTACAACTCTCTGCAGCTTACTTCAATCCCGTGCAATAGCCCCATCCCCCACCCCCAGACCAGACGGTGATGCAACCAGTTAGAATGTTCTCCATGTTACATCTGTAGACATTTGTGAGAATAGAGTTAAGAGAGAATAATAAATCAGCCATGGAGCAGATTCAATGGGCCAAATGGCCTAATTCTGCAACTCGTTCTAATGGCCTTCCTTAAGGACAGTAAAGTAATCCAGGAAATCTTAGTGTGTCACACTTCGCTCTGATTGATCTTCACAGCACAGAAGCAATCTGTTAAGCCTATTTAATCAATACTGGAGTTAAGCCTCTTTTCAATGATAGTTCTTCTCTTAGCATTCCTGTTCGTAATCAGTGACTGCCCCAGTGAATGCAGCTCGTCAGCATTGTTTGTAAGCTCCGCAGTGGGACTCCCAATCCTGCCACTGCAGGCAATTCCAAGCCAGGGGGCACAAACACTTAACAGCCGAGTCCTTAACCAGAGCGCCCTGTTTCTCATTAGGCAGACGGTGCTGCCTGCATGATGTCATTGTGACACTGGATCCATGGCTGAGGACTCCTCTCAAGTAACAAAGGTTGCTGATTCTGTGTGTGTCAGTTCATTCGCTCAAGGAATAAGATTGTGAGGGGCTGTTTATTTCAGTGATGAGCGATCAAAGATGTATTAACTGTGGTTTTAATTAATGTTTACTTTGTACTTTGAACTTTGGAGTGAAAGGCACTACCCTCCCCCCCTCCCCCAGTTAGGTTGTTTGGGCTCTGATGAACTGGAGCTGTTACATAGAACATTATGACACAGTATAGCCCCTTCAGCCCATAATGTTGTACCAAGCTTTAAACCTACTCCATCATTAATCTAACCCTTTCCTTCCCCCATAACTATCATCCATGTCTCTTAAGTATCCCTAATGCTTCTGCCTCTACCACCACTCCTGGCAGAGCATTCCATGTACCACCACTCTTAATGTAAAAAAAAGCTTTGACACCCTTCTCTATACTTTCCCCCAATCACTTTAAAATCTTGCCCCCTCATATGAGCCATTTCCACCCTAGGAAAAAGTTCCTGTCTATCCACTTGATCCATGCCTCTTATCATCTTGTACATCTCAATCAAATCACCTCTCAACCTTCTTCCCTCCAAAGAGAAAAGCCCTAGCTCACTCAACCTCTCCTCATAAACCATGCTCTCTAATCCAGGCAGCACCCTAGTAAATCTGTTCTGCACCCTCTGTAAAGCTTCCACATCCTTCGTGTAATGAAGCAACCAGATCTGAACACAATGCTCCCAGTGTGATCAAACCAGAGTTTTACAGAGCTGCAACATTACCTCACAGCCCTTGAACTCAATCCCCTGACCACGAAAGGTCAACACATCATAAACCTTCTTAACCACTCCATCAGCTTGCATGGAATTTTTGAGGTATCTTTGGACCTAGACCCCAAGATCCCTCTGTTGCTCCTCACTGCTAAGAATCCTTCCATTAATCTTCTATTTTTTGCCTTCAAGTTCCACCTTCCAAAGTGAATCACTTCACATTTTTCCGGATTAAACCCCAGCTAGCCCAGCTCTGCACCCGATCAACGTCCTGCTGTAACCGATGACAACACCTATGACAATGTCCTGTTGTAGCCAATGATAATAATAATATTGCAGTGGCATTCGTAGCCACAGTCAACAATTGGGACATCAGTGCGTCATATAGACTGGTTTAGGGACAATGTTTGCATCAAATTATCACTGGCTGTTATCAGTTCCATCCCAACTCCTCCCTATCCGCTGATCATTGAGACCCCTTGCCCCGCTTCTGCATACACCATCCCTCCCCTTCCCCAACTAAATGAGACTATAAAGCCCCCATCCTCCCCCCCCACCATTCTCCCAGCCCCTCCACCCACTCTTCTACCCGCCCCCCGACTAAAATGATCAATGGTTAGCGTAATGCTATTACAGTGCCAGTGTTCCAGGTTCAATGCCGCCGCGGCCCATAAGGAGTTTGTACGTCCGTCTGTACCTACGTTCGTTTGTACGTATGCCTGTAAGGAGTTTGTACGTATGCCTGTAAGGAGTTTGTACGTTCTGTCTCGTACCACGTGGCTTTCCTCTGGCTATTCCAGTTTCCTCCCACATTCCAAAGACCAAGGATTAGGGTTAGGCAGTTCTGGGCATGCTATGTTGGCAACACGGGCAGATTGTCCTCTGCTCATTTGTGACACAAACAATGTATTTCACTGTATGTTTTGATGGACTTGTGACAGTTAGAACTAATCTTTAAATTTTAATTATTACATTTGGCAATGCAATGTGGATCCTTTCCAACTGGTGAGAATAGGAATAATTTCTGAATGGTTTCTGAGTTATTTAATTATTTAATCATTTCTGAATTAATTCCAGTGCTTTAACCAGTCCTGATGTGCAGCATCACTGTAAGTCAAACTTGTTTGTTTTGGTGTAAGCATGTGTGTAAGAACAGGCTGTGTGGGTTTCAGGGTTGGGCACTCTACGTTGACACCAGAAACACGGCAACACTTGTGGACTGCCCCCAGCTCATCTTCAGCTTGTGTTGCTCATTGATGCAAAAGCGATGTATTTCATTCTGTGTTACATTGTCATCATTATGTGCCATGCCATATGACGTGGGCAATCATGGTCTTTCCACGACCATAATTGTTCTTGGCAAATTTTCTACAGAAGTAGTTTGGGCAGTGTCTTTACAAGATAGGTGACCCCCCCCCCCCCCCCCCCACCACCACACACAACTCCCAGCCATTATCAAAACTCTTCAGAGATTGTCCGCCTGACAACAGTGGTCATATAATCAGGACTTGTGATGTGCACTGGCTGCTCATACAACCATCCACCACCTGCTCCATGGCTTCACGTGACCTTGATCGGGGAGCTAAGCAGGTGCTACATTTTGCCCCCTGGGTGACCTACAGTCTAGCGGAGGAAAGGAGTGCCTTACACCTCCTTTGGTAGAAATCCTCCTCCACCCCGCCACCTAATGTATACGTGACAAATAAAGCTAACCTTATAACTTGAAGCTAGTATCTCCCATCCAGACTCCCTGGAGATTCAATAACTTCCATTAATAATTGGAAACCCCTGGGGGGGGATGAAATCTAGGGAGTCTGCAGGATTAGTCATTATCTTGCCTCAAGGTGGAGGTGCCAAGGTCACTTCCTGGACTCTTATTTCTGCTCTTTCGATGTGTAGACAGAGGAGAGCTGAAATGGTTAATGGGATTCCTGTGGTCATTGACGCAAGATATGAAGTCGTTCTGCCAAGAATGTTCCTTGTATTTTCAAGCTCCTTGTCTTTGCCAGGGGCCAGGGTAGGGCATTCAGTATTCGATGAGGCCCAACATATGGTTTTGCTATAAAGGAAACAGGCACAAGCTGCAAATGCTGTTGTCAGTATTCGAGTGAAGGCCCTGAGGGGTGGATCGCCTGGTGAAGATGAGGTTGTGCGGTTGCCGGGGAGACTGTTAAACCAATCACATGTTGGCAGCGATGGTAGTGAGCCTTCTGACAGAACAGATGGTGGCACGGGCTCTGAGGCAACTCAGGAGGGCTCAGGGCAGCCTAAGGGCTGGGCATAGATTTGCCACAGAAGGGCAGGTCAATTGAGTATCGACTGGGCACCAAAATGCAGCTCGTTTGACTTCAAAGGAACACTGGCAGATCGCTGCTGCTGGTGTGGGGCTGCGTAGATAATAGGAAGAGAAGGACATTATTCATAGACTCCTGGGGCTGTTCTGGCACAGAAGGAGGCCATTAAATCCATCAAATATTCTGCAGCAATGCCTTCAGCCTCATCTTATGACAGTTTTATTAGTAGCTTATAGTGTCACATGCGGTGAAAACCTCGTCTTACGTGCTGTCCGCACAGACCATTTCATTACAATGGTGCATTAAAGTGTTCGGAGGGCAGAATAAAGTGTTACAGCTACAGAGAGAGTGCAGTGCAGACAGGCAATAAGGTGCAAGGTCACAGCAAGTTAAGTTGTGAGGTCTGTCTGATCGTACAAGGGAACCTGTTCAATGGTGTTACAAGAGTGGGATGGAAACCCTTCCCATCTTGAGTGAATTTTACAGGAGCACCATTAAGATCGTCCTGACAAGCTGCATCTCCATCTGGTACGGAAGCAGCAGAGCATCCGACTGGAAGTTCCTACAAAGGACTGTTTGAATGGCTGGGGGGAATCATAGGGTCTCCATTGGGGACATTTATCAAGAGCACTGCATCTGCAGGGCCCTTAGTATTATTAAAGATCCCACCCATCCACCCGGCATCCTCTTTGACTTTCTACATCAGGCAAAATACTCCGATGCATAAAGAAAAGAGCAGTCAGGACAAGGTGATAACCCCTAGAATCCTCTCTCAGAACCTCCCTCTCTGACCCCATTCTTTGGCTCCCTCTCCCAGAACACAAGTAGATGCCAGAATGTGTTTATATATACAGAAAGGTGCCAGAAAAGGACCAGTAACATCATGAAGGATCCCACCCACTCTGCTCATGGACTGCTTGTCCCACTCCCATCAGGGAGGAGGCTACGTAGTATCCACGCCAGGACCACCAGACTCAAAAACGGTTACTTTCCCCAAGCAGTAAGACAGATCAACACCTCCATCCACTGACCCACCCCTCCACATACCTAACACTAATACTTTTAACATTTCCTGTCAGTCACCTTCTGTACAGACACTTCTGTGCACAGTGTCCCTTTGTGGACATACAATCAATCTATGTATATTAGCTGTCCTTACATTTATTGAGTGATTTTTTTTATTATTGTGTTCTTTGTCTTATAGTTTTTTTTTGCTGCATCAGATCCGGAGTGATGATTATTTCACTCTCCTGAACGCTTGTGTACTGTAAATGATTTTTAACAATATGTACTGAATCTTGAATTTTCCTGCAATCAGAAAGAAAAGCCGTAAATGCCAGTTATTGCTGTATGCTGGTGGAATCTGAACACTCTGATTTTGATGGGGTGAGATCTTGCTTCCAAAGCCAAAGCTGATAATTGCAGAAAGGAATTTAGCAGCTTACGGACTCCATTAAAAAATACTGTTCACAGAGGAAAACCACATTTACATGATGTAAACTTATGCAGCCCTTACCATTTCCTGTTGGGCCTGTGTTTCATTCAGTAGATTTTACAGACTACGTTTTTATCTGTAGGAAGCGATAAAGCTGACAGGTTTGCATAGATATTTCTTTCCTTCTTCTGTTAGAGTAAAAGTGTGATTTAAAGTAATGATTTTTGCATTGTTTCTGCTTAATCTTTTAGAAACTCTGAGAAGTTTTCTTCTTGAAAAATAGGAGTGGGTTTTGGTCTGGTAAAATTAATCGGGTGCCTTTGTGTTGTTAAGCAGGACTGATGTTGATGTGGCGAAGTTCCAGATTATGGCATGCAAAAATATGAGGGTTGTGCCAAACTTTGAAGGTTGTTTCTTGTTTTGGGATCACTGAAAGGTTGCTATCAATATTTTATGCATGTCCATTGTGAACTGCTGTTTGAATTTTTCCTTTCCTTTTATAATTTCTAGTCATCTTTAAAAGTTGACAAGAAAAGTACTCTTCATTAAATGCTGGAGGAACAGAGCAGATCAGGCAGTATCTCTGGAGAGGAATAAACAGTCGATGTTTCAGGCTGAGACCCTTCATCAGGGTACTTCATAGATGCTGCCTGATCTAAGTCCTGCCAACATTTTGTGTGTGTTACTCTAGATTTGCAGCGTCTACAGAATTCCTTGTGTTTCAGAAGTACTCTTTCTTGTTATTTCACTTCAGTGCTCACAAGAGATTCTGCAGATGACATCTGGAAATTCACTAATTCCCGATCCCCACCAAGTGAAGGACTTCTACTGGAGGTGGTGTGGGAAATAAAGCCTGTGCAAAATTGTCAAAGCTGGAGGATTTAGAGGGTTAGCTCACATTGTCACCGAGGACAAAGAACATTTGGACGGTGTTATCCCATGAAGTTACTGTTTCCCGCATCTCTTTGTCCCCATCCCATCCCAAACCTCTGCCCCTAAAAACGATCCACCTCCATCTTTACCTCAGTCTCACTAACAATGAAGCTCATCTCACTCTTATTTCACTTTAGATGGGCATCTTGGTCCGGTATAGGCCAGTTGGGCTGAAGGACCAGTTTCCCTTCGGGCTTAGAATACTCTGAACTTCTGCAAACATTAGACTCTCCCTGTCTTGCATCAGCCCCTTCCTGATGGGGCTATTTTCGATTCACTGTTTTTATTTGCACGTGCAAATTCTATAAGGCCAGAAGACATAAGAGCAGAATTAAGCCATTCAGCTCCACCATTCCATCAGGGCTGATATATTATCCGTCTCAACCCCAGTCTCTTGCAACCCTTTCATGCCTTGGCTAATCCAGAACCTATCAAACTCCACCTTAAATATGCCCAATGACTTGGCCTCCACAGCTGTCTGTGGCAATGAACTCCACAGATTCACTACCCTCTGGCTCAAGAAATTCTGCCTCATCTCAGTTCTAAAGTGTCATCCTTCCATTCTGAGTCTGTGCCCTCTGGTCCTAGGCTGCCCCACTTTAGGAAGCATCCTTTCCATGTTCACTCTGTCTAGGTTTTCAATATTCAATAAGTTTCAATGAGAACCCCCTCTTTCTTTTAGCATGCTCTGCATGGCCTAATCGAATTCCAGCATGACCTAACCCTATGGGTGCTTTATCAATCTCCACCAGCTTCTGTCTGCAGCCCGTCACCTCTACTATTCAAGTTCAAGCCGTCAGGGCATCCGTCCCCTCACCCCACTGTTTCCCCCACCCAAACCCTGCAGTACCTCCTCCCCCTCCTCCGTCTGTACAGACACTCACTTCTCTAAACTATACTTGCCAATCTGTGGAATTCATTGTCACCAACAGCTATGGAGGCCAAGTCTTTCGGGTACATTTAAAGCAGAGGTTGGTAGGTTCTTGATTAGTAAGGGTGTCAAGGATTTTGGAGAGAAGCCAGGAGTGGGGGGTTGAAAGGGATAATAACTTAAGCCATAACAGCATGGTGGAGAAGACTTGATGTGGTCTTATGGTAAATCACAGAATGACAGTCCATTGTAAATATCTTGCCTCTTAATGTGACTTCCCAAATACGTCTTCACATCTCGAACAACCAACTCAGTCTGAACGTGCTATGGGGAACCTGCAAGTGTATCCATACTTCCACTGCTAGCATTGCATGCCCACAACTTACAAACCCTAACCCATGACAGGTGGCACATGAGAAAGCAGATGACTGGGTTGATAATAAATCATATAATCATTCCGCTTAGCTCGATGCAATCTCAATAACGATAGATTCAAGATTAGCTTTATTTGTCACATGTGCACGGAAACATCGCAAGATACAGTGAAGTGCATCTTTTGCGTCAGCAACCAGCTTGGTCTGAACATGTGCTGGGGCCAGCCCGCAAGTGTCACCACACTTCCACTGCCAGTATCGCATCCCCACAGCTTGCTAACCCAAACCCTTCGGAATGTGGAAGGAAATTGAAGGAAATTAACAGGGAAATTAACATTCAAACTCCTTACAGATAGCAGTGGGAATTTAACCTGGGTCACGAGCACTATAATAACATTACACTAACTGCTGCAATTATGTGCTACCCCTAATATCCATGGCCTCCATTTCTCAGTGCTATTCCAGACAATCAATCATGGTTCAACTCCTGCCTCTGTCTGTAAGGAAGTTGGACTTTCCATGATCCCGTTGGTTTCCTTTAGGTTCTGCAATCTCCTCCCAAATTCTGAAGACATACAGGTCAGGGTTAGTGAGTTGTGGGCATGCAATGTTGACACCTGAAGCATGGTGACACTTGCAGTCTGCCCACAGCACAGTACTTACTGATGTAATTTGACACAAACAACACATCTCACTGCATGCTTCTTTGTACTTGTGACAAATAAAGCAAACCTTTATCTTTTTGATCACGATATTTGGCAGCCAGGTTCATAAAGGCAAGGTGGTGTCTGTTAAATGGTGTTGTGAAAACGTGGAACATGTGCGTTTAAGGAGATTCTTATCACTATAAAAGGGAGAAGGAACTCTTTTTTTTCTATTTTTCACATCATATTTCAGCCAGCATTTATTTCCTTTCCTTCATTTCTGTTAGGAGATGGTGGCGAGTCAACCCCTTTAACTAATGAACATGGAGGTTGTTAAAGAATGAGAGTTGGGGTGTCAGTGGGGAAACAGCACCAGCTGAGGGGCTGCCGAGCCATGGAGCTGCCTCACTGTTATGTGCACTCAGTGTGGGAGAGGTGCGAGCAGTTCTCATCCCAAAACGGCAACTGCTTATTCCTGTCCATAGATGCTGCCTGACCTGCTGAGTTTCTCCAGCATTTTGTGTGCGTTGCTCAAGATTATCAGCATCTGTAGAATCTGTGTCACAGATCTCGATTGTTCATTCTGCTCTGAATGGACGGGGCGACAGACCCCACTGGGGTCTCAGACGCCACAGCAACCCCATTCAAGACAATTCCAGTTTATTATCACTGACACGAGGACTTAAGTCAGGAAGTTCTTCTTTCTAACATGCCGAGAGATGGGTTAATTTGCCCTTTCTGTAATTTGTCCCTGCTTCCAAATAGAGTGGATTCCAGTTAATCAGAACACATCAGACCAGTAATTAAGCAGCTGCCTCAGTATGCTGAAGTTTCATGGAGATAGTTAAAAGGTATAAAAAAGACAAACTGAGTAACAAATTATATATTTAAATGAAATAGAGAACAAATTCGAACACTACCAATGCTACTACTGTATTATAAAACTGTGTTCCTAATAGTTATTGATAGTGTATGCTGCTGTGTTCTTTTCATTGACTGTAAGTGAACATCAGCAGATACCTTGTGCAGATAATGGACTGCCTTCATTTTTAAAAAAAACAAAATTATCAAAAAATCACAAACAAGAGAAAATCTTCAGAGGACTGTACTTTTTTCCATAGATGTTGCCCGGCCTTCTGAGTTCCTCCAGCATTTTGTGTGTGTTTATCAAAAATCACTGTTTTTTGAATCAACATCCATCGGCCCAAATGGATAATATAAGCACACACAATTGACGCTTTTTAAAAACTGTTCGCTCCATAATGTCTAGTGGCCATTCTGGCATCTCCAAGCCTGAATGCTTGAAACTACTGTGAACAAAACAGTTCTGAACTGTCTTACTGCTTATTTCTTCCCAAATAAGTGGCTGTGCCAACAAAGTGATGCCCCAATTACTGGAGTCCAGTGTACTCTCCAAATACCAGAGTCACAGTGTGAAGTAACTCGCAGACAATATGACACAGACTTTTGTTCTGCCAGTGGAAAGGAACTCCTGTTTGAGGGATTATCTGACTTGGACTAACTACCTGATGATCCAAGCAAGTAATTGGTCCAAGCAACATTCGGCAACTGGATTGCCATTACTCCGAAAGTCGGTCATGAGTATTTAGAATCAGAATCAGGTTTATTATCACTGACATATGTAACAAACTTTGTTGTTTTGCAGCAGCAGTACAGTGTAATACATGAAAAGTTACTATAAGAAATGTATATAAAAATTAGTGGGGTGGAGATACATCTCTACCAAAGGAGGTGTAAGGTGCTCCTTCCTCCGCTGGCCTGCAGGCCTTTGGGCAAGGTGTAGCACCTGCTTAGCCCCCGATCAAGGACACATGAAGTCATAGGAGCAGGTGGTGAATGGTTATATTGAGCAGCTGGTGCATATCACAAGTCCTAGTTATGCAACCACTGATGCCAGGCTGACAATCTCTGAAGAGTGTTGATAATGGCTGGGATCACCCAACTTGTAAAGACATTGCCCAGTAGAAAGTGATGTCAAACTATTTCTGTAGAAAAAATTGCCAAGAACAATCATGGTCATGGATAGAACATGGTCTCCCACATCATATGACATGGCACATAATGATGATGAGTGAAAAAAGAAAGGGAAAAATGGCATAGTGTTCATGAAATCATGGTCCATTCTGAAATCTGATGGTGGTGGGGAAGAAGCTTTTACTAAAATGTTGAGTGTGGGTCTCCAGGCTCCTGTACCTTTTCCCTAATGGTAGTAATGAAAAGAGGGCATATCCTAAATGGTAAGGGTAAGGGTCCTTAATGATGGATGCCAGTTTCTTGAGGCATTGCCTATTGAAGATGTCCTTGATGGAGGCAAGGCTAGTGCCCATGATGGAGTTGGTGTTGATTGACACAGAATCATGGGAGGATTGGTGCAGGAGGGAGGGCTTCATGTTTCTGGATAATTGGGCTTTGTTCCAGGGAAGGTGGGACCTGTTCTGACGGGACGGCTTGCACCTGAACTGGAGGGGGCTGCCCTTGCGGGTAGATTTGCTAGTGCTGCTCTGGTGGGGTTTAAACTAGATTTGTAGGGGGAGGGGATCCAGAGTGTTAGAGCAGATAGTGAGGTGGAGGAGAATAAAGGTCATGCGAGGACTGCATGTATGGACAGAAATCAAAGGTCTGTACGTGATAGAAATGTTCTCAGGTGCATCTATTTCAATGCAAGGAGTATTGTAGGTAAGGCAGATGAGCTTAGGGCGTGGATTGGCACATGGGATTACGACATTATTGCTATTAGTGAGACTTGGTTGCAGGAGGGGCAGGACTGGCAGTTTAATGTTCCGGGGTTCCGTTGTTTCAGACGTGAAAGAGGGGGAGGGATGAAAGAGGGAGGAGTGGCATTTACTAGTCAGGGAGAATATCACAGCTGTGCCTAGACAGGACAGCCCAGAGGGTTCGTCTACAGAGGCCATATGGGTGGAGCTGAGGAATGAGAAAGGTGTGACCACACTAATATACCACCCAATAGTCAGAGAGAATTGGAGGAGCAAATCTGTAGAGAGATAGCAGACCGATGTAAGAAACGGAAAGTTGTAATAGGGGATTTTAACTTTCCACATATTGACTGGGACTCCCACACTGTGAAAGGGCTAGGTGGCTTGGAGTTTGTCAAATGTGTTCAGGGAAGTTTTCTAAATCAATATATAGAGATACCAACGAGAGAGGATACAATACTTGGTCTCCTATTAGGGAACCAGACAGGTCAGGTGACAAGTATGTGGGGGTGAACATTTTGGGTCCAGTGACCATAATGTCATTAGTTTCAAGTTAATTATGGATAAGGATAGGTCTGGTCCTCGAGTTGCGGTTCTAAATTGGAGAAGGGCTAATTTTGTGGAAATGAGAAAGGATCTAGGAAGAGTGGATCGGGATGAGTTGTTTTCTGGCAAGGATGTGTTCAGTATGTGGAAGGCCTTCAAAGGTGAAATTTTGAGAGTGCAGAGTTTGCATGTTCCTGCCAGGATTAAAGACGAAGTTAACGGGTATAGGGAACCTTGGTTTTCAACGGATATTGGCAATCTGGTTAAGAAAAAGAGAGAGGTGTATAGCAGGTATAGGCAACAAAGAACAAATGAGGTACTTGAAGAGTATAGAAAATGTAAGAAAATACTAAAGAAGGAAATCAGGAAGGCAAAAAGACATGAAGTTGCTTTGGCAGATAATGTGAAGGTAAACCTGAAAGGTTTCTACAAGTATATTAAGAGTAAAAGGATAGTAAGGGACAAAATTGGTCCCCTAGGAAATCAGAGTGGTCGTCTATGTGTGGAGCCTCACAAGATGGGGGAGATCTTTAACAGTATTTTTGCATCAGTATTTACTCAGGAAACTGGCTTAGCGTATATGGAAGGAAGGGAAACAAGCAGTAGTGTCATGGAACATATAGAGATTAAAGAGGAGGAGGTGCTTGCTGCCTTACAGCAAATAAAGGTAGATAAATCCCCCGAGCCTGACATGATATTTCCTCGGACCTTGAGAGAGACTAGTATAGAAATTGCAGGGGCCCTGGCAGAGATATTTAAAATGTCCTCAGCCACGGGTGCGGTGCCAGAGGATTGGAGGGTAGCTCATGTTGTTCCATTGTTTAAAAAAGACTCCAAAAGTAAACCAGGTAATTACAGGCCAGTGAGCCTGACATCAGTAGTACGTAAATGATTGGAAAGTGTTCTGAGAGATCGGATATACAAGTATTTGGACAGCCAAGGGCTGATTAAGGACTTTAATCGGCTTTGTGCGTGGTAGATCGTCTTTAACGAATCTTGTAGAGTTTTTCGAGGAGGTTACCAAGAAAGGAGATGAAGGAAAGGCTGTGGATGTTGTCTATATGGACTTTAGTAAGGCCTTTGACAAGGTCCCACATAGGAGGTTAGTTCAGAAGGTTCAGACACTAGGTATCCATAGAGAGGTTGTAAACTGGATTCGAAATTGGCTGTGTGGGAGAAGACAGGGAGTGGTAGTGGATGATTGCTTCTCAGACTGGAGACCTATGACTAGTGGTGTGCCTCGGGATCTGTGCTGGGACCATTGTTGTTTGTTGTCTATATCAATGATCTAGATGATAATATGGTAAATTGGATCAGCAAGTTTGCTGATGACACTAAGATTAGAGGTGTTGTGGACAGCGAGAAAGGCTTTCAAAGTTTGCAGAGGGATCTGGACCAACTGGAAAAATGGGCCAGAAAATGGTACCGGTGACCCCTGTTTCCATCCAGGGGGTCAGTGTGGACATGGTGGAGGATTACAAATACCTGGAGATATGAATTGACAATAAACTGGACTGGTCAAAGAACGCTGAGGCTGTCTACAAGAAGGGTCAGAGCCGTCTCTATTTCCTGAGGAGACTGAGGTCCTTTAACATCTGCCGGACGATGCTGAGGATGTTCTGCGAGTCTGTGGTGGCCAGTGCTATCATGTTTGCTGTTGTGTGCTGGGGCAGCAGGCTGAGGGTAGCAGACACCAACAGAATCAACAAACTCATTCGTAAGGCCAGTGATGTTGTGGGGATGCAAATGGACTCTCTCACAGTGGTACCTGAAAAGAGGATGCTGTCTAAGTTGCATGCCATCTTGGTCAATGTCTCCCATTCACTACATAATGTACTGGGTGGGCACAGGAGTACATTCAGCCAGAGACTCATTCCACCGAGATGCAGCACAGAGCGTCATAGGAAGTCATTCCTGCCTGTGGCCATCAAACTTTACAACTCCTCCCTTGGAGGGTCAGACACCCTGAGCCAATGGGCTGATCCTGGACTTACTTCATAATTTACTGGCATAATTTACATATTACTATTACTATTTATTATTTATGGTTCAACTGTAACGAAAGCAATTTCCCCTGAGATCAATAAAGTATGACTATGACTATGACTAAAATGGCAGATGGAATTTAATGCAGACAAGTGTGAGGTGTTGCATTTTGGAAGGACAAATCAAGGTAGGACATACACAGTAAATGGTAGGGCACTGAGGAGTGCGGAGGAACAAAGGGATCTGGGAGTTCAGGTACATAATTCCCTGAAAGTGCCATCACAGATAGACAGGGTTGTAACGAAGGCTTTTGGCATCCTGGCATTCATAAATCAAAGTATTGAGTATAGGAGTCGGGATGTTATAGTGAAGTTGTATAAGACATTGGTGAGGCCAAATTTGGAGTATTGTGTGCAGTTCTGGTCACCTAACTATAGGGAGGATATCAGTAAGATGGAAAGAGTGCAGAGAAGATTTACTGGGATGTTGCCTGGTCTTCAGGAGTGGAGTTACAGGGAAAGATTGAGCAGGTTAGGACTTTATTCCTTGGAGCACAGAAGAATGAGGGGGGATTTGATAGAGATTTACAAAACTTATGAGGGATATAGACAGAGTAAATGTGAGTAGGCTCTTTCCACTTAGATTAGGAGAGATAAATACGAAAGGACATGGCTTTAGGGTGAAAGGGAGAAGATTTAGGGGGAACTTCTTCACTCAGAGAGTGGTGGGAGTGTGGAACGAGCTGCCATCTGACATGGTAAGTGTGGGCTCACTCTTAAGTTTTAAGAACAAATTGGATAGATACATGGATGGGAGAGGTCTGGAGGGTTATGGACTGGATGCAGGTCAATGGGACTAGCGGAATAATGTTTTGGCACAGACTAGAAGGGCCGAATGGTCTGTTTTCTGTGCTGTAGTGTTCTATGGTTCTATTGATTGGGCTCGATTCGGTGGCACGACCAGATTTCTGCCAGCTTAGCTAACCAAGGCTTCAGTTCCTAAGATCCCAGCAAAAGGTCCCATTTCCAAGTCAGAGCCTCCAGTTCTGTGTGAAAGGCAGCGAACACAGTTCAATCCATCTCAGCAGTGTTGAGCCAATGAATGGGTTAAAACTGAACTTAACTTGCAAAGGAGGGAAAACAAAGCACTTTGGAATCTTAGGAGCCATCCAAGTGCTGTGTACCAGTCCTTGGGCTATGGCCTTGGCAATAAGGGGTTTGTCAGTTAATTTCCTTCTGTGCCTGCTCTTCTACGTGACAGCAACAAGGTAAGACATTTTGATGTTCATGCAATCACACGTAAATGGGGTTGATTTTTACAAAGGTAATCTTTGATTGCTTGATACAGTAGCCAGGATGTTGGGCAAAATGGAGGCCTGTGAATGTCTGGTTACCACTGGGTCTCCTCTGTGAGCACCATTAGACTAACAATATCACAGATCAAAGCCCTGACAGGAATCTAGTTCTGTCTCGTCTCTCAGCTTTTAATAGATCGAGGGCTGCATCCCTCGGCCGAGAAGTGGTACATTCCTCCTGTAGCTACTGCGAAGCAAACTGCTTTATTATTGCTCTTCCTGTGCAGGTCAGAGTGAAGTGTTCTGGAGGTTCTTGTGTGAACAGGCACTAGGAATTCCTGAAGGGAGAAGCTGATGGTGGTGGGGGAGGAGAGGAGATAATTGATCTTAAATTGCTCTCCCTTAAATGAGACTCAGACAAATTTAACCGCTTGAGGGCATTTTATAGACTGGTGATACGGCTGTGCATTTCTATTGGGATTGTATTTTATTCATCTTCTGGACCTTATCTCAGCCAGCATTTGAACTGTTTTTAAAAGCAAGGAATGGAGGGCAGGCAGTAACATTCCCTTAGCGATGTGGAGTGGCCTGACAGCCGATTCACCCACGGTTCCAAACATCCACACTGTTTGCAGAGGGCAATCGACAGGCCAAGCAGGTGGGGCGAGGGGAAGGTGTAACATAAACTTAAACAGTATTGACCATGATCTCTGTTCAAGTTCAAGTTTATTGTCATCTGACAATACATATCTCAACCAAACAAAACAATGTTCCTCCGGACCATGGTGCACCCACAGAACATATATCACACAGAGCACAGAAGACAAAAATGTAATTCAAAATGCATGTAGTGCACAGCAGAAGAAAATGATGAACAGTACAGTTGACAGCTGTTTATAATGTTTGTATTGTGGGACATACTCCGTGTGTGTGTGTATGCACGCGTCTGTCCGTGTATGTGTGCGAGTGACTGTGTGTGTGTCTGTCTGTCTGTCTTGTAAAAGTTGATCAGACTAATGGTAGAGCCTCTAATGTAGAAACTCCCACTGCTTATCCCAATATTGGAGCTCCAGTATTCCTGTCCATGCCAGCTTTAATAAGACCATTAGACATAGGTGCGGAATTAGGCCAGTCAGCTCATCGAGTCTGCTCCACCATTCAATCGTGACTGATTTATCATTCCTCTTAAACCCATTTTTCTGCCTTCTCCCCATAACCTTTGGCACCCTGACTAATCAAAAACCTATCAAACGCAGCTTTAAATATACCCAATGACTTGGCCTCCTCAGCCGTCTGTGACAATGAATTCCTCTGACTAAAGAAATTCTTCCTCATCTCTGTTCTAAAGGGACATCCTTGTATTCTGAGGCATGCCCTCTGCTCCTGGACACCTCACCGTAGAAAACGTCCTCTCTACATGCACTGCATCTACAGCAGACCTTTCAATATTCGATAGTTTCAATGATGATAGCTGCCACCTGCTACAATCCCCGATGATGGATATCGCTTTCCTGAGGCAGTGCTTCCTGTAAAAGCTAACAGTGATGGGGAGGGCTCATATCTTAATGCACCAGGCGTAAGAATGTCATAAACACAAGAGACTCTGCAATTGAGCAACACACACAAAATGCTGGAGGAATTCAACATGTCAGGCATCATCTACGGAGGGGAAGCAACTGTTGACAAATTGGGCCAAAATCCTTCATCAGATTTGTAGAGTCATAAACTGAGCAATGCAGCAAGGATGCAGGCCCATCAGCACAACAAGTACATGCTAACCACAATACCCACCCAGATAATCCCAATTGCCCATATCCCCTCAAGCCGTACATTCCTCACCTCTGGCCCTAACACCCTGACTTTTTCAATCCCGCCCAGAACTTAAATTGTCCAAACTTCGTGTTATTTCTTGCTCTCGGACCTGGGCCCTGCTGCTTCAATATGCTCTCAGGCCCGTTCACTTCTGCCTCAGTTCAGCTAATTTTCCAATTCAGCCTTTCACTTAAGTGGAGAGGGTTCAAAGGAGATTCACAAAAATGATTCCAGGATTGAATAGCCTGTCATATGAAGAGCATCTGATAGTTCTGGGCCCGTATTCACTAGAACTTAGAAGAATGAGGATTGACCTCATTGAAACGTATTGAATGGTGAAAGGTCTCGATAGTGTGGATGTAGAGAGGATGTTTCCTATGGTGGGAGAGTCTAAGATCAGATGACAGAGTCTCAGAATAGATGGGTGTCCTGTTAGAAAGGGGATGAGGAGGAATTTTTTTAGCCAGAGGTTGGTGAATCTGTGGAATTTTTTGCACAGGCAGCTGTGGAGGTCAAGTCTTTGAGTATGTTTAAGGATAGATTCTTGATTAGTCAGGGCATGAAGGAATATGGGGAGAAGGCAAGAGATTGGGGCCGAGAGGAAAATTGGATCAGCCATGATAAAATGCCAAAGCAGACTTGATGGGCCAAATAGCCTAATTCTGCTCCTATATATAATGGTGTTAGGGTCTAATAAAATGGCCCCTAAAACAAATCTCACACTAAAGGCTCAGAGATCCTACCAAATCCAACAATTCAAGTGTTAGGCTGCAAGGCCAAAAGAAAAGCACTGGAGTGAAGACTGACTGATTACCAGGAAGGCTCAATACAAATAGAAGTGAACTTCAACAAGAGATTCTGCAGATGCTGGAGATCCAGAATAACACACACACACACAAAATGCAGGTCAGGCAGCATCTATGGAGGGGAATAAATAGTTGAGGTTTTGGGCTGGGCTCTTCATCACTGGGGCACCATGGTAGCAGAGTGGTTAGTGTGACACCAATGCAGCTCAGGGCATCAGAGTTCAATTATGAAGTCCTCTGTAAGAAAGTTTATACGTTCTTCCTGTGTATGCGTGGGTTTCCTCCGGGTGCTCTGTTTTCCTCCCACATGCCAAAGAGGTACTGGTTAGCAGGTTAATCGGTCATTGTAAATTTTCCTGTGATTAGGCTAGGATTAAATCAGTGTGTTTCTGAGTGGAGCAGCTCATTGGGCTGGAAGGGCCTGTTTTGTGGTGTACCTCTAAATGAATAAATAAATAAAATTAAGGACCCTCGCCATCTAGGACATGCCCTCTGCTGTAAGATTTCTCAACTGGCTATGAACACTACTTGTCCTTATGAAAGGTCTTGGCCCATAACTCCTCCATAGATGCTGCTTGATCTGCTGAGTTCCTCCAGCAATTGATGCGTTGCATCTTAAATATTGCTGCGATCTGCCTCCACCCCTTCTCTGGTGGCATGTATCAGGGACCTAGCACTCTCGAGGTAAAATCTTGACTCGTAAATTTCCTTGAAACTTCCCTAACTCAGCTTAATGAGCTTGACATCCACATTTGACATTTACATCCTGGGGAAAAAAAAAGACAGTCTACTCAATCTCTGCCTCTCAAAATTTTATAAAGTTCTGTCAGGAATCCCCTCAGCCTCCAGTTCTCCAGAGGAAACAATCTAGGTGTGTCCAACCTCTACTTATAGCTAATGCTCACTTTTCCAACAGCATCCTAGTGAACCTTTTCTGCACCCTATGCACATCCCCCCCCCCCCCGTAAAGAATAATCAGAACTGCACACAATGCTCCAAATGTGTGTAATTTTTTTTTATACAACTACAACATGACTGACGAAGGTAAGCGTGCCATAGACCTTCAAAGCCTCCCTACACCTTCTTTGCCATCCTATACACTTGTGATGCCTCTTTCAGGAAGTTATACACTTGCACCCCAAAATCCCTCTACACGTCATTGCTCCTGATGATCCAGCCATTTAACTATATATTTTCCTTTTACATTTGACCTCCAGGCCTAAAATAACCTCAAACAACAGGAATTCTGCAGATGCTGGAAATTCAAGCAACACACATCAAAGTTGCTGGTGAATGCAGCAGGTCAGGCAGCATCTGTAGGAAGAGGTGCAGTCGACGTTTCAGGCCGAGACCCTTCGTCAGGACTAACTGAAGGAAGAGTGAGTAAGGGATTTGAAAGTTGGAGGGGGAGGGGGAGATCCAAAATGATAGGAGAAGACAGGAGGGGGAGGGATGGAGCCAAGAGCTGGACAGGTGATAGGCAAAAGGGATACGAGAGGATCATGGGACAGGAGGTCCGGGAAGAAAGACAAGGGGAGGAGACCCAGAGGATGGGCAAGAGGTATATTCAGAGGGACAGAGGGAGAAAAAGGAGAGTGAGAGAAAGAATGTGTGCATAAAAATAAGTAACAGATGGGGTACGAGGGGGAGGTGGGGCCTAGCGGAAGTTAGAGAAGTCGATGTTCATGCCATCAGGTTGGAGGCTACCCAGACGGAATATAAGGTGTTGTTCCTCCAACCTGAGTGTGGCTTCATCTTTACAGTAGAGGAGGCCGTGGATAGACATGTCAGAATGGGAATGGGATGTGGAATTAAAATGTGTGGCCACTGGGAGATCCTGCTTTCTCTGGCGGACAGAACGTAGATGTTCAGCAAAGCGGTCTCCCAGTCTGCGTCGGATCTCGCCAATATATAAAAGGCCACATCGGGAGCACCGGACACAGTATATCACCCCAGTCGACTCACAGGTGAAGTGTTGCCTCACCTGGAAGGACTGTTTGGGGCCCTAAATGGTGGTAAGGGAGGAAGTGTAAGGGCATGTGTAGCACTTGTTCCGCTTACACGGATAAGTGCCAGGAGGGAGATCAGTGGGGAGGGATGGGGGGGACAAATGGACAAGGGAGTTGTGTAGGGAGCGATCCCTGCGGAATGCAGAGAGAGAGGGGGGAGGGAAAGATGTGCTTAGTGGTGGGATCCCGTTGGAGGTGGCGGAAGTTATGGAGAATAATATGTTAGACCCGGAGGCTGGTGGGGTGGTAGGTGAGGACCAGGGGAACCCTATTCCTAGTGGGGTGGCGGGAGGATGGAGTGAGAGCAGAGGTACGTGAAATGGGGCAGATGCGTTTAAGAGCAGAGTTGATAGTGGAGGAAGGGAAGCCCCTTTCTTTAACAAATGAAGACATCTCCCTCGTCCTAGAATAAAAAGCCTCATCCTGAGAGCAGATGTGGCAGAGACAGAGGAATTGCGAGAAGGGGATGGCGTTTTTGCAAGAGACAGCGTGAGAAGAGGAATAGTCCAGGTAGCTGTGAGAGTCAGTAGGCTTATAGTAGACATCAGTGGATAAGCTGTCTCCAGAGACAGAAAGATCTAGAAAGGGGAGGGAGCTGTCGGAAATGGACCAGGTAAACTTGAGGGCAGGGTGAAAGTTGTAAGCGGAACAAGTGCTACACGTGCCCTTACACTTCCTCCCTTACCACCATTCAGGGCCCCAAACAGTCCTTCCAGGTGAGGCAACACTTCACCTGTGAGTCGACTGGGGTGATATACTGCGTCCGGTGCTCCCGATGTGGCCTTTTATATATTGGCGAGACCCGACGCAGACTGGGAGACCGCTTTGCTGAACATCTACGCTCTGTCCGCCAGAGAAAGCAGGATCTCCCAGTGGCCACACATTTTAATTCCACATCCCATTCCCATTCTGACATGTCTATCCACGGCCTCCTCTACTGTAAAGATGAAGCCACACTCAGGTTGGAGGAACAACACCTTATATTCCGTCTGGGTAGCCTCCAACCTGATGGCATGAACATCGACTTCTCTAACTTCCGCTAGGCCCCACCTCCCCC
Organism: Mobula birostris; assembly: GCF_030028105.1. Classification (NCBI taxonomy): domain Eukaryota; kingdom Metazoa; phylum Chordata; class Chondrichthyes; order Myliobatiformes; family Myliobatidae; genus Mobula; species Mobula birostris. The sequence goes on from NC_092387.1 coordinate 65,076,671, forward strand.
TCGTACCCCATCTGTTACTTATTTTTATGCACACATTCTTTCTCTCACTCTCCTTTTTCTCCCTCTGTCCCTCTGAATATACCTCTTGCCCATCCTCTGGGTCCCCCCCCTTGTGTTTCTTCCCGGACCTCCTGTCCCATGATCCTCTCGTATCCCCTTTTGCCAATCACCTGTCCAGCTCTTGGCTCCATCCCTCCTCCTCCTGTCTTCTCCTATCATTTTGGATCTCCCCCTCCCCCTCCCCCTCCAACTTTCAAATCCCTTGCTCACTCTTCCTTCAGTTAGTCCTGACGAAGGGTCTCGGCCTGAAACGTCGACTGCACCTTTTCCTACAGATGCTGCCTGGCCTGCTGCGTTCACCAGCAACTTTGATGTGTGTTGCTAAAATAACCTCCCTGTTCTTTAATTCTCTGCCTTGGCGATTAAAAGAAAGCACCTAAATCCTCTGTTAACAATGCCTGTTTAATACTTTGTCTACCTGAACTGATAACTTGAAGGATCCTTGTGCCAATGTTCCCCCAACCTCCTCAATATCCTTCCGTTTATTGTATGTTCCTTTGCCTTGCTTTTTCCACAAGAGGTCAGGAATGAAATCAGCATTACATTGCAACTCTCTGCATTAAATTGCATTTGCCACCTCTCTGCCCAACAGACCAAGCGATCTCCGCCTCCTCTTTGCCAGTCATGTAGTCAAGGCAAGGATAGGAAAATCCTTAGAGACACTGAGGGAATGCCCACCTTTGAGCACATTTTCAAAGAGCACTGCCACAGGAAAGCAGCATCCATCATCAAGGACCTCTACCATCCAGGCCATGCTTACTTCTAACTGCTGCCATCGGGAAGGAAGGACAGGAGCCTTACTGAGGTCCCGTACCACCTGGTTCAGGAACAATTATTACCCTATCAGGCGCCTGAACCATTGTGGAAAGCTTCACACTGAACTGATTCTACAACCTATAGACTCACTTTCAAAGACTCTAAAAGTCATTCTCAATTAATTATTTACTTATTTATGTATTATTAGTATAATTTGCATTTTTTGTATTTTCACGGTTTGTCTTTTTGCACATTGTCTGCTTGTTGGTCTTTGAGTAGTTTTTCATTGATTCTATTGTATTTCTTTGTTCTACTGTGAATGCCCACAAGAAAATGAATCTCAGGGTAGCATCTGGTGACGCATACTGAACATATTTTGATAATAAATGTACTTTGAACTTTGAATGAGGAGAGGTTTAGGCAGGAGACTGGAGTTAGGAAGAGAGAATATAAAGCCATCTTAATATAAGCTGCAGTACACAGAGTGCTGGAGCAACTCGGCAGGTCAGGCAGCAACTGGGCAGGGAAAAAAACAGTTCAGATAAAGGGTCTCGACCCAAAATGAAGGCTTTCCATTTCCCTCCACTGATGCTGCCTGACCCACGAGTTCGTCCACTGTGCTGCTCTGGATTCCAGCACCTGCTGTCTCTTGTGTCTCCTATTAAATCCAGAATGCAGTGAAATGCAGAAGTGGTTCAGTTCTTTGGCCCTTGAACTTCCCCTCCTTCCCCCCACCCCCACCGCAAAACAAGCCCCACAGAACCCTGGTCACATCCTGAGAGTAGAGCTCAGCAGCTCAGCTTGGCTGGAATTCTGTACAGAATTGTGGTAAATTCACTACTAGAGCAACACACACAAAATGCTGGAGGAACTCAGCCGTCCAGACAGCATCTATGGAGGGGAATTAACAATCGATGTTTCAATCAGTCCTGACAATGTACTCCTTCCCCACCTTCTTACTGATGAAGAGTCCGGCCCAAAACCTCAACTATTTATTCCCCTCCATAGATGCTGCCTGACCTGCATTTTGTGTGTGTTATTCTGGATCTCCAGCATCTGCAGAATCTCTTGTTGAAGTTCACTTCTATTTGTATTGAGCCTTCCTGGTAATCAGTCAGTCTTCACTCCAGTGCTTTTCTTTTGGCCTTGCAGCCTAACACTTGAATTGTTGGATTTGGTAGGATCTCTGAGCCTTTAGTGTGAGATTTGTTTTAGGGGCCATTTTATTAGACCCTAACACCATTATATATAGGAGCAGAATTAGGCTATTTGGCCCATCAAGTCTGCTTTGGCATTTTATCATGGCTGATCCAATTTTCCTCTCGGCCCCAATCTCTTGCCTTCTCCCCATATTCCTTCATGCCCTGACTAATCAAGAATCTATCCTTAAACATACTCAAAGACTTGACCTCCACAGCTGCCTGTGCAAAAAATTCCACAGATTCACCAACCTCTGGCTAAAAAAATTCCTCCTCATCCCCTTTCTAACAGGACACCCATCTATTCTGAGACTCTGTCATCTGATCTTAGACTCTCCCACCATAGGAAACATCCTCTCTACATCCACACTATCGAGACCTTTCACCATTCAATACGTTTCAATGAGGTCAATCCTCATTCTTCTAAGTTCTAGTGAATACGGGCCCAGAACTATCAGATGCTCTTCATATGACAAGCTATTCAATCCTGGAATCATTTTTGTGAATCTCCTTTGAACCCTCTCCAGTTTCAGCACATCCTTTCTAAAATAAAGGGCCTAAAACTGCTCACAATACTCCAAGTAAGGCCTCACGAGTGCATTATGAAGGTTTCAACATTATATCCATCCTTTTATATTCTCGTTCTCTTGAAATGAAAGCTAACATTGCATTTGCTTTCCTCACCACAGTTCTCTTCTTTCAGTTAGTCCTGATGAAGGGTCTTGGCCTGAAACGTCGACTGTTCTTCTTCCTCTAGGTGCTGTCTGGCCTGCTGCGTTCCACCAGCATTTTGTGTGTGTTGCATGAATTTCCAGTATCTGCAGATTTCCTTGTGTTTGCGTAATACTGATACATCTATCTTTAGCTTCTCCTTCTCAAATTTCAGGGTGAATTCTATCATATTATGATCATTTCCCTAAGGGTTCTTTTACCCTAAGCTCTCTAATAAATTCTGGTTCTTTGCACAACACCTAATCCAGAATAACTGATCCTTTAGTGGGCTCAACCACAAACTGCTCTAAAATCTATCTTGTAGGCATTCCAGAAATTCTCCCTCCTGGAATCTGTCACCAACCTGATTTTCCCAATCTATCTGCCGTTGTAGTTTGTAGGTCACATCCTTACTACTGTTTGGGGGTCTGTATACAACTCCTATCAGAGTCTTTTTACCCTTGCAGTTGCTTAGCTCTATCCACAATGATTCAACACCTTCCAAGCCCATGTCAGCTTTCTCTAATGATTTGATTTCATTTTTTTACCAACAGAGCAACGGTGCCCCCTCTACCTTCCTGCCTGTCCTTTTGATACAATATGTACCCCTAGACATTAGGCTCCCAGCTATAATCTTTCAGCCATAATTCTGTGATGCCTACAACCTCGTACCTACCAATCTGTAACTGTGCTGCAAGTTCATCTACCTTATTCCCTATATTGTGCGCATTGTACATACTGTACACCACCTTCAGGCCTGTATTCACCCTTTTCACTTTTATCGCACCATACTCAACATTTTGATTCCTAACTTTGTCTGAGTTCTTACCAACGTCTGCTTCCACAACCTCTCCACTAATTGTTCCAGCATTCTGGTTCCCATCCCCCTGCAATTCTAAACCACACCATGCACAATAACAAACCTTACCACTAGGATATTAGTCCCCTCCAGTTCAAGTGCAAACCGCCCCTTTCATAGAGGTCCCACCTTCCCTGGAACAGAGCCCATTGATCCAAAAATCTTACGCCCTCCCCCTACACCAACTCCTTAGCCATGTAATAAATGGTACAATCTTCCTAGTTCTGGCCTCACTAGCACAAGGCACAGTAGCAATCCCGAGATCACAACCCTGGGCATCCTTTAACTTAGCACCTAACTCCTGAACTCCCTATGCAGAACCTCCTGTCTGTTCCTGTCTGAGCCACAGAGGCAGACTCAGTGCCAGAGTGCCAGCCACTCGACTTTCCTCTGTTAGGTCACCCCCCGACAATATCCAGAGTGATATACCTGTTGTTGAGGGGGGATGGCCACAGGAATACTCTGCAATGGCTCCTTAACCCCTTTCCCCTTCCTGACTGTCACCCAGTTTCCTGTGTCCTGCACCTTAGGTGTAATATATGTCCTAGCTATCACTCCCTCAGCCTCCAGAATGATCCAGAGTTCATCTACTTCCAGCTCCAACTCCTTAACACTGATTGTTAGAAGCTTCAACAGGATGCACTCCTCGCAGTTGCAGTGGTCAGGGGCACTGGAGGTCTCCCTGCCTTCCCACATCCTATGAGAAGAGCATTGCACTATCCTGCCTGTCGTCACCACTTAGCTGAGCAGATACAAAGACGTGAAGAAAAAAAATCTTGAACTTTTCTTTCCTTTGTTTTCTCTAGTGAAGCTTCACTGAAGCTTTGAAGAGCTAAACCTATTAGGTACACACAAAATAATCTGCAGATCCGTGGATCTTTTCCACGGATGCTGCCCGACCTGCTGAGTTCCTCCAGTGTGTTGTGAGTGTTGCTATTAGGTACACCTGCACATCTGCTTGTTAATGCAGTTATTTAATCAGCCAATAAGGTGCCTAGGAACTCATGCAGATATGGTCAAGAGGTTCAGTTGTTGGTCAGACCAAGCATTAGAATGGGGAAGAAATGTGATCAAAGTAACTTTGACTAGGGAATGATTGTTGGTCCCAGACAGGCTGGTTTGAGTATCTGAGAAAGTGCAGATCTCCTGGGATTTTCATGCACCACGGTCTCTAGAGTTTACAGAAAATAGTACAAAAAAAGTCCAGAGAGCTGCAGCTCTGTGGGTGAAAACACCTTGTTAATGAGAGAGGTGAGAGGAGAATGGCCAGACTGGTTCAAGCTGACAGGAAGGAGACAGTTGCTCAGATAACCACACGTTACAACAGTGGTGTACGAAAAGTATCTCTGAACACACAACATATTGAACCTTCAAGTGGATGGGCTACAGCAGGAGATGACCACGAATGTACACTGTACTCAGAGGCCACATGAGGTATCTAATAAAGTGGTCACTGAATACAGTTGTTTAGTCTCCTCATTCAACAGTGGGCTGAAACTAAGCAGCAAATTCTTTTCTGAGGACTAAATTTGCAGAAGTCAGTTTTACTGACTACAGAGGGATTTCTGCAGAATAGTTTAAACTCTTATCAATTTCTGGTGCTACTTAAGAGCTCTTTACTTCTGAACATTTCTTCCATCACTGTTAGACAAAGAGATTTTCTTTACGGATAAGATATAAAGGAGCAAGATTTGCAGGGCTAAAGCAAAAACTGAATTTTTCTCCTTCATTCCCTTTTTTGTTTGTGAATGTGTCACTTGCCATTGAATTACGTAACCACATATTGCTGAAATTCTACCATTTCAAACCATAGCACTTCACTCTGGCCAGCACTGGCTGACTGCCCTGTCCTGCACTCCTGCATTTGCACACTTCAGAGCCAAGTTTAAAAAAATGAACTCCTGATACTTTTACTCGGATCTTCCTTCCCTAGCCAATGTAGCAAAGCATCAGGCCAACAAATCATCTGTTAAGCAAGATAAACTCTGATTCATGTGCAAGATTCACATGATTAGTCTATCATTCATTCAGATCCAGACCAGACTATTAACTCAGTTCCATTTTTCTGCAAAAACCCAATATCCCTTGATTCCTATATTATCCAAAACTTTTAGTTTTATCCCTGTGCTGCATACATTAACCTTCTAAACCCACACAGCAATCTATTTATTTGTTGAGCCGCTCCCCCCGGCATCCTCTGATTTAACCTTAACTCAGGACAATTTACAATGACCTACCAACCAGTATATCTTTGGACTGTGGGGGGGAAACTGGAGCACCCAGAGGAAACCCACATGATCACAGGGAGAACATTCAAACTCCTTACAGACAGTGGCAGAAATTGAAACCGGGTTGCCTGTAGCAGAAAACATTATGCTAACCCCTACACAACCATGCTGCCTTGCATAAGATTTCCAAAGACTCACTTCCCTCTGACTGAAGATATTTCTCCTCATCTTCATCAACCCGTTCTTTTGAGATGGTGATTCCTTTTCCTAAATAAGAAGCCTGAGAAACTCCACATCTGCTCTGCAAAGAATATTGTACATCTCAATTCCTTCTGAACTTCAAAGGATTCCTTGTAGGTGACCCAGTGGGTTATTGGGCCAGATGATAAGACCATAAGACATAGGAGCAGAATTAGGCCATTCAGTCATCGATACATTCCATCATGGCTGATTTATCATCCCTCTCAACCCTATTCTCCTGCCTTCTCTCAGTAACCTTTGACGCCCTTACTAATCAATAACTGCTTTAAATATACCCAATCACTTGGCCTTTACAGCTGTGGCAATAAGTTCCACAGACTCACCACCCTCTAGCTAAAGAAATTCCTCCTCAAGGATGAGAGGGGATCTCATTGAAACCTGCCAGATACTGAAAGGCCTGGAGAGAGTGGACCTGAAGAGGATATTTCTATTAGTAGAAGGGTTTATCATCTAAGGGCACAGTGTCAGTATAAAGGGAGGTCCCTTTAAGACTAAATTGAGGAGGAATTTTTCTCTGCCATAGGCTGGTTGGTGATTCTCAAAGGTTTCAAAGGTATATTTAATGTCAGAGAAATGTAGACAATATACATCCTGAAATGCTTTTTCTTCACAACCATCCAAGAAAACAGAGGAGTGCCCCAAAGAATGAATGGCAGTCAAATGTTAGACCCCCCCCCCCCCAGCTCCCCTCCCTCCACCGGCAAAAAAAAGCATCGGCACCCGCCACTGAGCGCTCAAGCGTGAGCAAAGCAACAGCAAAGATTCTGTGAAATTTGTTGCCATAGAGAATTGTCAAGGTCCTCCATTAGGGTTATTTAAGGCAGAGATTAATGGCTTTTTGATTGGTAAGGGGGTTAAGGTTACAGGGAGGAGGGAGGAGAATGGTGTTTAAATAAATCAGCCATGATCATTGGAACAGACGTGATGGGCCAATGATTCTTTCCTATATCTATAGGCTGTCAGCTACCACCCATTACTGGAGAAAGTAACATGGATAATGTGATTGGGCTATTAATTGGAAAGGCTAGTGTTTAAACTCCTTCTCAGAATTATATCTATACCACCCTCACCTTCCACGTATAGGATGACTGACTTTCCCACCACCCAGTTCCTTCTCCACACTTCAAGGCTAATTCAGGCCCAATCTAAAAGTGACTTTGTGACATTTTACACACTTTGCTCAAAATATGACATGCATCCTGTTATGTGTGAAGCGTCAAGTTGCCAAACTCCATGTCACATGCTTTAGCCTGAAGGGTTTAAACAAGTTTACCCTATGATGCAACTGATTTCAGTTCTAAACAAAGAATGAAGGAAACTCCCAGCAGGAAGGACCTCCAACTCCTCCACACTTCTCTGCTGGGTTAGCATCACTTCTTGCTCCACACATGCTACCTGACCTGCTGAGCATTTCATGCATTTTCTATCTTCATTTAATTATTATAGTTCCTCAAGTTATAATTACAGCCAAACTGGAGGACCTTTGGTCCATTGTATCTGTGCTGGCTCCCTGGCAGCAATCCCATTAGTTCTGTTCCCCTTCTTTATACCTCTGTACCACTGCAATTAATTATCTCCCACACATGACCATCAAGTCCACTTTGATTCTTTTTGCCAGTTCAATGGTTCAATTTAACATCAGAAATATATACAGTATACAACCTGAAATTCTTACTCTTCATAGACATCTTTGAAACGGAAGAAAATCCTCAAAGAATGAATGACAGAAGAACATTAGAACCCCAAAAGCACCCCTCCCCACCCATGCACAAGCAGCAGCAAGGATCAACCCTGCCCCTTCCCTTCCCCACACCTTCCTCAGCAAAAGCATCAGCCCCCCACCATGCAAGCAAAAGCAAAGCCTCCAGAGAGACCATGATCTAGAGTCCATCACTGTCCATTCCAGCAGTTCAACATCCCACAGGCTCACTCTCTCACTAATGAGAGAGAGAGAGAGAGAGAGAGAGAGAGAGAGAGAGAGACACACACACACAGAGAGAGACAGAGAAAAAAAAAAAAAAAAAAAAAAAATATATATATATATATATATATAACACATATCACTCCTGCCACAGTGAGAGGGGATGCCAACAGCTCACTGTTTCAATGTCACAGTCCGCAGCATCCCCACTGAGGGAAATCATCCCCTTTTTGACATACCATCTTTAATTACTGACAAAGTCAATTAAAATGGCACTTGAATTAGAATCAGGTGCATCCCACAATGTAGTTACAACCATATTACAAAATAAACAGAAGCATGTACATTAAATGGAGTACACAAACAACATGTACATATCTACACACCCCCATCGCTAAAGAAATGAAGAATTCTGCCGTGTATGGTGGGAAAGGCACCATAAAGACAACCTGAGCACATCAGCTCGGTTTCAGACCCATTATGAGAATATACCAGGGAAGACATTGAAGAGTGCACACTCAGAGCAATGCCTGCAGAGTGACAGGGCAATGCTTGTGAGTGTGTGTGTGTGAATGTATAAGGATTGTGTTTACCAAGTGCTTTCCATCACAGGCTTGCACATCTCAAATCCCTCCAAACTAATGGAAGTCAGCTCAAATACAAATTTAGAACCTAGAACAGTACAGGCGCTTCACCCCATGACATTGTCCCAACCTTTCAACTCAAATTTGAACCCAATCAGACTACACCCACTCTGAACCATTTTAGGGCAGTAGAGCACAGGTACAGGCCCTTCAGCCAGGGCCAACAATGTGCCCACCCACCTATTCCCAATTTCCTGCACTTGGCCCGTATCCTTCTCAGACCTGCCCCTCCTTGGAGATCTAGAAAGTGCTTCTTAAATGATGTTATTGTACCTCTCACCACTCTGTGTGAAAAGGTTACCCCACCAGTCTCTTATAAGTCTCTCCACTCTGACACCTCCCTCCCAAAACATATGTCCCTTGTTTTGGACATCCCTACCCTGGGGAAAAGAATGTTACATCCACCTTGTCTGTGCCTTTCATGATTTTAAATATTTCTATAAGGTTGTCACTCATTCTCTTGGTCCAAGGAATAAAGGCTTAGCCTGGCTAATCTCCTCCTATAACTCAGGCTTTATAGTCCTGGTAACATCCTCATAAATCATTCCTGCAGTCTAACCAGCTTAACAATATAATAGGGTAACTAACCTTACCAAATGCAGCCTCACACAAAAGCAACATAATGTCCCAATTCCTGTACTAGTGCCCCCTATGAAGGCCAGCATGCTAAATACCTTTTCATCACCCTGTCTAATTGTAATGCAGTCCACACCCAATCTGAACCCAGTCCACACCCAACCTGAACCCAGTCCACACCCAACCTGAATTCAGTCCACACCCAATCTGAACTCAGTCCACACCCGATCTGAACCCAGTCCACACCCGATCTGAACCCAGTCCACACCCGATCTGAACCCAGTCCACACCCGATCTGAACCCAGTCCACACCCGGTCTGAACCCAGTCCACACCCGGTCTGAACCCAGTCCACTCCCGGTTTGAACCCAGTCCACAGCTGATCTGCAACCAACCAAACCACACTTAAATCTGAACCCAACCCCAGCACTGAAAAGCATTTAATTCAACAAAACTTCATAATTAAGACATGCAGAGTGTATTTTGCTTGCTTTGGCAATGTATCATTTGTTACAGTGTAAACTAACATTGTAATTCAAAAAGATATAAGCCAAAGTGCCAATGGCATTGGAATGATACATCATAAATTGAACGTAAATCAAGGGATTACTGTATCCTCTTAACCTTTTGCCCTTTCCCTTGCATCTATTAGAGAGCTGGTTCAATACTTAACCTGGGTAAATATGATGACAAGAAAACTGAACTCAGACTCATATAAGATGTGTGAGGTGAACAAGGCACCAGGATCACCATTCAGACAGTCTTCACCTTGGTCATCTGGTTCCTTTTTTCAAATGCACACACTTATATTCAGAATGAGGAATATTATATAGTATTGGTTGTGGTGAATGAGAGTACAGCGACTTTCTGTGCATTAAGATAGGCACCTGGGTGAAAGGAAAACAGAGGGCTATGTAAGAGGAAAGGGTTAGGTTGATTTTAGTATAGGTTAACTGATTGGCACAACATTGTGAGCCGAGGGGCCTGTACTGTGCAGTAATGTTCCATGTGCTACAAAAATGGATGGAGTCTGTTCTATAAATACAAAAGGTTCTGCTGACCCTGGAAATCAAGTGATTAGGCTTGGGTTAAATCGCTGGGTTGCTGGGCAGCACGGCTCGTTGGGCTGAAGGGCCTGTTCCACACTGTGTCAGTAAATAAATAAATCAATGGAACTGCCAAGAATTCAGCAGGTCAGGCAGCATCTGTGAAAAAGGACTTGCTTTAGTTCACAGAGTTCAGTCACAAAGTTGGGTGAAGTTGCTTTCCTCCACCACCATATTAGCATGTTTCCATGGGACATAGTTACCTCATTGACATAAAATTTCATTGGAGCAAATGAAACAACAAGCCACTTAGTGCTTTGACCGTTTATTGTTGTGCATTTCCTAGCCTCCAGAAGTCACAGCCCAGTACACCATACTGCAGTCCAGCCTGAACTGTTTCTCAGAAAATAGTATGTTTAACTTAGAAGTATAATTCTCTAAAATGTGATAGCTCTCTAAGCAAAGTTTGAATGAGCTCAAAATATGAATCCTAAGACATAAGAGCAGAGTTAGGCTATTCAGCCGTTGGGCTCCACTCCACCTTTCATTCACAGCTGACCTATTATCTTCTGCCTTCGCCCCTTAACCTTCGCATCTATTTAGCAAGAAACTCCCCTTTAAATATACCCAATGACAGCCTCCACAGCCACCTATAGCAATGAATTCCACAGTTTAAGAAATTCCTCCTAATCTCTGTACTAAAGGGACATCCTTCCATACTGAGGCTGTGCCCTCTGATCCCAGACTCCCCCTCTACAAGGAAACATCCTCCCCACATCCACTCTTATCTAGGCCTTTCAATATTCGATAGGTTTCAATGAGGACCCCCCCCCCCCCAATTCTTCTAAACTCCAGCAAGTTCAGGCTCAGAGCCATCAAACACTTCTCATATATTAACCCTTTCGTTTCCGGGATCACTCTCATGAACCTTCTCTTAACACACTCCAATGCCGTCACCTCCTTTCTTAGATAAGGGGTCCAAATCTTAGACTGCAATTATGGTTTTCCTTTGACTTAACATATTGTACACCAGAATGGGCCACAAATAAAGTGAGATTGACTTGGTTAAATAGTTTCACTAATAAAGGAGCCCAGGGAATTAGATAGGAGCTTCAGGCTGATTTTCAATTCATATCTGTAACAGTGCAGTGGTATTTTAAAAAGTCCACCATCATTGTATCATTATGTCAGTACACTCAGTGACCACTTATTCGGTACCAGCTGCAGCAGCTTCAAGATTCAAGATCAGAATCAGAATCAGGTTTATTATCACCAGCATGTGACGTGAAATTTGTTAACTTAGCAGCAGCAGTTCAATGCAATACATAATCTAGCAGAGAGAAAAAAAATAATAGTAAAATAGGTAAATCAATTACGGTATATGTACTGTATATTGAATGGATTTTTAAAAAGTGCAAAACTAGAAATACTGTGTATTTAAAAAAAGAGTGGGGTAGTGTCCAAAGATTCAATGTCCATTTAGGAATCGGATGGCAGAGGGAAAGAAGCTGTTCCTGAATCGCTGAGTGTGCACCTTTAGGCTTCTGTACCTCCTCCCTGATGGTAACAGAGAGAAAAGGGCATGCCCTGGGTGCTGGACGTCCTTAATAATGGATGCTGCCTTTCTGAGACACCACTCCCTGAGTACTCTGTAGGCTCGTACCCAAGATGGAACTGACTAGATTTACAACCTTCTACAGCTTCCCTCGGTCCTGTGCAGTAGCCCCCCATACCAGAGAGTGATGCAACTTGTCAGAATGCACTTCACAGTACAACTATACAAGTTTTTGAGTGTATTTGTTGACATGCCAAATCTCTTCAAACTCCTAATGAAGTATAGTCGCTGACTTACCTTCTTTATAACTACATTGATATATTGGGACCAGGTTAGATTCTCAGAGATCTTGACACCCAGGAACTTGAAACTGCTCACTCTCTCCACTTCTGATCCCTCTATGAGGATTGGTATGTGTGCCTTCGTCTTACCCTTCCTGAAGTCCACAATTAGCTCTTTCATCTTACTGATGTTGAGTGCCAGGTTGTTGCTGTGGCACCACTCCACAAGTTGGCATATCTCACTCCTGTATGCCCTTTCATCACCAACTGAGATCTACCAACGATGGTTGTATCATCAGCAAATTTATAGATGGTAGTTAAGCTATGCCTAGCCATACAGTCATATGTATATAGAGAGTAGAGCAGTGGGCTAAGCACATACCCCTGCAGTGCGCCGGTGTTGATCGTCAGCAAGGAGGAGATGTTATCACCAATCTGCACAGATTGTGGTCTTCTGGTTAGAAAGTCAAGGATCCAATTGCAGAGGGAGGTACAGAGGCCCAGGTTCTGCAACTTCTCAATCAGGATTGTGGGAATGATAGATTTAAATGCTGAGCTATAGTCGATGAACAGCATCCTAACGTGGGTATTGTGTTGTCCAGGTGGTCTAATGCCCTGTGGAGAGCCACTGAGACTGCGTCTGCTGTTGACCTATTGTGGCGATAGGCAAATTGCAATAGGTCCAGGTCCTTGTCGAGGCAGGAGTTCATTTTAGTCATGACCAACCTCTCAAAGCATTTCATCACTGTCGATGTGAGTGCTACCAGGTGATAGTCATTAAGGCAGCTCACATTATTATTCTTAGGCACTGGTATAATTGTTGTCTTTTTGAAGCAAGTGGGAACTTCCGCCTGTAGCAGTGAGAGGTTGAAAATGTCCTTGAGTACTCCCACTATTTGGTTGGCACAAGTTTTCAGAGGCTTACCAGGTACTCCATCGGGACCTTCCACCTTGCGAGGGTTCACTCTTTTTAAAGACAGCCTAACGTTGACCTCTGAGATGGAGATCACAGGGTCATCAGGTACAGCAGGGATCTTCACAGCTGTAGTTGTGTTCTCCCTTTCAAAGTGTGCATGGAAGGCATTGAGTTTGTCTGGAAGTGAAGCATCGCTGACATACAGGGCTCACTCTGCAGGAAGTCATGTCTTGCAGACCCTGCCAGAGTTGCCGTGCATCCGATGTCACCTCCAACCTCATCTGAAATTGTCTCTTCACCCTTGAACTACACTCACTTGTCCCATCATTGAGATGTTCCCACAATCAATGATCTCTCGTTTAGGATTTTTAATCTCATTACCTCATGTTCTCATTATTTATTGCTATTTATTTATATTTGCATTTGCACTGTTTGTTGTCTTCTGCACTCTGGTTGATCTTTCATTGATCCTGTTACAGTTATAATTCAGTAGATTTGCTGAGTATGCCCACAGGAAAATGAATTTCAGGGCTGCATGTGGTGACATAAGCATACTTAGATAAAATTTACTTTGAACTTTGAACTTTGATGGAGAAACTCAGCAGGTCAGGCAACATCTCTGAAGAGAAATAAACCATCAGTGTTTTGGGCCGAGACCCTTCAGTGGGCTGAGACCTATCCCCCACCTCTCCCACAACGAGGACATACAATGGCAAGACAGCTCTGTGTTTCAGCAGCGGCCCCCTCCCCCTCCCCTTCCCCAATGGATGTTGTGTGTGAAAATCCCAGGAGATCAACAGTTTCTGAGATACTCAAACCACCACATCTGGCAGCAACAGTCATTCCACAGTCAAAGTCACTTAGATCACCTTTCTGATATTTGGTCTGAACAACAACTGAACCTCTTGACGATGTCCCCATGCAAGTACTTTTGAAATCCCGCCACTGTCTAAGGAATTTGTATGTTCTCCCTGTGACCGCGTGAGTTTGCTCTGGCAGCTCCTGTTTCCTCCCACATTCCAAAGATGTTCCAGTTAGTGGGTTAATTGGTCACATGGGTATAAATGGACTCAGCAGTCTTGGTCTCATTGGGGTGGAAGAGCCTGTTACAGTGCGAAAGAATAAAGTGTAGTCACCGTTCTGATCTTGGAAATTTCCCAGCCAATAGGCACACAGCAAGCTTTCGCAAACTAGAAGTTGATCATCTATGGAGAGGAATTAACAGTCAATGTTTTGGGCCAATACCCTTCATCAGGACTGGAAAGGAAGGGAGAAGAAGCCAGAATGAGAAAATTTGGTTGGAGGGAGAGGGGAACGAGTACAAGCTGGAAGGTGATAGATGAGACCAGGTGAGGGGGAAGTTGGTTTGTTGACTGGGGTGGGGGGGGGAGGGCGGTGGTGGATGAAGTAAGAAGCTGGAAGGTGATTGTTGGAAATGGTAAAGGGCTGAAGAAGAAGGAATCTGATTGGAGAGGGATCATGTGATGCTAAGCACTGCAGTGATTAGGGTTTTGCCAGTCAGCCTTCTGGGATAAATCTTCCATCCTTCACAGTAGCATCCAGAATCTTTCAGAAACCACAAGGGTCTTCAAAGTTCAAAGTAAATTTGGTATCAAAGTACATACTCTATATGTCACCATATATTACCCTGAGATTCATTTTCTTGTGGGCATTCATCGTAAGTAGAAAGAAACACGACAGAATCAATGAAACTGCACACAACAGAGGTGGACGACAACCAATGTGCAAAAGGCAGCAAACTGTGTAAGTACAAAAAAGGAAAGAAAAAAATAATAATAGATAAAATAAGCAATGAATATTGAGAGCACGAGTTATAGAGCCCTTGAAAGGGAGTCCATCGATCGTGCAATAAATCCAGTGCTGGGGTGAGTGAAGTTATACCTCTGGTTCAAGAGTCTGTTCTTTGAGGGATATTAACTGTTCCTGAACCTGGTGATGTGGGACTTGAGGCTCCTGTACCTCCTTCCTGATGGCAACAGTGAGAGAAAAGCACAGCCTGGAGGGTCTTGGTTTAATGTTTCTTCCAAATATGAGTTGCTGGGGCTTGGGGCTCGATATTTCTACTTGTGTCTCTACAGAGGACATGAACAAACGATGAGACCCACAGGGAGGATTGGTATCAGTTTAGACATGACCAACACAGTTTAAGTTTTTCTATCTAATCTGCAAACTTAATCTGCTTCTTGGCTCCATCCCTCCCCCTCCTGTCTTCTCCTATCATTTTGGATCTCCCCCTCCCCCTCCCACTTTCAAATCTCTTACTAACTTTTCTTTCAGTTAGTCCTGACGAAGGGTTCCGGCCCGAAACTTCGACTGTACCTCTTCCTAGAGATGCTGCCTGGCCTACTGCGTTCAACAG